>NC_086452.1:355140710-355453210 GCF_028390025.1 Pseudophryne corroboree | reverse complement strand
TAAGGTTGACAATCAGAATACTAGCATTCAATAATGTTGACATGGGTAAAATGTCCTCATGTGTATACAGTAAAATTTTACATGTCAACACCAGAATGTCGACATACTTTTTTTAAGCATAACCCTAACTAACTTTAACCTTAACCCTAATAGTAAGTAAGAAACTGTATGTCAACATTCTGGTGTCAACATGTTAAATGTTGACATTATGAACATGTTAACATTTTAAGCATCGCAACATTACTGAATGTCAACATTTTGGTAGAGGACCTAAAGTCCATTCTGTCGACATTCAGAACCTGACGACATTCTGGTGTTGACAGTCTGACTGGATCAGGGCCGTCTTTTCATATGGGTTCAATGGGCTCTTGCCCAAGGGCCCCAGGAGTATAAAGGCCCTAGACTGATAGCTGAGGGTCACATCTTTCCAGGGGTACCAGATTTTTGAAAGTCGGCCCTGGGGAACCGGAGATATTTGACTTTAAAGCAGTGGTCCCCATCCAAGCCTGTTAATTGTTCTTCCTAGCAAGATATCTTGGGTTTTGTCTGACTTAGAGATTTCTGAGGGTATACTCCAAAAGATGGGACTCTCCCCTTTTGGTGGACACTTGCACCTTGTCTCTACTATGCCCAGAACCAGAGATATCAGCCTTCAAGCAGCTGGTCCCTGCTCCAGCTCCACACGCATAATACACAGTTTTATATTTTCATTGGTGGATTTCTCTGGCTCCTGAACTCTGATTCCCAAGTTCCCAGTACCTCCTGAAAGGTGGAGCTCTCTTTTAATCCCATTCAAAGCTAAAAAAAACTATTTCCAGGAACTGGAGATATCTGCAGTCAACCAAGCTGCCCTCCTACCAGAAAATGATGAATATTAAGTCCACTCCACTATCCACCCCTCCCCTACGTATTAAACACTTCTACCACCCTGGAAGTCATGTACCAGGGCCCCTTCATTTAGCCCAATGCCCCCTTCTACAGTTAAGTGTTCTCCCTCCCTCCACATCTGTGCAGTAAAGGAGTAATTAGCAGAAATTACTGCTCCAGGTCCTACAAGCTGAGCGGAAGAAAGAACATCCCCTACCACCCGCGGGACATCAAAGCTGGCAATGATAGCACACCCCTAACGCTGGAGGATGGGTAGGGGGCCCGGTGCATTGCTGTGCCCAGGGGCCTACACTGCTGTTAAGACGGCCCTGGACTGGATACCCTAGTGGACACCACTCATTCTAACTGAAGCGGCTTGGAAGGGGGGAAGGGGGGGGGGGGTCGAGTAGTAAACATGAGCTGCAATTTCTGTACACCTTACCCTAATATAGCTAGGACTTATAAATAATCAGTATAAGTATGGTTTATCTTTGTGCCAGTAGTCTTGCAGCAACTGAGAAACAAATAACTAACATCACTTTGTTTGACTAGTGGACATTTCAGCCACGCTATATATTCCGCAGCCCTTGGTGCATCACACATGGTTCCTTTAATAACATTAAAATCATATTATCAAAATTAACCAAGTTTAAATGGTGTTAAACCTACTTCTGCCATATAACACTTTCTATTCATTATTATATATAACCTCACCACTACAAGCAATCGTGTTAAACGGTTTCATTAATACACAAATGAAACAGTCATCATTACTCACAAAGTATTTCACAATAATGCACTACCTTATGTTTCTTATCCAGTCTGCACATACCTACCCAATTGTTCACCCCAGTCTTACAATGACATACTCCGATCATTCTTCCAGTCACACCTCTGGGACTTCTCCTGTGCTGTGCCCATCACTGGTGTATCAATAATGGGTGCAGTGCACTGCACACTCTGCAGCCAGAACAGACAAACCTCATTCAGCTTGGATCGCTATTGAGACAGAAACTGCAAATTACTCAATCCTGCTTCTGCTAAAAATCGCATGTGAACAGCCACCTAGAAAGGTAAAAGGCGGCCACTAATGCAATCGCAAAATTGCGATGCATACGCAGAAATTGACTACCATTGTCAATTGCGGTTGACCCAGGGCTACTCACAATAATGAGAATGCAGTCGCACGGCGTCATGTTTTTAGTTGCAATCCATTGCAACTGACGTCAGATACACACCCTGAAAATGGCCATGATTTGCCTGCATTTTTCTAACCACTCCCCACAAACTCCATGTTAACACCCACAAATGGTCACTACCTGTCAATCAAATTGCAATCGCATTTCACTATATTGCAATCGCAATATGGCCTTCACGAATGCACAATGCGTTTGCAACGCATGCGCAGTCTGCCGATAATCGCCTGATTTGCGATTTTGCTACTGGAGCTGAATAAGGCCTTATGTACCGTGCAGCTAGTCCATCCCTAAGTAATCTGCTGGTGGTGCCATCTTTCAGCTGCATAGAATCATATTTGAGGTGACGGGGACCAGACCAGTACCTCTCACAGCTTCAGTCTTCTCCACAGCTCTCTTTATACCTCTCCTTCCCAACTGAAATACTTCTCCCAGCTCCGTCTGCCTTTTCTTTATTTCCCACCTCTCTCTCTCTCTCTCTCTCTCTCTCTCTCTCTCTCTCTCTCTCTCACACACTCCTGGGAAGATGTATAAAACCTTAAAGAGAGATATAGTGCAAAAATTGCCCATAGCTACCAATCAGCTTGTAGTGATTTATCTAACACAGTCAAATTTTCCCAGTATTGGAAGCTGCTTATTTGCTATGGGCAACTTCTCCATTATATCTCTCTCAAAGGTTTGATACATCTACCCTAGGGCCAGATGTACTAAGCCTTGAAAAGTGACAGATCCTAACTAACTCCCCTATACGTGGGCATGTGATGCACTACATAGAGAGAGGCGGTTTATTATTGCATATGGTCAATCATCAGTGGGCAGTGGTTATGTTATTGCCAGGCCAGCTACCCTGTACATGTGGTTACAGGAGGCATGACACAGTGAGAGTGTTACGCATACCAGTGCTAACAGGAGTATACCGGTGTATGAACAGAGAGGGAAGCGAAGCAAACGAACTCACAGACAGTATAACATAACATACAAAGGAGGTGATGGAATAACTAATAAACACAAAGTGAACGGAGAAGCCCAAAGGCTCAGGAATTGGGTGTCTCCCTAGTGTCAGGAATGCTCAGATGGAATAGAGCGGACAATGAAGCGATGTGTAGTGATTTCACATGTGGAGCACCTGAAATGATGTTGCTAAGAGCAACAGGGAAAAACCCCAAAGGGTTACCAACGGGTGTGGGAATAAACTCCTTGGTCAGAGATAGAAATATAGACACAAGGAGAGTATCCACAATCCTAACCCCCACTTGCAGGGCACAGGTTCAGCTTACTGCCACTAAACTGACACCTGGACACCCTGCACAGTGAGGGAGGATTAAGCAAGCAGGTCTGAGAGTACAGCCGCAAACCTGCTGGGTTCACAGAATAGCAAAAGAACCCCAGCAGGTCAAACAACTGACTCCAGTCTTACTGCTAGGTCCGGATTGGCAGAATGAAGTACCGAATCCCAAGGCCTATTCGCAGTAAGCAACAAGTAAGTACAAAGTCACACAGTACTAGCTAACTCTCTGGAACTGACTAACAAACAAAGATTCAGCAGCATTTGCCTAGCCTGAGAGGATGGTTTATATAGCAGGTGCTGTCCACGCCCCACTCAGACCTCACAGACTGTGAGCACAAAACCAGCGCCGGATTCCCTGCCGTGCACAGAGCCTGTAACCACTACACAGTAAAAACCCGGACCGGAGTATCAGCTGCGCTCAGGTTACTTCGCTAACACTTGCCTCCCGGTTGCCATGGCGACGTGGCAGCACAGAGCAGGGGATCCTAACAGTACCCCCCCTCTGACGAGGGGTTAAAGAACCCCTACCACCGGGTTTATCGGGGAACTGCGAGAAGAAAGAGCGTATCAGTCTGGGGGCATGAAGATCACAACTGCGCACCCACGACCGCTCCTCCGGGCCATACCCCTTCCAGTGCACCAAAAATGACAGCCGACCCCGAACCATCTTGGAGTCAAGAACCCTTTCAACCACAAACTCCCTCTGACCCCGTATCAGAAGAGGAGAAGGTCTTCCACTGGAAGAAGGATTACTAACCGCCAGTTTTAAAAGGGAACAATGAAATGTTTTATTGATACCCAATGAACGGGGCAGATCTAACTGAAATGCCACCGGATTGATAACCCTGGTGATCTTATAAGGGCCGATGAACCGGGGGCCTAACTTATGAGATGGCTGTCTCAACTTCAAATTCTTGGTGGACAACCAGACGAAGTCTCCTAATTTGAAGCTGCAGGGTCTTCTCCGCTTATCAAAAACCCTTTTGGTCACTAATGACACAGACACAAGGGCTTTCTTCACTTTCCTCCAAATACCCCTAAGGACCGAAACAACAGAGGAACCACCAGGCGTGGAATCCAGGGGGTCAAAAGAATTGGCCTTAGGATGATGCCCATACACACAAAGGAAGGGAGAGATCCCTGTAGCAGAGTGAGCCGCGTTGTTATAGACAAACTCCGCCATGGACAGATGAGCAACCCAGTCAGTATGACACTTGGAGACATAACACCTGAGGAACTGCTCCAAGGACTGGTTCACCCTCTCAGTCTGCCCATTAGACTGTGGATGGTAGCCTGACGACAAGCTCACAGAAATCTGGAGATCAGAACAAAATGCCCTCCAGAATTTGGCCACAAACTGGGATCCACGGTCAGAGACCACATCAAGTGGCAACCCGTGGAGGCGCACAACATGCTGCATAAATAACTCAGACAGGCGTCTGGCCGATGGCAACCCAACCAGTGGAACGAAATGCGCCATCTTCGAAAACCTGTCAACGACAACCCAAATGGCTGTCATCCCCGAGGATTTGGGCAAGTCCACCACAAAATCCATGGAAATGTGGGTCCATGGCTTAGACGGAATAGAGAGTGGATGTAATGGGCCGACAGGAACCCCTCTAGGAGTTTTTTTTCGGGCACAAACGTCACATGCCCGAACCCACTGATCCACATCCCTAGCCACCGAGGGCCACCACACCGCCCTAGACAGCAACTCCCGAGTTCTGGCAATACCCGGATGCCCTGCCGACCTCTTGGCATGGAATTCCAGGAACACTCGCTGTCTTAACCTAGGAGGCACAAACAAGAGACCTACCGGAAGGTCTGGAGGAGCCTGCTCCTGTGCTCTAAGGACTAATGACAAGAGGTCCTGGGTAATGCCCACTTTAATACATGATGGGGACACAATGGGCAATGGCTCCTCGGTGGTCTCTTGAACTGGAGCAAAACTCAGCGAGAGCGCATCAGCCTTGATGTTTTTTGACCCAGGGCGATATGTTATCAAAAAATTAAAGCGAGCAAAAAACAAAGCTCATCGTGCCTGCCTGGCATTGAGCCGCTTCGCTGACTCTAAATATGCCAGATTCTTATGGTCGGTGAGAATTGAGACCACAAACTTAGCCCCCTCAAGCCAGTGTCTCCACTCCCCGAGTGCATCCTTTATAGCCAACAATTCCCGGTTACCCACATCATAATTCATCTCGGCAGACGAAAATTTACGGTAAAAGTAAGCACAGGGATGAAGGCGATTATCAGACACCCCCATCTGAGAGAGCACTGCCCCAATACCTATCTCAGAGGCATCCACTTCTACCACAAAAGGACGCTCTGGATCTGGGTGTCGCAGCACCTTGGCCGAGACAAATGCCCTTTTGAGACGGGCAAAGGCCGCTTTGGCCTCACAAGACCAGTGAGCAACATCCGCCCCTTTCTTAGTGAGTGCCACCAAGGGGGCCACTATAGACGAAAATCCAGCGATAAACCGTCTATAAAAATTTGCAAAGCCCAGAAAACGCTGAAGCGCCTTCAAACTAGTGGGCTGCACCCAATCCAGGACTGCCTGTACCTTAGAACCCTCCATTTGGAAACCTTCTGAGGAGATAATATACCCTAGAAATGCGATTTGCTGGACTTCAAACTCGCACTTCTCCAGCTTCGCCCCAAGCTGGTGGTCTCTGAGTTTCTGGAGGACTAAGCGTACATGCTTCCGATGTTCCTCCAGGGAATGAGAGAAGATTAGGATGTCATCTAGATAAACAACTAAGAATCTATCCAAATATTCCCTGAGCACATCGTTCATGAATTCCTGGAAGACTGCCGGGGCATTAGAGAGCCCAAAAGGCATCACCAAATATTCATAATGCCCTGAGTGGGTATTAAAGGCAGTCTTCCATTCATCCCCCTCTCTTATTCGGATTAGATTGTAAGCACCGCGTAGGTCAATCTTAGAAAAAATGGTGGCAGTACGAAGCTGGTCAAACAAAACTGAAATGAGAGGCAGTGGGTACGAGTTTTTAATCGTGATACGGTTCAATTCCCTGAAGTCGATGCAGGGTCGCAACGAACCGTCCTTTTTACCCACGAAAATGAACCCCGACCGAACTGGGGACTGTGAGGGTCTGATAAATCCCTTAGCCAAGTTCTCCTGAATGTACTCTGCCATAGCCTGAGTCTCAGGACGTGACAGGGAGTACAACCTGCTCTTGGGAAGCTTAGCATCCGGCAACAAATCAATGGCACAGTCATAGGGGCGATGGGGAGGTAGTACCTCTGCAACTTTTTTGGAGAACACATCCGCAAAATCTGCATAACATCCTGGCAATCCTGGCAAACTTAGCTGCGAGAGCCTGACTGGAAGGCTCAAGCAACTCCTGAAACAATCACTACCCCAACTAAGAATCTCCCCAGAGACCCAGTCAAATTGAGGGTTATGGGCCCTTAACCAGGGTAACCCCAAAACCAATGGGGCAAAAGAACAGACAGTCACATAAAAAGACAATTTTTCAGAGTGTGTGGCTCCAATAAACAAAGGAATTTGGCTGGTGCAGGAGGTAATTTTACCCTGGGACAATGGTTCCCCGTTTAACCCACAGATCTCAATCTCTGATGCCAAAGGTACTGAGGGAACAGAGTGTTCCAGGGCGAATTGACGGTCCATGAAAACCCCATCGGCCCCACTGTCAACAAAGGCCTCAGTCTTGACAGTTTGACCGAGGATCTCCAAAGTCACCGGAATGAGAAAAGTCTTTTTGGGAAACTCTGACTTCTGGCCTGACAGGATATTTCCCATCACCCTCAGGCCCTGAAGTTTTGCGGTTTTTCTGGGCATGATACTACAACATGACCTTTATTCCCACAGTACAAACACAACCCCTGCTGTCTCCTCCGCGTCTTCTCACGCGAGGAGAGGCGGGTAGCCCCGATCTGCATAGGCTCCTCAGAATATTCCTCAGAGTCTGAGGTTCCCTTGGGAAAAAAGGAAACTGCGGTCTCCCTTTCAAGCCTACGCCCTCTCAGCCGTCTATCCACCCGGATGGATAACTGCATGAGCTGATCTAAGCTATCAGGCGAGGGATATTGTACCAGTTGGTCCTTTATCTGGTCAGAAAGGCCCCTTCGGTACTGGTTTCTCAGGGCTGGGTCATTCCACTGGGTATCATGAGCCAACCTCCGAAACTCCGTACTATAAACCTCAGCTGGCCGTCGCCCTTGCTTAAGAACCGTAATCTGAGCCTCGGCTGAAGCCATCTTGTCAGGGTCATCATACAAAATGCCCAGTGCCGTAAAAAAAGCATCAACACTTTTAAGCGACGGACAGTCAGGCTGTAACCCATATGCCCAGACCTGTGGGTCTCCTTGTAGCAAGGAAATCACCATGCCCACCCGCTGAATCTCCGACCCAGAAGACTGGGGCCTAAGCCTGAAATATAGCTTACAGCTCTCCTTGAAACAAAAGAACTGCGAGCGATCTCCAGAAAAACGATCCGGGAGATTTACTTCCGGCTCCTTAACCCCTGAACTTGCCGCTGCTGCTGCGGGAGCTCCGCTTGCGGCCTGCGGGGTGTTCATTTTAATGGACATCTCATTAAATTGTCGAGTCAGGACCTGCACCTGATCGACCACCTGTTGCAAAGTATTTTGAGGGGTATGCTCCATATTCCCACAAAATTTCAACAGGAGTAAGGCTGCTGAATATGTTACGCACACCAGTGCTAACAGGAGTATACTGGTGTATGAACAGAGAGGGAAGCGAAGCAAACGAACTCACAGACAGTATAACATAACATACAAAGGAGGTGATGGAATAACTAATAAACACAAAGTGAACGGAGAAGCCCAAAGGCTCAGGAATTGGGTGTCTCCCTAGTGTCAGGAATGCTCAGATGGAATAGAGCGGACAATGAAGCGATGTGTAGTGATTTCACATGTGGAGCACCTGAAATGATGTTGCTAAGAGCAACAGGAAAAACCCCAAAGGGTTACCAACGGGTGTGGGAATAAACTCCTTGGTCAGAGATAGAAATATAGACACAAGGAGAGTATCCACAATCCCAACCCCCACTTGCAGGGCACAGGTTCAGCTTACTGCCACTAAACTGACACCTGGACGCCCTGCACAGTGAGGGAGGATTAAGCAAGCAGGTCTGAGAGTACAGCCGCAAACCTGCTGGATTCACAGAATAGCAAAAGAACCCCAGCAGGTCAAACAACTGACTCCAGTCTTACTGCTAGGTCCGGATTGGCAGAATGAAGTACCGAATCCCAAGGCCTATTCGCAGTAAGCAACAAGTAAGTACAAAGTCACACAGTACTAGCTAACTCTCTGGAACTGACTAACAAACAAAGATTCAGCAGCATTTGCCTAGCCTGAGAGGATGGTTTATATAGCAGGTGCTGTCCACGCCCCACTCAGACCTCACAGACTGTGAGCACAAAACCAGCGCCGGATTCCCTGCCGTGCACAGAGCCTGTAACCACTACACAGTAAAAACCCGGACCGGAGTATCAGCTGCGCTCAGGTTACTTCGCCAACACTTGCCTCCCGGTTGCCATGGCGACGTGGCAGCACAGAGCAGGGGATCCTAACAGAGAGGCGGGTTACTGTGATTACAGAAGGCATGGCAGGGGTTATTACTACCGGTTACACAGCGCACGTGGGCATAACAAGGACAGAGGAGGCAGGTTATTGCCAGGCCTGCTGCTGCACACACAGAATATGTGGAATTGCCAGGCCAGCTGCTGCACACACAGTACATGTGGAATTGCCAGGCCAGCTGCTGCACGCACAGTACATGTGGAATTGCCAGGCCAGCTGCTGCACACACAGTATATGTGGAATTGCCAGGTCGGTAGCAGCACACACACTCTCACAGCCAGGGGGCGAATTGGCGCACCAGGACACCATTACAGATTCTGGTGGGCTGGTCCCATATCCCCCTCAGCCAGGCCGATTCACACTGGGCTGGCTCACACTGCTTCCAGTACTTGTGGTTCATTGGAATGTAATCCGGAAGTTAGGCTAGCGGGCACTTCCAGGTGGCGCTAGCCATGAAAAGTGGTGGTGCTTTTCTACCAATGGGGCACCTTGAGAGAGTTAACCAGCCCAGCAGCATCCTCTCCCTGGCCCCGGCCAAGGGTCTCTTCAGCGAGCCCAGCCCAGGAGCTGCAGCAAAGCGTTGGTCAGAGCCGGGTTCACTACACCCGCCACCACCTTAACTCCCGCACTCTCACTGAACTGGCCAGAGCGGTGACTGAGCACTGAAGGGGACCCGGCAGAGAGGTTATTTTTAATTACATTATTTGCATTATCATGTTGGGGTAAGGGATAGGGCGTCCCCGGTCACAGTGTATGGTTTGGGGACTGGACAGGAGCAGGACGTACCTTGTTCTCAGGATGCCAGCTGACCAGGCAGCACCCACAGCCAGCCCTGGGACAATCTCTTATGCAAAGTCCTTCAGCCCTATAGCTGCCCAATGTCTGTCCATGATGATGGGCCTATTTATGTAATGCGGTGTCTACATATGTAATGCAGGGGCTACGTATGTAATGCGGTTGCTACGTATGTAATGCAGGGGCTACGTATGTAATGCGGTGGCTACGTATGTAATGCGGTGGCTACGTATGTAATGTGGTGCTATTTGAATAATGAGGTGCTATACGTGTAATGTGGTGCTATCTCAGAATCAGGACCTCTAAGGAGTGACCGCACCCTCTTGACAGACCCCTCTCCTCAACAGACTCCACCTCCATTAGGGCTGCTTCCATAAATTTCCCAGGCTGGTGTTCGATCCCAATCCGCCCCTGCTCACAGCACATGTGCTTACAGTGTTGATCGAGACGAGTGGACGTAGGGATGGGAATCATTTGATGTTTCATTGGAAACATCAGATATATGGTTCCAATGTTCGATGTTTAACACTGCAATGTTGATTACCCAATGTTTCCTCACCATCGCTAGATTTCACTCCCGATGTTTTTCTAAATTTTCCAATTTTTTTTTTTGTGTCACTGTGTGGTGCTTTCACTGCTTTGGGCAGCCATCTCACTCTCTCCTTGTTTTATATTCAATAACAATTTAAGAGACTGATACAAAAGAGTAACACATCAACATTTTAAAGGGAGGGAGAGGGACACCTGCGCCCGCCTGAAAAGGGGACGTGGCCTATGGGAAAGGGGGCATGGCTTCGCGAGAGGGCTCGCGATCACGAGCCATGCCCCCATTTTCATCACTGAGGGGGCATGCCCAGCGCTCTGTGAGCTGCTGGCATACCCCCTCTCCCTCTGTCTCAAGTGCGTCTATTCTCCGCTGATCTACTGCTGGGGGTGGCTGCTGCTGCTGGGGGTGGCGGCTGAAAGAGTGAAAGACACTCTGGTCAGCCAATCAGCAGCAGCACACAGGGACGTAGGGAGGGTGGAGCAAGTGGAGCTCGAGCTCCAGGCGCCGCTGGGGACAGAAGGCGCTGGCTCCCTGTAACACAGCTGAGAGCCAGGATCTCAGGGTAGGAGGAGATGACTAGAAGAGAGGGAAGGGGTGGCCACCACACTGCCTGCATGTTCCATGTCACTGATTGCAGTGCAGAGAGTCCAGTGCAGTGTAGTGTGGTGTGTTGTTATGGAAGTGGGGAGGTTTGGAGGCCTGTCAGAAGAAGCTTCCTGGCTGTCAGGGATCTGCATACAGTGATCTGGAACATGCAGGCAGTGTGGTGGCCACCCCTTCCCTTTCCTCGGTCTTTTCCTTCTACCCACAGAGCCCTAGCCTGTCAATCACATAGAAGCTCTGCCCCTCCAGGCTAGAACGAGGAGCTGCTCTGCTGCTGCCCTCTTGGTGAGAATCAATGTGTGTATACTGTGTTTATGTGTATATGTCTGTGTTTGTGTGTGTAAATGTGTTTGTAAATGTGTGTATACAGTATGTCTGTGTGCATATGTGTGTTTATGTGTATACATGTATGTGTGTGTTTATGTGTATATATCTTTGTATACAGTATATGTGTGTGTATATTTGTGTTTGTGTGTGTGTATACAGTATATCTGTGTATATGTGTGTGTTTATGTATGTCTGTGCCTAAATGTGTGAGAATCTATGTATGTATGTATGTATGTATGTATGTATGTGTGGTGGTGGGAGGGGGTGCCGTGACATGGCCCTGCTCCGGGTGTCATGTCTCCATGCTACACCTCTGGCAGCACATAGGACAGGGGGCAGGCTGGTTGTCAGCAATTGTGAATTCAGCAGTGAGTGACAATGTCAGTAACTTAATGCTTTACATAAACTAAAGGGCCCCATACACTTACGCGACATGTCCGTCTGACATGTTGCAGGCGTTCACCCCGGCAGCCTCCCGGGGGGCAGGATCGCCCAAGATACATCGTACGCTGTCCTTTTGCATACGATGTATCTTGGGCAATCCTGGGCGATCCTAGCCATGCCTGCGGGGTCGGACATGATTGAATGTGCAGCACATTCTATCTGGAGGATCCGATCCGATGCTCACGGGAACGCGGATCGGATCGGAAACACCTCCAAAATGACCGATATCACCCGATATATCAGGCTGAATGCCCGAAATCGGATGAAATAGGGCATTATCATCCTAGTGTATAGGACCCTTTAGTTATTGGACTCAGCATATGTAGGGTTACTTCATGCTCTGTCCCCACTTTGCCCCATCATGTCCTCTACTCTGATATTTCCTGCATTGTGCTGTCCATTCCCTCCCTAACTCTTTCCTGCATTGTGCTGCCTAAACCCTCCCCATCTCTATGTCCTGTATTGTGAAAAAAGATTATAATAAATTTTCCCGGCGCCAACCAGGTACCTAGTAATTAAATCTAATAGTTCTGTCACAGCTCTCATATAAACAAAGGGGGTACTCAACCCCTATATAACCAAGTAAAAAAAGAGAAAGATTTGAAAGCGCTGACACTCTGTATATATATATTGTAAATGCTGATTAACTTACAGGACTAAAAGCAATACTTTAAAATACACACAATACACTTTAAAATTGAACCGCTGCGGCCGCTGTATGCAATCCTTAGCCTACGTACTTATTACTCAGTTAGCGTACAAAGTCCCGTACTGTGTACGCACTTTGCGTACACAACGAAACGCCGTGAACACTATACAGCTTCACGTGTGTCTGAAATACACTTACAAATCTAGCAGGGAAAGAGACACGACACCAATTGTATTTAGGAAGTTGGGATCCGACCCGCCAACATATAATTGATAAAAGGGGGGTTACAACAAAGATACAATTACAATAACAGTAAAGAGGCTACAGTCAATGGTACATATGTTTGTTAGCCTGCGCTTCCCGGTCCGGTACTCAATCATCAAGGTAGATGATCTTCAGAGATTGTGTGTGACTGGGCCTGCAGCGGCTTTTTTTACATTTGGTCAAAACACAATACAGTAGACACTGTATGCTCTTCTTCCATTGGTTCGGGGGTGGGACATATCCTGTGCACCGGGGATCATTGGTCAGCTCAAGCGGTGGGCGATGGCTAAGATTTGAGATGTGATTTCTGTTGTTTGCATCTGAGTTCCCGCCCCATGACCAGTTGAACCCCTCACATTAATCATACATAAATCTGTCCATGGTATCCCTGATGTAGCTATCTGACTGCTGTACTATTGGTTGCAGAAATGAGTCCACATATACTGCCAGTGGTTGCAACAAAGAGTGTTTAGCCGAAATGATTGGCCTACCTGGTGGATGAGAGAGTGTTTTGTGGACTAATGTGATTAACATGACTTACCACCACCTATTGCCCCTTGGGTTATACACTTATAATACGGCCGGCGGAACGGTACTTCCGGTATTACCGGAAGTGACGCCGCGGCCATACGGGCATGTGACTTATTCACTAGTTAGCTCCTGGGTATATATATATAAGGGGCCTGGGAGGCAATATGCAGATCCTGGTTCCTGCTTTGATGCTGACACTGTTGCTGCTGTTTTCTTGACTTTGCATTGATTGACTGGCAAATACCTTGAGAAAGGTCCGAATACAGGACCGAAACGTTGGTGAGCCCTTTTCTGTCTATACCTTGTTTGTGACATGAAGATTACATGGAACCAAGTGTTTTGAATAAATGACTTTATTACGTATACTATAACAAGTCTGGAGAGTGCTATCTTTCTCCACTGTTATGTGGAGAAACACTGTACTATATATATATATATATATATATATATATGAAGACATTTTTATTTTATTTTATATTTGCTTTAATTTTTTAATATCATAAAAATAACATTTATAAAAAAAAAGCTTTATATCCACAATGTAATAAAATCCACAGTAAACCTCTCTATATACAGGTTGAGTCTCCCTTATCCAAAATGCTTGGGACCAGAGGTATTTTGGATATGGGATTTTTCCGTATTTTGGAATAATTGCATACCATAATGAGATATCATGGTGATGGGACCTAAGTCTAAGCACAGAATGCATTTATGTTTCATATACACCTTATACACACAGCCTGAAGGTCATTTTAGCCAATATTTTTTATAACTTTGTGCATTAAACAAAGTGTGTGTACATTCACACAATTCATTTATGTTTCATATACACCTTATACACACAGCCTGAAGGTCATTTAATACAATATTTTTAATAACTTTGTGTATTAAACAAAGTTTGTGTACATTGAGCCATCAGAAAACAAAGGTTTCACTAATCTGTCTCACTCAAAAAAGTCTGTATTTCGGAATATTCCGTATTTCGGAATATTTGGATATGGGATACTCAACCTGTATACCATATAGGTATCTCTCCCTTCTTTCTGGTCTCCAGAGACTGTTTCAATTATTTGTTAGTTTAGTAACTTTTTACTTGTATCCAACTAGTCTCTGCAGAGCAGAAAGATTGATTGCTCTATTAAAAATCTGTAACAAAGTATTTCTCTTAACTTATACACTTATGCACAATAAAATATCCTTTTAAACTTTAAAATAGCATTTCAATGTCCATGTTCTAAATAATTTCTGCTGTATGTTAACGGAACCGCTGTTTTTAATCTGTTTTGAAATCAGATTTAATTATCTGATTCAGCTGGAATATGTTGGATTTTTATATACACAGAAACATATTTTTGCAGCGTATATATTATTGAGGTATTTGAGTCCTCTATTCCATTACTGGAATTACTAGTCTGGGTATGAGTCTATTTGTAATCTTTTCCAGTGTATTTATTTTATTACAGTTTTACACTATGTTTGTGTTATATGTTATTTTTTAAGAGTTTTCAACACCGTAATATCAATTTGGGTATTTCTAAACAAATTACTCATGGATTGAGAGCGCCTGTGACTTGTTGTGGTAATTACTATTTTCACTGTGGTCAGCCAATCAGCAGCAGCACATAGGACAGGGGGCAGGCTGGTTGTCAGCTATTGTGAATTCAGCAGTGAGTGACAATGTCAGTAACTCAATGCATTACATAAACTAAGTTATTGGACTCAGCATATGCAGGGTCACTTCATGCTCCGTCCCCACTTTGCCCCATCATGTCCTCTACTCTGATATGTCCTGCATTGTGCTGTCCATTCCCTCCCTAGAGGCCACTCCCCAGTGCTTAAAGTGGTCCTTCAGAGGTGGTGGAACTCACCCCCCACCCCACGGCGCCCATGTAACAAAGGTATTGCGTGCGCCGCAAAAAATGGGCGTGGTCTCAAAAAGAAAGGGGCGTGGTCACAGAATAGTAATAATGCCCACAGTGGTAGCACCCCATAATACACATAGTGCCCACCGCACTAGCGCTTCTTATACAATGCCCACAATAGTAGCGCTCCTTATGCAATGTCCACTGTACTGCTAGTGCCCACAGTGGTAGTGCCCCTTATATAGACCCCATAATAGTGGTGCCCCTTATGCAATGCCCGCAATAGTAGTGCCCCTTATGTCCCCAGGAGTGATGCCCCTTATGAAGTGCCCTCTTTACAATGCCCTCATTAGAAGGGCCCCCAGTAGTAATGCCCTTAATGGTAATGCCCCTGTGTAGTATTGCCCCCAGTAGTAATGTTGCCTGTACTAGTGCCCCCAGTCGTTTAGCCCCCTGTAGTTTAGCCCTAGTAGTTATGCCCCCAGTGGTAATGCCCCTGCAGTTATTACCCCAGTAGTTTATCCCCCCCTTTAGTTTAGCCTCCCAGTCGTAATGCCCTCAGTAGTTTAGCCCCAGTAGTTTGCCTGCTTGTAGTTTAGCCGCCAGCAATAATGCCCCCCTGTAGTTTGCCCCATTGTAGTTTAGCCCCTGTAGTTATGCCCCGCTTGTAGTTTAGCCCCTGTAGTAATGCCCCCAGTAGTTTAGCCCCTGTAGTTATGCCCCCAAGTAGTAATGCCCCTGTAGTTACGCCCCCAGTAGTAATGCCCCTGTAGTTATTCCCCCAGTAGTAATGCCCTCCTGTAGTTATACCCCCAGTAGTATTGCCCTCCTTAGTTTGCCCCCCCGTAGTAATGCCCTCCTGTAGTTTGCCCCCAGTAGTTAGCTCCTTTGTAGTTTGCCCCCAGAAGCTTGCCCCCTTGTAGTTTGCCCCCAGTAGCTTGCCCCCTTGTAGTTTGCCCCAGTAGCTTGCCCCCTTGTAGTTAGCCCCCAGTAATAATGTCCCCCAGTAGATGCCCTCCAGTAGTAATGCCCTCCTGTAGTTTGCCCCCAGTAGTTAGCCCCTTTGTAGTTTGCCCCCAGAAGCTTGCCCCCAGTAGCTTGCCCCCTTGTAGCTTGCCCCCAGTAGTTTGCCCCCTTGAAGTTGGCCTCCAGTAATAATGTCCCCCAGTAGATGATCCCTCAGTAGTAATGCCCTCCTGTAGATTGTCCCCAGTAGTAATGCCCTCCTGTAGTTTGCCCCCAGAAGCTTGCCCCCTTGTAGTTGGCCCCCAGTAATAATGTCCCCCAGTAGATGCCCCCCCAGTAGTTTGCCCCCAGTAGTAATGCCCTCCTGTAGTTTGCCCCCAGTTGTTAGCCCCTTTGTAGTTTGCCCCTAGAAGCTTGCCCCCAGTAGCTTGCCCCCTTGTAGTTGGCCCCCAGTAATAATGTCCCTCCCAGTAGTAATGCCCCCAGTAGTTCCCCCCAGTAGTAATGCCCCCTGTAGATGCCCCCCCAGTAGTAATGCCCCCCAGTAGATGCCCCCCGTAGATGCGCCGCTACACTAAGGAAGGAAACCGCTGCAGTCCTCTCTCTCCACCCGCTCCTTGGTACTATGAGAGAGACATCATGACGTCTCTCCCATAGCGCACAGTGACAGCGCCGGAAGCCGGAGCTCAGTACTGAGCTCCTGCCTCCGACTGCCGCCGGGCACCTGCTGGTAATGCAATCTCAGCGGGCGCCCGGCATTGCGCTGCACACAGTGGGTTAGGTGAGCCGGAAGAGGCGGAACTGCGTTCCGTCACCAAGTGGAACTGATGGAACACAGTTCTGCCCCGTTCCGGCTCACTTTAACCCCTGCCGCTCCCACTCGGCGGTGACGTGCCCATCACGTGATTACCATGCGATCTATCGCATGATCGCATGGTAATCACTTTGGCATTCTATCGTATGATCTATCGCGTAATTGCATGGTAATCACTTTGGCAGTTCAGGTGCGATTTCATTGCATGACGTCTCTCCCATAGCGCACAGTGACAGCGCCAGAAGCCGGAGCTCAGTACTGAGCTCCTGCCTCCGGCTGCCGCCGGGCGCCTGCTGGTAACGCAATCTCAGCGGGCGCCCGGCATCGCGCTGCACACAGCGGGTTAGGTGAGCCGGAAGAGACGGAACGCAGTTCCGCCCCGTTCCGGCTCGCTTTAACCCCTGCCGCTCCCACTCGGCGGTGACGTGCCCATCACGTGATTACCATGCGATCTATCGCATGATCGCATGGTAATCACTTTGGCATTCTATCGTATGATCTATCGCGTAATCGCATGGTAATCACTTTGGCAGTTCAGGTGCGATTTCATTGCACCTGAACTGCTGGTGCGATGCCCAGCGATGTCGCGTCGCGGGGCATCGCACAAGTGTATGGCCAGCATAACTCTTTCCTGCATTGTGCTGCCTAAACCCTCCCCATCTCTTTGTCCTGTATTGTGCCCACTCCCCATCTTTATGTCTTGCATTGTGTTTACCCCATCTGTATATCTTGCATTGTGCTGTCATGTGTGTGCTCCACAAACTCTGACTCATTGGCACTGCCAGATCCTGCACACTACCATCCCTGACATCCTGGTATTGCCAGGGCTCACTAATACATTACCTTTACTTTTGGTATTGTCCTCCACCATTTAAGGGGAAAGAAGAGGCCAGGGATCTCTGTGGTGGGATCGGTATGAAATACCTACAATCAAAATCCCGATGGTCGAAATCCCGACAGCAATTGATCAACAATCAAAATCCCGACAAGGTCAAAATCTCGACTTGGACAAAATACCGACATTTAAAATACCGTCAAGGTCAAAATACCGACATGTAAAATGTCGACAGGTCAAAATTCCGACACAAGTTTTTTTATTGGTTTCTGTGTGTGTATGTCGACATAAGTCGACATGGACACCATATAAGTATACTGAGTCCCCTCGCATGGCTCGCTGCGCTCGCCATGCTTCGGTCGCGGTGCCTCGCTGCACTTGGCACACTGTTATATTCCCCCTCCAGGTCCACTGGGATGGTAACGTATGAACGAGCCGGTTTTAATGGAAAAAATCATGAAAAACTCATGTCGGCATTTTGACCTGTCGACATTTTACATGTCGGTATTTTAAATGTCGGCATTTTAAATGTCTGTATTTTGTCCGTCGGTCAATTGCTGTCAGGATTTTGACCGTCGGGATTTTGATTGTCGGTAAATTGACTGCATCCCTCTGTGGTAGCACACGGATTTCTTGGCCTCTGCGACAGTTGGCACCATAGGTGCCGTATGTCGCACAATGGGGTGTCAGTGATCTGATGCAGGTGGGATCACAACATGTCTTTGTATGATAGACGCCTCCTGCTGCATCACCACACAGTGCTATCATTGCTGTTCCAGGAAAGTGATAGCTAATTCAACTTCACCTGAATGACCCCCCCATATTCATTCTCTACCACCCACATTAGTGAGACAGAGCAGATTGCTCTGTTATTACCGGGACCCTAAGGGACATACGCTGTCCCCGCGTCCCCACTATCCAAGGTGCTGCTTGCTGTTATTCAGCATTTTCAAAATAAATTCACATCCACTCACGAGTAGCTGTTCTATAGACAGGACTGTAATCTGTGCATAAGTCATTTTACATGCAGCAGTATTTTTTTTTTCAAGGGACAGTATATTTATTTCAGGGGGCAGTATATTTTTTTCAGGGGGCAATATATTTATTTCAGGGGCAGTATATTGAGTGGCAATAGGTACACCAATAAGTGGAACATGACATGCCCCCTCAACGTCGCACCTCACCTATAATCTCCTTGAAACGTATTTTCAAAAGTAGGCAAGTATGCTGTTATCCCGATGCCAGCTCCTAGGCCATGTTACTTGGGACTGTGGGAGGAGAAGGAGTGGTTCACCCTCATGGCACACTGGTTAGTGTCACTCATCCGTCACATGGCAGGTACCAGAGCGGCCACGCCAGTAGGTAATGTGGTTTGGAATACTGGCCCATTCCACCATAAGTAAACCAGAAATTCTGTTGGCCTATATTAAATGGTGGGCCTCGAGCTGTAGCTTCACCTGCTCCAAAGTTAATCCAGCAGTGTGTGTAATATATATAGATAGATATATAAAATGATACGTGTGTATGTAAACTGTGAGCCTCCAACAAGATAAACATAATAGAAGGATGATTTATCATTACAGTAGATTATTAGTGCATTATATGCTTAGGTAGCCAGTTTATTTAAAAAAAATATAGTAACATCGGTTAACATTGGTCTCACTGTACCAATGTTTAGGTCTTAATAATGTTTTGTAATCAATGTTGAAAACATAATGTTCCGATGTTTTCTTTCGATGTCCCATCTCAGTGAAGGGATGACAACAGAAAACAAAGTAGATACTGCAAAGAAGAACGGCTTCCAATCAGCGCTTCTCTTACAAATCCATCTTCCCTCTTTCCGCTCCGTCACATGATCGCTATATACAAGCTGGCTGCTGATTGGCTCCGCTTTCAGCCCGTGTTGGCTGTGAATGTGAAGCCGCCAAAACATGACTGATTCTCGGGGTGAGCAGTAGCAGAGGCCCGGAGCCACCATGTGACACCGAGCTCGGGTAGGGACTGCAACCAGAACCCGGTTTCCTCTTTAGGCCGCAACATTTGGCAGTGCAGTGTAAGCGGCCACATGAGACGGCCTGCCTCCCAGCGCCCTGTGTAACCAATGGCCATCGCTGCCCTGCACACAGCGCTGTATAGGTACAGCAGCCGGGCCACTGTGCAGGTGGTGTACATTCCATAGTCCTGTCGCCTCTGTCCTGGAATAAAGATATATACCCATATCGAATGACTATATAAGTATACCTGGCCAATACATTTATTATCTGTTTACTTCTTTAGCCTTATGTAAAAGCCTTTAAAAGTCTCTGACTAATCAGGGGAAGATAGATAAGATTATATATATATATATATATATATATATATATATATATATATATATATATACTTTATCCATTCCCTATAGTTCCAGACTCCTGAAAAGCACAGTATCCTGGTGCAATGCCTGCAGTATGCTATTGCTATGGAACAAGGGTTACCTATATCTATACTGTGTAAGACCAACTGGGAAAGAGTGACAACTTTGTAGTTGTTACACTGTAGCCAAATAAGCTACAACTGGATGTTTCTGCCGGGATCCGGTCTGAAGATCGACAGTGTCTAGGTCGACCACTATAGGTCGACAGTCACTAGGTCGACATGGATGGAAGGTCGACAGGGTTTCTAGGTCGACATGTGCTAGGTCGACAGGTCTAAAGGTCGACATGAGTTTTTCACATTTTTTTCTTTTTTTAAATTTTTTCATACTTAACGATCCACGTGGACTACGATTGGAACGGTAAAGTGTGCCGAGCGAAGCGGTAGCGGAGCGAAGGCACCATGCCCGAAGCATGGCGAGCGAAGCGGTGCACTAATTTGGGATCCCGGTCACTCTACGAAGAAAACGACACAAAAAAAATAAAATAATTCCTCATGTCGACCTTTAGACCTGTCGACCTAGCACATGTCGACCTAGAAACCCTGTCGACCTTCCATCCATGTCGACCTAGTGACTGTCGACCTATAGTGGTCGACCTAAACATTGTCGACCTAGACACTGTCGATTTGATGAACCACACCCGTTTCTGCCACAGTAGATAGAATACCTGTGTGAATGAATGCTACAGGTCTCTCTTTGCTTGGGGTTAGGGACCGAATTGTGTATGTCCTCTAACTAGCTCAGGCCTTGGCAACCTGTGGCTCTCCAGCTGCTGTGAAACCACAAATCCCAGCATGCCCTGCCACAGTTTTGTTATTAGGGAATGCTAAAACTGTGGTAGGGCATGCTGGGATGTGTAGTTCCACAACAGCTGGAGAGCCACAGGTTGGCTAGGCCTGAACTAGCTGGTAGTTTTGACTGCTTTTTTATAATAAAAAAAAAAAATACATTAATTTATCCAATCCTGCATTCACTTAGGATCTGGCTTGTGCACTGTTTTATAAGAAAGAGATCTACACCTTAATGCTTTCTTGTTACTTAAAAATGCAGTATTATTATTTTATGCTTGATAATACCCCTTTTCCACTGGTTTCAAAATACCAGTTTTTAGCATGTGACCATGCAAAACCCAGGATTTTGGTCAGTGTAATTGCCAGGTTGATAGAATCGGCTATTTCCCGCGTTGCAGTGGAAAAGGGGTATTGGTGAGAAAAGAATGTCTTTTTTTATTTCTCTCTCCTATAAAACTGTGTATTGTAGATATTGTGCATAGCATCACACTATGGTGTATGTATATTGTAGCCAGAAAGTATACAAGTCATTTACGTGTTAGGGCAAGGTGTCTATGAGGAAGAAATAAAATGACAGATTAAAAAAAAAAAAAAATCTTTGAATTGGAGGTTTGGCTATTCAAACTAAGGTGGCCAATCCTAGGCCATTTTTTCAATCCCGGAGATCGGTATTGAAAAATGATCAATCCCGCGTCCTCTTAAGTGTAGCCCACCCTCCCGTCCGTCCAGGTTACAGTGAGTTTTGTGGACTGGGCAGGGCAAGATAGAGGGACTTGCTGGAGGAGGTGAGATGTGGGGCAGTGCAGGAGATGAGGTCTGGCTGGCTGCATGGTGTGACCTCTGACTTCACGTCACACTGCGTAGTGTGCACAGCTGGGGGAGCTGAGCAAGGTAAGCCGGGCAGCGTCTGAATTTCCTGAGGACGCTCAACGCTGCCCGGCATAGAAAAAAGCATAGTGGTGGCCAATCCTGAAATCCCCGGGATTGAATCCCGGCCAATCCCGGAATTGGCTACCATAGTTCAAACTGTATTATTACACCTGCTCGCAGATGTTTTGTGGTTTATTGACTTATTCTGGTGCCCTTTGCAGGGAACCTGGCTTGCACACTATGTCAACAAACACTCTGTTTTCTACCAAGAAAAGGGACCTCTCAATGCTGTATCGTGTTTATGCTAACATCTCCCCCGCAACATCCCACAATCCTTGTTATGATCAAGGCTGGGATCCTCCATCAAAACGTCACAGATTAGCCAGTACTACCGAGGCCAAAGTCATGGAAGACATTTTTGGAGATGGTGAAGACTTCACAGCTGATGATTTGGAGGAAATTGACGTTTTAGCTACGCAGGCATATACACAGAATAAAGAGGCAGCCGATAACGACACAAAGCAAATCCAAGGCAGTGTACTGACCAATAACCCATCAACATCTACTTTTCAGCAGCTGAAAAGACCAGCACTACAGAGACGAGGAAGAGATCACTTGAGTATGTTTTTTCCTTGTATTTAAATTCACATTTGTATAAAGTTAAAGAAAATCTCTAAATTAGTTGTAGCAGGTGGGAGATGCTGCTGAGAACCCCGCATTGTGTGCAGTGTCGACAAATTTTAATTTATATTTTGCATTGTGTCTGTATTACACCCACCAGGATGGCCAAATTTGGTGGTGGTTAGAGCCCTGAAAGTCTTAAATGTGGCACAGGAATCTTGTCTTATAGTGCCTTTTGGGACTAGCTGAGAAATTGTCTCAGATCTGTTGTTATCTCCAGTTACTTGACTTGGTGCATCTTTTATCAGTGTAGACTTACACATACATCTCACTTGCCTATTAATGCCGGCCAAAGTGCAGGTAGCTAGGGCTAGGGGGTGTGGTATAGCTCATAGACAGTTAAAAGATAGACAGTCATTCGTTAGACACTATATGGTCGACAGTCAAAAGTCAGACAGGGTCATAAGTCAGACACACAAAAAAAAAATATTTTTAAAAAAAAAACATTTTTAACCCAAAATTGGTGAAATTTGTCCGCTCGCCACGCTTCGGGCTCGGTGTCTCATTCCGCTCCGCTCACCACAACTTTACTAAAAGGTAATAGTTTGTGTGACATGGATAGTAAATGAGGCAAAAGTTGTAAAAAACAGAAAAAACTAACTTTTTTTGTGTCTGACTTTTGACCCTGTCTGACTTTTGACCCTGTCTGACTTTTGACTGTCTGACTTTTGACCCTGTCTGACTTTTGACCTTGTCTGACTTTTGACCTTGTCTGACTTTTGACCCTGTCTGACTTTTGACTGTCGACCATATAGTGTCTAACTAATGACTGTCTATCTTTTAACTGTCTGTCTATAGACAGGAACCCAGGGCTAGGATGGCCTGAATGCAATGAATTGGTGTATACTCTTCTAATGGATTGGACTCAACTTCCTTGTGATCTGCCCACATGCACTGGGATATTGTATGAGTTTGGGGTATTTTACCTATTTGTGTGGTATCCGGACTCCAGGTCGACACCATTAGGTCAACACCATAAATAGGTCGACATGATTTTTTTCACAATATTTTTACTTTTCTCTGACGTCCTAAGTGGATGCTGGGGACTCCGTCAGGACCATAGAGATTCGAGACGTCTCCCCCTCGCAGGCTCCTGATGTCTGCTTTACCAACGTCTTCCTCCGACAGGGAGGCAGTATTGGAAACAATTCACAAGCTGTATTCCCAGCAGGTGATAATCAAAGTACCCCTCCTACAACAAGGAAAGGGGTATTATTCCACACTATATTGTGGTACTGAAGCCAGACGGCTCGGTGAGACCTATTCTAAATGGGAAATCTTTGAACACTTACATACAAAGGTTCAAATCAAGATGGAGTCACTCAGAGCAGTGATAGCGAACCAGGAAGAAGGGGACTATATGGTGTCCCTGGACATCAAGGATGCTTACCTCCATGTCCAAAATTGCCCTTCTCACCAAGGGTACCTCAGGTTCGTGGTACGGAACTGTCACTATCAGTTTCAGACGCTGCCGTTTGGATTGTCCACGGCACCCCGGGTCTTTACCAAAGTAATGGCCGAAATGATGATTCTTCTTCAAAGAAAAGGCGTCTTAATTATCCCTTACTTGGACGATCTCCTGATAAGGGCAAGGTCCAGAGAACAGTTGGAAGTCGGAGTAGCACTATCTCAAGTAGTTCTACGACAGCACGGGTGGATTCTAAATATCCAAAATCGCAGTCGTTTCCGACGACACGTCTGCTGTTCCTAGGGATGGTTCTGGACACAGTCCAGAAAAAGGTGTTTCTCCCGGAGGAGAAAGCCAGGGAGTTATCCGAGCTAGTCAGGAACCTCCTAAAACCAGGAAAAGTGTCAGTGCATCATTGCACAAGAGTCCTGGGAAAAATGGTGGCTTATTACGAAGCGATTCCATTCGGCAGATTCCACGCAAGAACTTTTCAGTGGGATCTGCTGGACAAATGGTCCGGATCGCATTTTCAGATGCATCAGCGGATAACCCTATCTCCAAGGACAAGGGTGTCTCTCCTGTGGTGGTTACAGAGTGCTCATCTTCTAGAGGGCCGCAGATTCGGCATTCAGGATTGGATGCTGGTGACCACGGAGGCCAGCCTGAGAGGCTGGGGAGCAGTCACACAGGGAAAAAATTTCCAGGGAGTGTGATCAAGTCTGGAGATTTTTCTCCACATAAATATACTGGAGCTAAGGGCAATTTACAATGCTCTAAGCTTAGCAAGACCTCTGCTTCAAGGTCAGCCGGTATTGATCCAGTGGGACAACATCACGGCAGTCGCCCACGTAAACGGACAGGGCGGCACAAGAAGCAGGAGGGCAATGGCAGAAACTGCAAGGATTTTTCGCTGGGCGGAAAATCATGTGATAGCACTGTCAGCAGTGTTCATTCCGGGAGTGGACAACTGGGAAGCAGACTTCCTCAGCAGGCACAACCTCCACCCGGGAGAGTGGGGACTTCATCGGGAAGTCTTCCACATGATTGTGAACCGTTGGAAAAGACCAAAGGTGGACATGATGGCGTCCCGCCTGAACAAAAAACTGGACAAGTATTGCGCCAGGTCAAAAGACCCTCAGGCAATAGCTGTGGACGTTCTGGTAACACCGTGGGTGTACCAGTCGGTGTATGTCTTCCCTCCTCTGCTTCTCATACCCAAGGTATTGAGAATTATAAGACGTAGAGGAGTAAGAACTATACTCGTGGCTCCGGATTGGCCAAGAAGGACTTGGTACCCGGAACTTCAAGAGATGCTCACAGAGGACTCATGGCCTCTGCCGCTAAGAAGGGACTTGCTTCAGCAAGTACCATGTCTGTTCCAAGACTTACCGCGGCTGCGTTTGACGGCATGGCGGTTGAACGCCGGATCCTAAGGGAAAAAGGCATTCCGGAAGAGGTCATTCCTACCCTGGTCAAAGCCAGGAAGGAGGTGACCGCACAACATTATCACCACATGTGGCGAAAATATGTTGCGTGGTGTGAGGCCAGGAAGGCCCCATGAAGAAATTTCAACTCGGTCGTTTCCTGCATTTCCTGAAAACAGGAGTGTCTATGGGCCTCAAATTGGGGTCCATTAAGGTTCAAATTTCGGCCCTGTCGATTTTCTTCCAGAAAGAATTGGCTTCAGTTCCTGAAGTCCAGAAGTTTGTCAAGGGAGTACTGCATATACAACCCACTTTTGTGCCTCCAGTGGCACTGTGGGATCTCAACGTAGTTCTGGGATTCCTAAAATCACATTGGTTTAAACCGCTCAAATCTGTGGATTTGAAATATCTCACAGGGAAAGTGACCATGCTGTTGGCCCTGGCCTCGGCCAGGCGAGTGTCAGAATTGGCGGCGTTTGTCTCAAAAAAGCCCATATCTGATTGTCCATTCGGACAGGGCAGAGCTGCGGACTCATCCCCAGTTTCTCCCTAA
Source organism: Pseudophryne corroboree (assembly GCF_028390025.1). NCBI lineage: Eukaryota > Metazoa > Chordata > Amphibia > Anura > Myobatrachidae > Pseudophryne > Pseudophryne corroboree. Next base: position 355,427,486 of record NC_086452.1, on the reverse strand, counting down.
GGTGGTGTCAGTGTTTCACCCGAACCAGCTTATTGTGGTACCTGCGGCTACTAGGGACTTGGAGGACTCCAAGTTGCTAGATGTTGTCAGGGCCCTGAAAATATAGTTTCCAGGACGGCTGGAGTCAGGAAAACTGACTTGCTGTTATCCTGTATGCACCCAAAAAAACTGGGTACTCTTGCTTCAAAGCAGACGATTGCTAGTTGGATGTGTAGTACAATTCAGCTTGCACATTCTGTGGCAGGCCTGCCACAGCCAAAATATGTAAATGCCCATTCCACAAGGAAGGTGGGCTCATCTTGGGCGGCTGCCCGAGGGGTCTCGGCTTTACAACTTTTCCGAGCTGATACTTGGTCAGGGGCACACCCTGACTGAGGAGGACCTGGAGTTCTCTCATTCGGTGCTGCAGAGTCATCCGCACTCTCCCGCCCGTTTGGGAGCTTTGGTATAATCCCCATGGTCCTGACGGAGTCCCCAGCATCCACTTAGGACGTCAGAGAAAATAAGAATTTACTTACCGATAATTCTATTTCTCGTAGTCCGTAGTGGATGCTGGGCGCCCATCCCAAGTGCGGATTGTCTGCAATACTTGTACATAGTTATTGTTACAAAAATCGGGTTATTATTGTTGTGAGCCATCTTTTCAGATGCTCCGCTGTTATCATGCTGTTAACTGGGTTCAGATCACAGGTTGTACAGTGTGATTGGTGTGGCTGGTATGAGTCTTACCCGGGATTCAAAATCCTTCCTTATTGTGTACGCTCGTCCGGGCACAGTATCCTAACTGAGGCTTGGAGGAGGGTCATAGGGGGAGGAGCCAGTGCACACCACCTGATCCTAAAGCTTTTACTTTTGTGCCCTGTCTCCTGCGGAGCCGCTATTCCCCTAAATAGCGACATGATTTTTTTCACAATATTTTTACTTTTTTGAACTTTTTTCATATTTTACGATTTACGTGGACTACGATTGGGAATGGTAACCAGTGAGGCGCCTTGCCCGAATCATGGCGAGCGAACACGGTGCACTAATTGGGGTTCCCGGTCACATCATGAAGAAAATGACACCCAAAAAACATAAAAAACTTATGTCGACCTTTTCCATGTCGACCTTTTGTGCATGTTGACCTAAGGTGTGTCAACAAATTGGTGCCGACCTTGAGTCACAGACCCATTTGTATTGCATGGGACACTTTGTTATATAATGGAGGGGATGTGATCAGAATCCCTACAGATCCCGGAGGCAAGTACAGGGGTTAGGCACTAGGGGGAGGGATAGGGTCAGTCTGCGGAGGGTTGTGTAGGTTAGGCTGCGTGAGGGGAAGGTTAGAGCAAGGGATGAAACTACTTACCAGGACATGTCAGGATTCTGGCCATCGGGATTCCACTGTCTGTCTTTTGAGTGCCGGGATTATGTACCCAAGATTCCTACTTATCTGACTGACGTGTAGCTTCATGTCTGTTGGAGATGTACTGTATTTGAAGTTTGGATGTATCCCTCCATTTTGGTTTAGATGCAGCAGGCGGGGGAGTTCAGCTGCAGAAGGTGTAGGACTAGGCGGCGGGGCAGGAGGGTAACCATTGGAATGTCGCTGTATGTACCACTGATAATCTGGCACAGTGCTGGAAGTAAGGGTGCCGGATTATCGGTACTGTACATGTATAATCATTGAAGTAAATTAATAAAATTATTGGCCTTGCAAAATAGTTGTAGCCATGCTATTCATATGTACTATTGTAAGTGAAAATGTCATTATATTTCTGGAGTGGTTCCTTACCACTCGCACCTATCAGCTTTTGGCGACGTTGTAGACTGAAGATGCCAGTCACGTATTTCACTTGTTCTGTTCCTGAGCTGCAGGTTCACCACCAATGAGTAATTAGGTAAGGTTAAATGAACAGGATCAGTTGCTTCAACAGTATAGAGTTATGTGTTTCAGTGATGAAGTTTGTGTTGCAGGAGTCCAGACAGGTTGTACGTTAACCAGAGGATGGGAGGAAGAAAAGGCAACAGTCGAGTTAGTGACTGGGTTTGGGGGTGATGTGCAGATATGGTGCAGGACTGTTTACACCCTGACTACTGTGCTGTATCTGATTTCTAGTATAAACTATACTGCTTTTCACACCACATAATTGTGACACCTACATTATGCTTCAATCTACACTGTAAAATGTAATGACATATTAAAAGTCACATTGTCTACTGGATGATGTGCAATTTGCATTTCTGCATTCACAGTTTTAGCTGGCTGTGAATAATTGCAGATGCTTACTAAGAGACTTTAGTACAAAGTGTGAAGCTCCATTATCAGTTAGACACTCAAGGCGGTACACATCCACTATGTACCGCTAAATTGTGCTCTTACCTGTGTATTTTGTATCTTAAGATACTTGTGGCTTAAAATAGTATATAAAAACTGTAGGATCTGCCAAAAAGAATGAATGACAGACCTCAGATAAGTTACCTTTCTTTTGGGAACATGGTTAATTTAGGAAATTCCACCTATCATTTATAGTTTTGGGTAGAATTCTGTATTGAGGAAGTATTGTTTATATGCACTGTAAAATAATTATATTTATTAAGCATGTGTTCCTCTGGAAAGGTTGGTTCATTTGGAGTGCAAGTATCCTTTTAATATGGTTTTATAAATATGTTAGTGTCCAGTAAATAGTCATTGAAAGGTTGTATGGTTCTGTATTTCCACCTGCTGTAGCAAATTGTATGTAAAATATTTATGGTTACAAAGGAGATCCTGGTATATTGAATTTGTTTACCTGTAAAGCCATGTGAAATCATGCAGAAGAAAGTGTCTTTAGGAGCATTTGCTTGTTAGGCTCATTTTGCTGTGCAAACCTTTCTGTTCTTAACACTGGCTGATACTGTTCCTGCTATCCTCAGTCCTTTTCCTTTCATCATGACACTGCACCAGTCATATGCAGCACAGTACAACTAATTGATTTCCGTGGACTGGTCACTGCATTCACAGATTAGTTATTAACTGTCAGTATCTCGGCTAATGTTTGCTCGATGGTGTGACTACTTACGCATCACGGCGAATTTGAGCAGCAGCCAGTGGGCATCTCGGTAGACAGCCAATAGTCTGCCGCACTCGCATAAATTCATTGCTGCCACTACTGCGTCATCATCCAGCTCTGTAACATGCCCTGTGTCTATGTATTTACCTTAGATATTAATTTTACAAGCGTAAGCATTTGCATCAGAACAATTTATATGAAGGTCTGACCATTCACCATCAAGATGTAGACTGAAATTTTTAGAAACGGTTAACAAGTGTGTCTTATAATGCATAGTGTTGTAGATCGGATCTATTTCTGTTAAATTAGCATCTTGTATTTGCCAAACGTAAGACACTTTAGACAAATGAGGCATGAAAGCTTCCTAAATTAAGCTCCAAAATTGTATGTTCTCAAACATTTGCTTAAACCTTCAGCTGTGATGTCATTTTGTTCGGCAAAGTCGACAGACAGCCACCTATGGTCACTGGCCATAATAAGTATAATCGGAGAACTGTTCATGATATATTGTGGATGTCAGTTAAACCAGCCATTATAATTGGGGTATTTCAAAATAAAATCACAGTTGTCTTAAGATATCATTACATTTTACAAAATAAGGCACCTCAGCAGCTGCTTGGGCACTAGCAAGAGCCAGGCAGTGGTTTATACAATGACAATAGTAGACCATGATTCAACCTGTTTCATCTTTTTATGGTTTTGCTAACTCTTTGTGCTTCCCAATCATGACAGCTGCTCCATCAGTGTCTAGGCCCACCAAGTTAGATTTTCTTTGTATTCCATATTGCCAAGTCTTTCAATAATTTTGTTAGGTATAGTTTCAGCTTTGCCATCAATGATATTACATGTTGATATAAAACTAACACTAATCTCTTTTTTTTTTTTAAGTTGACAAACATATTTAATGTATGTAATATGCTGCTTCAGAACTGAGATGTCTGTCATTTCGTCACACAGAACACTGAAATAGGAATGTATTTTTTTTTGTAGTTCACATATTATTGCTGGAGCAAAGATGTCAAGAAATTCTTGCATTTTTTTGTATGAAGTGTAATTTGCATTCTTTCCAGTATTAAGTATGTACAAGCCATAGCCTTGCAGTGCTCAAGAGAATCTGTACAGTGTAGTAGTTGGTTTCTGATGTTAATTCTTTACTCTTTATAGGTAACAGCTGGCTGAACACATTTTTGAAAGTGGCCCAGATACTGTCCACTTGCTGGTTGTGCAGATATTTTCTTATAGCCCAGATACTGCCAGCTGGACAGATACTTTTTTTTATAGCTCACATACTGCTGACTTGCTGGCTGGACATATTTTTACAGACCAAATATTGCCCACTTACTAGCTGCACAGATATTTTTACCGCCCAGACATTGCCCACTTGCTGGCTGGATTTCCTAAGTGGCTTGCAGCTCGCTGTATTGAAGTGTGTCTGAGACACGCTGAGACTCTGCACTGGAGGGGTAGTGGGTGCTGGTCTTTGTCTCAGGTAAGAGGGAGGATTGTCAAATGATATGAGCAACCTAAAGGGTCCGGCAAGGGGATGTTACCTAAAGAAGAAAGCAGGAGTTGTGGATGTACAGAAGGAGCTGAGGGGGCTAGCAGTAGGGGTAGAGAACGGTCTCCAAAGGGAGGGAAGTAAGGGGTTTTGTAATCCTCAAATTCCTTAAATCTCAACCAGTCATACAATATTGCAATAAAGTCAGATTAGGGTTTTCCAATAACCAGTGATAGTGCCACGGCTGTAAAAAAAACATTTTTTCCGTAATTTCTTTTATCACTCCTGTCCTATTAGTTCACACGAGAACCCCCTATTTTTCCATGCCAAAATACATAGGCCCCGCGAAAAGCCGCAGACCTATGTATTTTCGCAGCACTTACTGCAGCTAAAACTACCACATAACGCGGATTTGTTTTTGCATGCCTGAGGCAGGTGAAACCAATCCCCAATAAGTGCCAGCATCAGGGGATAAGCACTGACTATTGGGGCTAATAGGTAAGCTTCCGGTGAATCCATGAGCCGTGGCTAATTGGATATCCACAAAATAGAAAAATTAGAGAAAGACAAAAGAGAAATAGAAACTATAAACAGAACAGACCACCTATGATATAACACAAAAAATGAAAAGAAAACACATATGTACTTGCTGTTCATCACCAACTTCTCTGGACAAAGGGAATTACTGGAGACCAATATGAAAAAACACTGGCATATCCTTATGACTGACGATGAATTAAAAACTTTGTTGCCACCACAACAACCAAGAATTATATATAGACATGCACCAATGATTAGTAAAAATCTAATAAGAAGCCATCTGAAAGTAGAACACAAAGGGAAGAACACAGGGCTTGGGAATATAGGGGGTCTGTCCGACCCGATCGCTCGCTGCAGTTTATCGCAGCGCAGCGATCAAGTCGGAATTGCGCATGCGCCGACGCCCGAAGACCGTCGTTGCCTAGCGATTGCCTCTGCCTGATTGACAGGCAGATGTGGTCGCTGGACGAGAGGGGGCTGGACGGCTGCATTAAGCCGCCGTTTAGGGGGCGCGGTCCGACCAACGCAGGCGTAGCCGGACCGTTGAGGGGGCGGGCCGCGGCGGCTGTGTGACGTCACACGCAGCCGCTGAGACCCGGGCAGCGAAGAGGTTCTTCCGGCCAGCCACAGGAGCTGCACTGGCCGGGAGTTACTCCTCAAATGCAAAAGCATAGCTGCTGTGCGATGCTTTTGCATTTCTGCGCGGGGGGAGAAGGGGGGCGGCACTGACATGCGGGGCTGTCTAGCCCTGTGCTGGGTGTCCCCCTGCATGTCTGAGTGCCTGATCGTAGCTGTGCTAAATTCAGCACAGCTACGATCAACTCGGAATGACCCCCACAGAGTCTGGCTTCTACAATTGTAACAACTGCCCAGCCTGTAAAAAAACAGGGAAGGATACAACCAAACCAATAAAAAGTATTCTATCAAGGACCACAAACAAAGAATTTAAAAAAAGAGAAAACTACATGCAATTCCATAGGAGTCGTATACCTTCTTACCTGCCCCTGCGGTTTACAATATGTGGGAAAAACCATCCGCAAGCTTCATATTAGGATCAATGAACACCTGAATAATATCAAGAATGAAAAGGAAAATCATGACCTCCCCAAACACTTTAAACTCATGCATGTAAGCCACCCATCAGTCTTAGAATTCACAGGACTGAAACATATAAAAAAAACCATGGAGAGGAGGGGATTGGGACTCGAGCCTCCTGGAGGAAGAAACAAGGCTAATCTTCGAATTGGGTACTCTGACTCCAAAAGGACTAAATACAGATTTCAAACTATATCCATTCCTGAAAGAGTAATCAACATAAAACGCAAAGGCCAGTACAACAGCGATATCAGGTTATGGGGTATATGCAATTGCGGTCGAATTCGCGGCAATTTTCGCCGTTTTTTAATTCGACTCAATTCGACAGGTGAATCCCGGAAGGTGGCTTCCGGAATTCACCATATTCAATGAAAAACGGATTCGCCAGAGTCGCGGGCGAAAATCGGCCGATTTGGCGGATTTTGCCGCGATTTTAAAAAACGGTAAAAAAACGTGAAAAACCCGAAAAAAAAATGGCGTGGGGTCCCCCCTCCAAAGCATAACCAGCCTCGGGCTCATCGAGCTGGTCCTGGTTCTAAAAATGCAGGGGAAAAATTGGCCAGGGATCCCCCGTATTTTTAAAACCAGCACCGGGCTCTGCGCCTGGTGCTGGTGCCAAAAATACGGGGGACAAAAAGAGTAGGGGTCCCCCGTATTTTTAACACCAGCATCGGGCTCCACTAGCTGGACAGATAATGCCACAGCCGGGGGTCACTTTTATGCCGTGCCCTGCGGCCGTGGCATCAAATATCCAACTAGTCACCCCTGGCCGGGGTACCCTGGGGGAGTGGGGACCCCTTCAATCAAGGGGTCCCCCCCCCAGCCAACAAGGGCCAGGGGTGAAGCCCGAGGCTGTTCCCCCCCATCCAATGGGCTGCGGATGGGGGGGCTGATAGCCTTTTGTGATAATAAAAAGATATTGTTTTTTCCAGCAGTACTACAAGTCCCAGCAAGCCTCCCCCGCAAGCTGGTACTTGGAGAACCACAAGTACCAGCATGCGGGAGAAAAACGGGTCCGCTGGTACCTGTAGTACTACTGGGAAAAAAATACCCAAATAAAAACAGGACACACACACCTTGATAGTAAAACTTTATTACACACTACCGACACACACATACTTACCTATGTTGACACGCCGACTGCCACGGTCTCCGACGATCCGAGGGTACCTGTGAAAAAATGATACTCACCTTCCAGCGTCCAGAGATAAATCCACGTCCAGAGAGTAAAATCCACGTACTTGTTTTAAAAAAAAAAAAACGCAAAAACCCGCTCCATACCGGACTAGAAAGGGGTCCAATGCTTTCACATCAGACCCCTTTCTCCCGAATGCCGGGACATCACGTGACTCCTGTCACTGACGTCCCTTCAGCCAATCAGGAAGCGCTACTTCCGTGGCGCTCACCTGATTGGCTGTGCGCTGTCTGTACTGTGACAGCGCATCGCAAAGCCGCTCCATTACTTTCAATGGTGGGAACTTTGCGGGTAGCGGTGGGGTCACCCGCCGGTCAGCCGCTGACCGGCGGGTGACCTTACCGCTAGCCGCTAAGTTCCCACCATTGAAAGTAATGGAGCGGCTTTGCGATGTGCTGTCACAGTACAGACAGCGCACAGCCAATCAGGTGAGCGCAACGAAGTTGCGCTTCCTGATTGGCTTAGAGACCTTTCTGTGACAGCTGTCACTGACAGGTCTCATTCGTGGAAAGGTGTCCCATGTGTCAGCATGGGACCCCTTTCAGTTCGGCATGGAGCGGGTGTTCGGTTTGTTTTTTTGCCAAGTACGTGGATTTATCTCTGGACCATGGCTGAGGTGAGTATATTGATCTTTTCTTTTCAGGTATCCGTGGATTCTACATGGAGAAGAGGACCGATGTCGGCGTGTGAACATAGGTAAGTATGTGTGTGTCGACGTATGAAATAAAGTTTTACTGTTGACGGTGTGTGTGTCCTGTTTTTATTTGGGTATTTTTTTCCCAGTAGTACTACAGGTACCAGCGGGCCCGTTTTCTCCCGCATGCTGGTACTTGTGGTTCTCCAAGTACCAGCTTGCGGGGGAGGCTTGCTGGGACTTGTAGTACTACTGGAAAAAACAATATCTTTTTATTATCACAAAAGGCTATCAGCCCCCCCATCCGCAGCCCATTGGATGGGGGGGGACAGCCTCGGGCTTCACCCCTGGCCCTTGGGTGGCTGGGGGGGGGGGACCCCTTGATTGAAGGGGTCCCCACTCCCCCAGGGTACCCCGGCCAGGGGTGACTAGTTGGATATTTAATGCCACGGCCGCAGGGCACGGCATAAAAGTGACCCCCGGCTGTGGCATTATCTGTCCAGCTAGTGGAGCCCGATGCTGGTGTTAAAAATACGGGGGACCCCTACTCTTTTTGTTCCCCGTATTTTTGGCACCAGCACCAGGCGCAGAGCCCGGTGCTGGTTTTAAAAATACGGGGGATCCCCTGTCAATTTTCCCCCCGCATTTTTAGAACCAGGACCAGCTCGTAGAGCCCGAGGCTGGTTATGCTTTGGAGGGGGGACCCCACGCCATTTTTTTTTATGATTTCACCGTTCCAGCATAAAAAAAAATAATAATATTTTAAAAAATATATAAATAATAATTGTGCCTCCAAAAAAAAAAAAAAAAGTACCTAATCCCTTCTAATATAAATAGATCTGCTATTCCCCCCCAAAAAAACACAAAAAAAAACATGTTTAAAATTTTTTTATTTGTTTTCACCCTCCAAAGTGTGGCGGATTGAAAATGACGAATTTGCTGTCTAAAAGCACTGCTGTCGAATTTCCAAACTTGAATTGAATATGCTTTGGTCGAATTGCAGCACTTGTATCATTGCAGAAAAGTCGAATTTCCAAACTTGAATTGAATATGCTTTGGTCGAATTGCAGCACTTGTATCATTGCAGAAAAGTCGAATTTGCAAAAATTCGAATTTCAAAAAGTCGAATTTTGAAAGTCCGTTTTTTGGTCGGAAAGCACTGAATTGCATAGGCGATTTTTTTTTTTGGTCGAAAATGACCCGAAATTCGACAATTTCGGGAATTCGACCGCAATTGCATATACCCCTATGCCTGAAAGAGCAATAACATCACTAGACACACATCTATTATTTCAACTATAATATCAAATTGACTTCAAGGAAATAGCTACTTTATGGACACAGTTACAAGAGAATATCCCTGCAAGCTGTAACTGTATCCATTAATAGAAACAGTTGATCAGCGTCTGCAAACAAAAACTGAAGATCCTGCTGTCCCAGTAGAAGCAAAAAATAGATACAAACTAGGAAAAAAAAAAAAAGGAATAAATTATCAATTTAGAATAAAAACAATAAAAAGCAATCTATCACAAAATTAAAATATAAATTCCCAGGGAATAGAAGCTCTTACTGTGCCATTTCAAATATATAATGAACACATTAGAATAAACAACAAACTTCCACACCAAGAGCTGTTTACATGTCAGTACGCCTTAAACATATCTAAGTATACTTGAATATACCCCGTTATAATATGCTCCTTCCGAGATACACATTTATTACTTTTAAATAAAATTTATTCACACATCCAGTGTTTTCTGTTTGTTAGTATGTCTAAGTGAGTGTTTTTATTTTTATGTATATGTGCTTTTATACGTTGTGTGCTAAGAATTGCCCTTTATATGAGGAAAATCTTCTGACTGATAAAGCGCTAATATAGCGTCTGAAATCCTCTGGAATAAACCTTGGACTACAGTTTGTAACACTGCCCCAACTAAGGAAAGATCCCTTGTCAAACATCACATACAGGGAAGGCAGTCGGATTGCTTTTGAACAGCGCACAGTAAGGGCAGACGTGATGTCACGCATTGGCCACACGAAAGGACAAAGAGAGGAATAAGAAGACAGGAGAAGAAACGATCTGGCATCCTGACAAAGCCTAGCTTTCACAGGCGAGACGCGTAGATTGCAGAACCATGGATCCGGACACGCTGAAACGCTGACCACCGGAGCTGAGTTCCATCGGTCTGCAGGTAGACATCCGTACCTCCGCAGCACAATCAGTGCGGCAAGAAACACCACAAGCGGGACCTCAAAGCAGTGAGTACCTTATTGGAAAACCAGTACTAACAGTACCTGTTAAAAGATACATCGATTGCCTTGAGACACTGCTGGAGAAGTTCTGTACTTTATCGCCAGGAGCTGCATTTGCACTCCTAGCACACTGTTCAAAGTATATTTCATTGAGTGTGTTTTGCCAAGTTTTATACACAATAAAAAATAAGGACATCATAAGTAATATTGTCCGCCCTGCTGATGGTAGGGTAAAATGCAAAAGCGTTTCTACCAAACACCAACATTTGATTTTAAATTGTTTCTTTGTGTTCTTTGTCTTTTGTATCTGTCAATTGTGAATTGTCGGTAGTAGGACCTTATTTACACACACATAGATACTTTCTCTTACGTCCTAGAGGATGCTGGGGTCCAGTTTAGTACCATGGGGTATAGACGGGTCCACTAGCTGCCATGGGCACTTTAAGAAATTAATAGAGTCGTCTGGCTCCTCTCTCTATGCCCCTCCTACAAGACTCAGTTTAGAAAATGTGTCCGGAGGAGCCGGTCACAGATAGGGGAGCTCCTAGGAATTTTCTTAGTTTTTTTGTTTTTGTTTTAATAAAGTAATTAGGCTACATGAAGGCTGCTGGCAACAGCCTTCCTGCTTCGTGGGACTTAGGGAGGGGGAGTAGTAATCAACTCTTGAAGTTAATGGTTTTCTATCTCCGCTGACAGGACACTGAGCTCCTGAGGGTGCTGATCGTAAGCCCATGAGGAGACCACTCACTCCTGCAGCATGACCGCCACCCCCTAACAGAGCCAGAAGAAAGAAGAGTGGCGAGTACAGCGCCGGCGGCCCGGTTAGCGGGTTGCCGACGTGAATGGCGGCACAAGGGTGGGAGTGCAGCTCTGGCAGGCTGCGCTCCATGAGGGCTTAGTAACACTCAGTGTAGGCGCTTTGAGGGTCGTCCTGGGCCAGCGCTATCACCCTAAACTGGTACAAGCAGCTAACGGGCTAATCCCGCTGTTAGCATACAAAACCTCAGGCCAGTATAATCAAATTGTGCGGGAAGCCGCGTGCCATTACATGGGGCGGGGCTTCTCAGAGCGGATCCAGCACTCACCAGCGCCATTTTCTCCCTGCAGATCATAGGAAGCAAGACGCTGAGAGGGAACGCTGACCTACACATAATTCCAGTTATCCTCTGCAGTACCAGGGTGTTATAGACAGGGGGTGAGTGTGTTGTTAGTACAAATTAAGGTTGGTTAGTCAGCGCAGGGCTTTTATAATAACTGCCCACAGGGGCGCAGTGTGGCTGGCTCCTTATACTCTGTGTTTCTCTGCAGGTACTCTGGAGGAAACTTTGTCTGACATTTTCCTGTGTGGGTGTGTAAGTGTATATCCACGTTACCATGTCTAAGGACTCTGTGTTCTGTACTGCAGATTGTTTATCTTCTCCTGAAGAGTCTATTCCATGTACTCAGGACTGCAATGTACTTTCCCAGCTTTCTGAATCTGAACCCCCATGGGTGGATTCTTTACGGGCATGATATCCCAGATTTCAACTAGGAATACTCAGCCTCCACTGCTTCGTCTAAGTACCCCCCTACGTACCCACAAAAAAAGCACACTTGCACAGATAATGCAAGCTGACACTGATACCGACTCTGATACAGAGAACAGTGATGGGAATATGCAGGGTGGTGGTGGTGGGGGGGGGGGGGGTGATGCCTCACTTGCTGAGGGGGTGCATCTAATGATTGAAGCCATTAGGGACATTTTACACAGAACTGAGAAGGTTCCCTGAGCAGGCAGAGGAATCTTATTTTACAGAAAGTAAGAAATCCTCGCTTACCTCCTTGGCTTTCAATGAGATAAGCTCCTTGTTTAAAAAATCCTGGGAAAACCCAGAGAAAAAATTCCAGATCCCAAAACAGGTTCTCATTGCTTTCCCTTTTCCTGAAGATGATAGAAAAAAGTCGGAAACACCCCTATAGTTGACGCTTCTTTATCTAGGTTGTCAAAAAAGGTGGTTTTATCCGTTCCTGGTTCAACCGCTTTAAAAGAGCCGGCTGACCGCAAGATTGAGACTACACTGAAAACTTTATACACAGCTACTGGCGTAGCTTTAAGGCCCACTATTGCTTGTGCGTAGATTTCTAAAGCCATAGTGAAGTGGTCAGGCACATTGCTAGAGGACTTAGATACTATGGATAAGAGTGACATTGAATTGTTTTTGCATCACATACAGGATTCAGCGGGGTTCATGGTGGAGGCCATGTAGGACCTTGGCATGCTGCATGCACGGGCTACTTCCATGGCAGTCTCGGCTCGCAGAGGACTCTGGCTACGTCAATGGACTGCGGATGCAGAATCCAAGAAACGCGTGGAGAACCTACCCTTCACAGGTCAGGCTCTCTTTGGGAGAAGCACTGGATGCGTGGATCTCCACGGCAACTGCGGGTAAGTCAACCTTTCTTCCCTCAGCGGCACCACTGGCTATTAAATCTTATCCTTCTCCTACACTGCAGTCCTTTCGGACCGCAAAATGTAAAAAATCCAAACCCCCTCCCACCTTCTTTAGAGGAGGTCTGGAAAAGTCCAGAAAACCTGCACCAACAGGTTCCCAGGAACGGAAACCAGGTTCTGTTTCCTCAAAATCTTCAGCATGACTGTGGACCTCCCAGCCTGGAGGTCGGACAGGTGGGAGCGAGGCAAAGAGCTTTCAGTCACGTTTGGGTGTCTTCCTGCCTAGACCCCTGGGTATAGGATATTGTTGCCCAGGTATACCGACGGGAGTTTCAAGAACTCCCACCTCACAGATTCTTCAAATCAGACTTACCAGCTTCGCTGAATGAAAGTGCTATCCTACAGGAAGCCATTTAAAAATTGGTTCAAACAAATGTCATTGTTCCAGTTCCACCTCACCTACAACACAAAGGTTATTACTCAAACCTGTTTGTGGTACCGAAACCGGACGGTTCAGTAAGGCCGATATTAAACCTAAAATCATCGAACCCCTACTTGAGGGAATTCAAATTCAAGATGGAGTCTCTGAGAGCTGCGATCTCAGGTCTGGAGGAGGGGGAATTCCTAGTATCCCTGGATGTCAAGGATGCTTACCTTCACATTCCGATCTGGCCGCCTCACCAGGCTAATCTCAGATTTGCGCTGCTGGACTGTCACTATCAGTTCCAGGCACTGCCATTTGGCCTCTCCACAGCACCGAGGGTGTTCACCAAGGTGGTGGCGGAGATGATGTTACTCCTCCACAGACTTGTAGTGAACATAACTCCATATCTGGACTATCTGCTGATAAAAGCATCTTCCAAGGAGTGGATGTTGCAGAGTATTGCTCTTTCAACTCGACTACTCCAGGATCATGAGTGGATCCTGAACCTTCCAAAGTCACATTCGGAGCTGACAAGTAGACTACCCTTCCTGGGGATGATACTCGACATGGAAGTGCAGGGGGTGTTTCTACTGGTGGAGAAAGCATTGGTGATCAAATCAATGGTCCGTGATGTCCTGAACCCAGCCCGGGTATCGGTTCATCAGTGCATTCGCATTCTGGGAAGATGGTTGCCTCCTACGAGGCTCTATCGTACGGAAGATTCATGCAAGGTTCTTCCAACTAGATCTCCTAGACAAATGGTCGGGATCACATCTTCACATGCACCAGTGGATACGCCTGTCGCCGAAAGCCAGAATTACACTCCTCTGGTCACTGCAAACTTCTCACCTATTCGAGGGCCGCAGGTTCGGGATTCAGAATTGGATCCTTCTAACCACGGATGCAAGTCTCAGAGGTTGGGGAGCAGTTACCCAAGGGGAAAACTTCCAAGGAAAGTGGTCAAGTCTGGAATCCATCCTTCCAATAAACATTCTGGAACTACGGGCCATATGCAACGACCTCCGAAAAGCGGCACATCTTCTGCAAAATCAGGCTATTCAGGTTCAGTCGGACAATGTAACGGCAGTGTCCTACATAAACCGACAGGGCGGAACGAAGAGCAGAGCGGCTATGTCAGAGGTAACAAGAATCCTCCTCTGGGCAGAAAAGCACGCGGTGGCGCTGTCAGCCGTCTTCATTACGGGAGTGGACAACTGGGAAGCGGACTTCCTCAGCAGACACAATCTCCATCCAGGAGAATGGGGCCTCCACACGGAGGTGTTCGCAGAAGTGACAAGCTGATGGGGTGTACCTCAGAATAGACATGATGGCCTCTCGCCTCAACAAGAAGCTTCGGAGGTACTGTTCCAGGTCGAGAGACCCACATGCAGTGGCGGTGGACGCACTGGTAACTCTGTGGACGTACCAGTCAGTGTATGTGTTCCCTCCACTTCCACTCATCCCAAGGATTCTCAAACTCATAAAAAGAACAAGAGTTCAGGCGATCCTCATTGCTCCGGACTGGCCAAGAAGAGCTTGATTCGCGGATCTTCTGGAATTACTGCTGGAGGATCCGAGGCCTCTTCCTCTTTGCGAGGACCTTCTACAACAGGGGCCGTTTGCCTATCAAAACTTACCGCGGCTGCATTTGACGGCATGGAGGTTGAACGCCAGATCTTACCTCTGAAGTGCATTCCAAACAAGGTCATTCCTACCCTGATACAGGCTAGGAAGGGAGTAAAGTCAAAACATTACCATCGGATTCGGAAAAAGTATGTGTCTTGGTGTGAATCCAAGGTGTTTCCTATCAGTGGAGTTTCAACTGGGACGGTTTCTCCTCTTCCTGCAAGCAAGTGTGGATGTGGGCCTATGCTTGGGCTCCATAAAGGTCCAGATTTTGGCCTTGTCCATTTTCTTCCAGAAGCAATTGGCTGCTCTTCCTGAGGTTCAGACATTCTTGAAAGGGGTTCAGCACATTCAACCACCATTTGTGCCTCCTACGGCACCTTGGGATCTTAATGTGGTGCTGCAGTTCCTGCAATCGGATTGGTTCCAGCTGTTACAGGACATGGACGACAAGTTTCTTACTTGAAAGGTGGTCACACTGTTGGCATTGGCGTCTGCTTAACGTGTGTCGGAATTGTCATGCAGAAGCCCCTACTTAATTTTCCATGTGTATAGAGCTGAGCTCAGAATGTGTCAGCAATTTCTTCCAAAGGTTATGTCGGCCTTTCATGTCAACCAACCTATTGTGGTGCCAGTGGCTGCTGACTCCTCAATTACCTCAAAGTCCTTGGGTGTTGTGAGGGCTTTGAAAATATATGTGAAGAAAACTTCTTGTCACAGGAAGTCAGACGCTCTGTTTGTCCTTTTATGATCCCAACAAGGTTGGGTGTCCTGCTTCTAAGCAGACAATTTCTCGCTGGATCAGATTCACTATCCAGCATGCTTCTTCTACGTCAAGCTTGCCATGTCCAAAATCTGTTAAATCCCACTCTACTCGTAAAGTGGGTTCTTCCTGGACGGCTGCCCCGGGTGTCTCGGCTTTACAGCTTTGCCGAGCAGCTACTTGGTCTGGGTCGAACACGTTTGCAAAGTTCTACAAGTTCGATACTTTGGCCTCTGAGGACCTAAAGTTTGGTCAATCTGTTCTGTAGGAACCTCAGCACTCTCCCTCCCGTTCTGGGAGCTTTGGTACATCCCCATGGTACTAAAATGGACCCCAGCATCCTCTAGGACGTAAGCGAAAATAGGATTTTAATTACCTACCGGTAAATCCTTTTCTCGTAGTTCGTAGGGGATGCTGGGCGCCCGCCTAGTGCTTCGTATTCCTGTATTGTTACTTGGTTCAGTATTGTTGGTTCAGCCGCTGCTGAATTGTACCGAGTTTGTTAGCTTGGCTTTCCTTTTGTTGTATGCGTGAGCTGGTGTGAATCTCACCACTATCTGTGTATTTCCTTCTCTCGAAGTATGTCCGTCTCCTCGGGCACAGTTTCTAGACTGAGTCTGGTAGCAGGGACATAGAGGGAGGAGCCAGCCCACACTATTAAACTCTTAAAATGCCCATGGCTCCCAAGGGACCTGTCTATACCCCATGGAACTAATGTGGACCCCAGCATCCTCTACAGACTACGAGAAAAGGATTTACCGGTAGGTAATTTAAAATCCTATTTTTACTACGAATATTTGTACCTACATTCATCAAATAAACAGAATTTCTCTTACGTCCTAGAGGATGCTGGGAACTCCAAAAGGACCAAGGGGTATAGACGGGATCCGCAGGAGCTTGGGCACACTAAAAAGACTTTGACTGGGTGTGAACTGGCTCCTCCCTCTATGCCCCTCCTCCAGACCTCAGTTAGACTTTGTGCCCAGGAGTGACTGGACACACACTAGGGGAGCTCTACAGAGTTTCTCTAGAAAGACTTTTGTTAGGTTTTTTATTTTCAGGGAGACCTGCTGGCTACAGGCTCCCTGCATCGTGGAACTGAGGGGAGAGAAGTCAGACCCACTTCTTCTTAGTTAAGGGCTCTGCTTCTTAGGCTACTGGACACCATTAGCTCCAGAGGGTTCGATCACTTGGTTCGCCTAGCTACTTGTTCCCGACGCCGCGCCGTCACCCCCCTCACAGAAGCCAGAAGAAAGAAGCCGGGTGAGTATTAGAAGAACCGAAGACTTCAGTGACGGCAGAAGACTTCAGTAACGAGGTACAGCGCAGCGCTCCTTGCTCCCACACATGTCACCAACGGCACTTGCAGGGCGCTAGGGGTGAGCGTCCTGGGCAGCAGTTACTGGGGTCAGTGGCTGGCAAAAAACACATTATACGGGGTACGGACACCGTATAGATTACCCCCGCCAGTGTACAGATTTCATTTTAGCGGGCTACAGCGCGCCGGGAGGGGGTGGGGCTTAGCCGCACATTGCTCACCAGCGCCATTTTCTCATATCTCTACAGTGCTGCAAAGACGCTGGCCCGGACCTCCAAGCTCCCGCAACTAACAGGGAGGAAAAACGGGGGGGGGGACATAAAATTTGGTGCTTTCTTTTGGTTTGGACAGCGCTGACCAACCATATATACTATTCTTTTAGTGTATGGGCGCTGGGGTGTGAGCTGGCATACTCCCTCTGTGTTTCTCCCTACGGGCTTCTCTGTGGGTCTGTCCCCGTGCTTGTGGCCTGTGTGAGTGTGGGTGTGTCGGCACTAGGTGTAGACATGTCAGAACCTGGGTGTTCCTCCCTGGAGGAAGTTATGGGGGGTGCAGAAAAGGATTTAAGTATGGCTCTGTCGGCACAGCCGGCTGCTGATTGGATGACTATGCTGAGTACACTGAATGCGAATGTGTCTTTATCATCTAAGAGACTGGATAAATCTGATTCTCAGACACAAACATGGAGACAGTCCGTGGAGGACGCTTTGTCTGAGGTACAGACAGTCTCAGGGTCACAAAAGCGTGCCTTTAACCAGATGGCAGATACAGGTACCGACACGGATTCGGACTCCGATGTCGATTTAAATTAGGCTTCTTTGCATCCTCGGGTTGTTAAGAGTATTCAGTACATGATTATAGCCATTAAAGATGTTTTACATATATCTGAGGAACCTGCCGTTTCGGACACGAGTTTGTTTATTTAAAGGGAAAAGACCTGAGGTAAAATTTCCCCACTCTCATGAAATGAATGCGCTTTGTGAAAAGGCTTGGGAGTCGCCTGAAAAACGGTGACAGATTCCCAAGAGGATTTTGATGGCATATCCTTTCCCCTCTGACGATAGGGAAAAATGGGAGTCGTCTCCAAATGTGGACAAGGCTCTCTCGCAATTGTCCAAGAAGGTGGCACTTCCGTCTACTGACACGGCTGCTCTCAAAGATCCGGTGGATCGCAAGCTGGAGACGACATTGAAGTCCATTTTCGTCAATACTGGTGCATTGCTCAGACCTGCTGTGGCGTCGGTATGGGTGAATAGTGCTATTGCTAAGTGGGCTGATAATTTGGCTTCTGATATGGATGCTCTTGATAAAGATAATATTCTTTTGACTCTTGGTTATATCAAGGACGCTGCAGATTACCTAAAGGATGCGGCGAGGGATGTTGGCCTCTTGGAATCAAAGGAATGCGGATGCCGACTCCAAGAATAATATGGAAGCTCTTCCTTTTAAATGTAGTGTCTTATTCGCTGATGGCCTGGCTGACCTGGTGTCGACCGCTACTGCGGGTAAGTCATCTTTTGTTCCTTATGTTCCCACACAACAGAAAAAGGCACCCCATCAGCAGATGCAGTCCTTTCGGCCTAATAAATACAAAAGAGGTAAGGGCTCGTCCTTCCTCGCTTCAAAAGGTAGAGGAAGGGGAAGGAAGTCGCCTGCAGTGTCAGGCACCCAGGACCAAAAGTCCTCCCCCGCCTCTACCAAGTCCACCGCATGACGCTGAGGCTCCCCTGGGGGAGTCCCTACCGGTGGGGGGCCGTCTCCGATTCTTCAGTCAGGTCTGGGTTCGTTCGGCTCCGGATCTTTGGGTCTTAGACATAGTGTCTCAAGAGTACAGACTGGAGTTTCAGGAGATGCCCCCCAACCGTTTTTTCATGTCGGCCTTGCCAACTTCTCTTCCCGAAAGAGAGGTGATAAGGGAGGCGATACAAAAGTTGTGTCAACAGAGGGTCGTCGTACCGGTTCCCCCGTCAGAACGGGGGGAAGGGTTCTATTCGAGCCTCTTTGTGGTGCCGAAGACGGACGGTTCGGTCAGACCAATTCTGAACCTAAAATCCCTCGATCCATACTTGAAAACTTTCAAGTTCAAGATGGAGTCTCTTTGAGCGGTGATCTCCAGCCTCGAAGGGGGGGATTTTATGGCGTCAGTCGACATAAAGGATGCTTACTTATACATCCCGATATTCCCTCCTCATCAGGCCTTCCTGAGGTTCGCGGTGCAGGATTGTCATTACCAATTTCAGGCGTTGCCGTTTGGGCTTTCCACGGCTCCGAGGGTCTTCACCAAGGTAATGGCAGAGATGATGGTCCTCCTTCGCAAGCAAGGGGTCACAATTATCCCGTACTTGGACGATCTCCTGATAAAGGCGAAGTCCAAGGAACAGTTGTTAAGAAATGTGCATCTCTCCCTGTCGGTTCTGCAACATCACGGTTGGATTCTAAATTTGCCAATGTCTCAGTTGATCCCGGCCACTCGGCTGCCCTTCCTGGGCATGGTCTTAGACACGGAGATTCAGAGAGTGTTTCTTCCGGAGGTCAAAGCTCTGGAAATCCAGACCTTGGTCAGGGAGCTTCTGAGGCCGACAAGTGTGTTGATTCATCAATGCACTCGGGTACTAGGGAAGATGGTTGCGGCTTACGAAGCCATTCCGTTTGGCAGGTTTCATGCCCGGGTGTTTCAGTGGGATCTGTTGAAAAAAAGGTCCGGGTCTCACCTGCACATGCACCGGAAAATAAGTCTATCTTCCAGGGCCAGGATTTCTCTCCTGTGGTGGCTGCAAGGCTCTCACCTTCTAGGGGGACGCCGATTCGGAATCCAGGACTTGGTCCTGCTGACAACAGATGCAAGTCTCCGAGGCAGGGGAGCAGTCACGCAAGGAAGAAATTTCCAGGGAAAATGGTCAAGCCAGGAATCTTGTCTCCGCATAAATGTTCTCGAGTTGAGAGCCATTTACAACGGCCTGCTGCAAGCAAAGCACCTTCTTCAGGGTCTCCCTGTCATGATCCAGTCGGACAACATAACAGCGGAACAAGGAGCAGGGCGGCAATGGCGGAGGCCACAAGAATCCTTCGCTGGGCGGAACAGAACGTGAGCGCCCTGTCAGCAGTCTTCCTCCCGGGCGTGGACAACTGGGAAGCAGACTTCCTCAGCAGACTTGATCTCCATCCGGTGGAGTGGGCTCTTCATGAAGAGGTATTTGCAGAAGTGACAAGGCGTTGGGGAATTCCTCTGATAGACATGATGGCGTCTCGCCTCAACAAGAAGCTTCCAAGGTATTGTTCCAGGTCAAGGGACCCCCAAGCCAGTGCAGTGGACGCCCTGGTGACTCCGTGGGTGTTTCAGTCGGTGTATGTGTTCCCTCCACTTCCTCTCATTCCAAAGGTGCTGAGGATCGTTCGACGAACAAGGGTTCAGGCGATACTCGTCGTTCCAGATTGGCCAAGGAGGGCCTGGTATCCGGATCTTCAAGAATTACTAGTGGAAGATCCCTGGCCGCTTCCTCTAAGAGAGAACCTGTTACTGCAGGGGCCCTGCGTGTTTCCGGACTTACCGCGGCTGCGTTTGACGGCGCGAAAGTTGAGCGCCAAATCTTAGCTCGGAAAGGTATTCCCGGGGAGGTCATCCCCACTCTCCTTAAAGCTAGGAAGGAGGTTACGGCGAAACATTATCACCGTATTTGAAGAAGGTATGTTTCGTGGTGTGAAACCAAAGCAGCTCCGGCGGAGGAGTTTCACTTGGGTCGATTTCTCCATTTTTTGCAGGCAGGCGTCGATGCAGGCCTGAAATTGGGTTCCATCAAAGTGCAGATTTCGGCTTTATCTATTTTCTTTCAGAAAGAATTGGCTGTCCTCCCAGAGGTTCAGACTTTTGTGAAGGGAGTACTGCATATCCATCCTCCATTTGTGCCGCCGGTGGCGCCGTGGGATCTTGAAGTGGTCTTGCAGTTCCTTATGTCTCACTGGTTTGAACCTTTGCGTAAGGTTGAGTTAAAGTTTCTCACTTGGAAAGTGGTCATGCTTTTGGCTCTGGCGTCTGCCAGGCGAGTGTCAGAGTTGGCGGCCTTGTCTCACAAGAGCCCTTATTTGATCTTCCATTCGGATAGAGCGGAGTTGAGGACTCGTCAACAATTTCTGCCGAAAGGTGGTTTCTTCGTTTCACATTAACCAACCTATTGTGGTACCTGTGGCTACGGATGCTGTGGCGGTTCCAAAGTCTCTTGTTGTTGTTAGAGCTTTGAAAATGTACGTCGCCAGAACGGCTCTTACCAGGGAAACAGAGGCTTTGTTTGTCCTGTATGCTTCCAACAAGATTGGTAATCCTGCTTCTAAGCAAACTATTGCTCGCTGGATTTGTAATACGGTTCGGCAGGCTCATTCTTCGGCTGGACTACCGTTGCCGAAGTCAGTAAAGGCCCATTCTACCAGAAAAGTGGGCTCATCTTGCGAGCGGTCTCGGCACTTCAGCTTTGCCGAGCAGCTACGTGGTCGGGTTCAAACACCTTTGCTAAGTTTTACAAGTTTGATACCCTGGCTGATGAGGACCTCATGTTTGCTCAATCGGTGCTGCAGAGTCGTCCGCACTCTCACGCCCGTTCTGGAGCTTTGGTATAGACCCCTTGGTCCCAGCATCCTCTAGGACGTAAGAGAAAATAGGATTTTAATATCTACTTGTAAATCCTTTTCTCCTAGTCCGTAGAGGATGCTGGGCGCCCGTCCCTGTGCGGACTGTTACTTGCAGTTGTATTATTGCTGGTTGTATTTGTTTACACGTGGGTTGTGTGTTAGTTATGTTCAGCTTGTTGCTGTTGTTTATCCATACTGTTATCTGGTTTGCTGCTACTCCGGTTGTACGGTATGTTTGTGGTGTGGGCTGGTATGTTTCTCGCCCTTAGTTTAAATAAAAATCCTTTCCTCGAAATGTCCGTCTCTCCTGGGCACAGTTCCTATAACTGAGGTCTGGAGGAGGGGCATAGAGGGAGGAGCCAGTTCACACCCAGTCAAAGTCTTTTTAGTGTGCCCAAGCTCCTGCGGATCCCGTCTATACCCCTTGGTCCTTTTGGAGTCCCCAGCATCCTGTGCGGACCAGGAGAAAAGCATTTACCGGTAGGTATTAAAATCCTATTATTATATTTTATGAAAGAGTAATACGTAGTATTTTTTGTATAAGATTGAGCGCTGGGAGTAACAACCTTCAGACTAATTGGATACCCCCCACAATTTTTAAACAGAAATGATGTCCTCCATCGTCACGTAGAAATAAATCCTCATGAACCACTTAAAGATGGAGGGAGGTGAAGATGAGTTGCTTTAAACATTGTAAAACATTTTCGATGGGATAACTTTGGGGCATGAACAACTATTGCTGTAACTGTAAAAAAGGCATTCATTATTTACTTTTAAGAAACATAAACTTGATGTGCAGTGATGTCACCAAGCAGTATTTACCTAGTTAGAAGTGTCACTCGTATTTAGCAAATGAGCGTTAATGCATTAAAAAAGTTATAAGAACTGTATTTTGGCTGTTTCACATTTAAACCAAACCCATCTTGAAATATAAGAAGTCCCTATTGTGCCATCTAAATAACGCTGTTTGATCTGTAATTCCTGTACAATGGCGCTCCTCCTCCCCTCCAACTGGACTAGGTTGGATTAATAAAATAGACTTTTTTATGGAAATGAACAATACATCATCTTCCGCAGATGGTGGTTTTTCAGCCTTCAGAGATACCTGGTACCAATGATTGGAGTTTAAGACCATCCTTTCTTCCAAACTTCCCCCCCCCCCTTCCTCCCCCAGGTTCCTCAGGTTTGCTGTGATTTAATGGTGATTGTGGCCATTGGGAATACATTGCGTGTTTTACCCCTATTATAATGTGGCTTTCCTTCTACTTTGTTTTGTCGTGGCTCTGGTCATTGTTGGCATTCGTTCTTTCTCCCGCCTTTTTTTATTATTCATTATTAGATATTATGGTTTTTATTTTTAGATTTACTGTTAGGTTTATTGTGGCTACAGATCTCTGTTGTTATATTGGTTTCACTGCTGTTTTTTTCAGATGCTATTTGGGGCTTAATATAAAATCTACTGTATTTACGTTGTTTTCTTATGATGTCCCTATGATGAACCTTTCTGTAATAGTTATTGTTTTATTTCTGTCGAACCTTGTCCGCATTTTTATTTATGCTGTACCTTAATAAAGAATGTTTGCACTAAAAACGTATAAGAATAGGCAAATTGGGTTGTCCATGTTTTTATTTATTTTTGTCTCCACAATTGTTAAGATGTTTTTGGTTTCCCTAGATTCCCATGGTGATGCTAATTCCCTTGGTGTAGAGGTATTACAATCTCCGCATGAAGATTTGAAGCATAAGGTGAGTAGTGAATGCATTCATGTGCTATTGAGAACTGGGGCTTAGATTTACTAAGATGTACATTGCATGTGGTTTTGCTGTTTAGATTTTGTGGTCAAAACTGCAGAGAATCAGATCCTTTCAAATGCTGCCACTTATTAAATCTAGCTCCTAATTGGTGGCTTGGCCGAGCATGGAGTAGGAAGCTAGGAGTTAGAGCTCCGTATATCCTGCCTTTTATATCCTGCTTTCCCCGCTAGTGGCTACCAATAACCCGGCTCAGGCGTTGTGGCTTTTGACCCTGCTCACATTGAGGGGTCTGTGGGACGGTGTTTCTGCTCTGGGAAGCCGCTGGACGTATCGCGGCCTACACCGCTCGGCATCACTCCTTCCGCCCGGCGCCATCTTGGGAATCAGCGGCGGAGTCCGGAGCCGCGCTGGGACGGGGCTCCCTCCACTCGCACCATCTGCTGTTTTCGGCTGAATCGGAGATCGCTGTGTGCCCCTGTCTCCTTTCACCTTGCGTTTGGCGGACTGTGGGCCCCTCTGTGGCGGTGATAGCTGCTGGCGGCGCGGGGGTACATCTGCCTACACGGGCCGTCTCTCCTCACATCCCCTGCCTTTCTGCGCTGCTGATCGGAGCCTCCCAGCCTGCATTACTCTGCCTGCAGGGCTGCCTTGATACCTACAACTACCCTGCTCTACCCACACTGCTGGGTGGCGTTTCCATATCTACACTACTCTCTGAGAGGGTCCACTCAAAAGCCTGCTGTTGATTATACTGCCTGACTGCTGACATTACAGATTTCCTTTCCCCTGCCTGGGTTTATTCAACTGCGTGAGACTCTGGAGTCCTGGGGATTTTACAACCTGTGGTGAGCACGTACTGTTTATTCTATATCATTGAATCTGCCCGTCTCCCATCATGGTGCGTGGGGGCAGTGCTGCTGCTGCTACCGCTGCTGCTAAACTTGAAAAATATGCTAGAGGCTCTCAATCCTCCTCCCAACCCACCAGGGCTGCTGCTCCCCCATCCCCCTCTTCCCCTTCGGAATCACCACCTCGGGAAGACGACACGTCTCAGTCGACGCAGCAAATTCTCTTAGCCATATCCACATCCGAGCACAGAGTCATGGATAAAATTGGCCAAGTACAGGTGGATATTACTTTAATCAGGCATGACATGCAAAAGATTCGTGAACGGGTGGGGGAGGCGGAACACCGTATCTCCGACCTAGAAGACGTCACCAATCCTCTCAAAGACACAGTTTCCAGCCTCACAACTCAGATGTCGGCAGTTAAGGCGAAGCTCTCCGATATTGAAGGAAGACTGCGTCGTAATAACGTTCGCTTTGTGGGCCTCCCGGAGAGAGTGGAGGGCTCCTCCCCAGAATCCTTCCTTGAAACATGGCTTCTCCGTCTATTTCAACGCGATGACTTTGGTCCTCAGTTCTCTGTGGAGAGGGCCCATCGATTGCCTACCAGGGCTCCTCCCCCGGGCGCGCCTGCACGCACTTTCATAGCCCGTTTTCTACATTACAGGGACCGGGATGCAGTCCTACGGCTGGCCCGTACACAGGGTCCTTTGAAATTTGACAACCATGATATTGCTGTCTACCCAGACTTTGCCGTGGAAGTCCAGAAGTCGCGTACGCAGTTCCTACAGGTCAAGAGAAAGCTTCGTGATCATCAAATTCAATATGCCATGTTATTTCCGGCACGGTTGAGGGTGGTGTATGATGGCTCCACACACTTCTTCAATACCCCTCAAGAGGCGGAGGCCTGGCTTGAGCGCAGACCCAGGCCCCCTATTTAGGGACTGGTTCTCCCTCAGAGGACGCATTGACTGCTGGGTTCTGTACTCCTTCTAATCCTGTAGCGGGAATGATCTTTATTTCTAGGAGCTGAATGCTAGGATATAGCCTTTCTGTAGAGGCATTAGTTGTCTCTACTCCCTAGGGTTGTTATAGGTTCTCAGCCTTAGTTCAGTTAACGGTTTTTCTGGGATCCAGGCGTGTCTAGTTTGGGATGGATATGCAGGGAGGGGGGGGTTTGGGTTGTTCTGGGTTTGTTCCCTTTTTTTTGTACATGTATTGTCTTATGTGTCACTGTGCTATTTTTTTTTTTCTCGAACTGTAATGTGTCCATGATTTCGTTTACGTATGCCTTCTGCTCTCCGTATGCTCCGCCTGTGTGCTGGCGGGGGGTCGTAGTGATCCCTTTGCTTCTCTCCCCTCTATGTTATGGGTTCCTCTCTTTTGCGCGCCTTGCTTGCCTTGGATTTTCTTCTTCCCCTCCCTCTCCGCATTTGCCCCTTGCCCTTTTTCTCCTCCTGTCCTTTCTCTTTTGTATCTATGGCTGCAGGGGTTGATGGACTCCGCATACTTGGCTGGAATGTGAGGGGCCTGAATGACCGCATTAAGCGGGCTCTGGTTTTGTCTCAGGTGAGAAAATATAGGGCAGATATCATATGCCTTTCCGAAACGCATCTAGTTGGTACTAAAACCTTGGCTCTCAGGAAGCCCTGGGTGGGTCTCTCCTATCACTCCACCTTCTCTGCTAACTCCAGGGGGGTTTCAGTTTTGGTGCGGAAGTCGGTTAATTTCCACTTGGTTCATAGCCAAATTGACCAATATGGCAGATATGTATTTCTTAGGGCCTATGTTAACCGTACACTTTTACACATACTTGCTGTCTACGTCCCTCACCCCTACAATAATGAGGTACTCAGGCGGGCGATGTCGTTTCTTGCTACTTCTCCCTCGGCTCCGGTCCCTTGCATCGGTGACTTCAATAATGTTTTGGATAAAGTCTTAGATAGATGGACTGAGCTTCCCCCTTCCCTACCCTCTGCCTCCCCGTCCCCCACTCCGTTCGCAAGGTTGATTTCCGAGCTTGGACTCCTGGATATTTGGAGGTTGAGACACCCTAATCAACTCCAATACTCCTGCCACTCGGCCAGCTTTCACTCGTTCTCGAGAATAGACTTGGCCCTCGTCTCCCCTGATCTCACTGCTAGAATACTGGATGCCCAGTACCTTCAGAGAGGAATCTCGGATCACTCACCTGTGCTGGTGGTCCTGGATTCTGTTCCTCCCCGTGGGGCTAAGCTCTGGAAGTTGAATCCCTTTTGGTTGACCTTGTTAACTGACCACGAGGCCTTGCTTAACGAATGGAGTGATTTTGGGGTTCATAATGCGTCCTGTTCTGATCCACTGGTTAAACATGACGCATTTAAAGCTTCACTAAGGGGCTCCTTCATACGACAAATAGCTAATGTCAAGAAATCTAGTAGAGAAGAGGAGATGCGCCTGGAGCTTGCCTGTTCCCAATCCGAATCTACTTACCTCACTACTAGGACCCTTGATGATCGGGCAAGTTGGGATTTGGCCAGGAAAGCCTGGTCTGACCACTTGCTTGATAAATCAAAGCGCAAATTACTTTTCTCCCAGCACGCCCTGTATTCACAATCGGACACGGGGGGTAGTTACTTGGCATTTCTGGCTAGGGGAGAGAGAACGGGGGGTTCCATTCAGCAGGTCTGTGATACTCAGGGCGAAATGGTATATGCCACTCCTGAAATAGCCCAGGTCTTCCAGTCCTTTTATTCCTCGCTGTATGCCTCTAGAGTCGCCTATACCCCCACTCAACTACAGCAATATCTTTCAGACATTACCCTGCCACAACTATCTCAACAATCTGTAGATATTTTGGATGCTAATATTACCCCAGAGGAAGTTGAGGCTGCTATTGCCTCCTTCCCTAACAAAAAGGCCCCGGGTAGCGACGGTATACCGGTTGAAGTTTATAAACAATATCGTGCATACTTTGTCCCCTATCTTTTGACTCTCTTTAATACATTGCTGGAGGGCGCTCGTCTACCTCCCTCTATGTCTGAAGCTATTATCGTGGTGATCCTTAAACCGGGTAAAGACCCTACGGCCCCGGAATCCTACCGCCCGATCTCATTGCTACCTGCTGATGTCAAAATTTTGGCCAAAATTCTGGCACTTAGACTCAATAGTGTTATCACTTCGATCATACATGATGACCAGACAGGATTTATGCCAGGCAAGTCCACCCTCCAAAATTTGAGGCGACTGTTCTGTCACCTGCAGATGGGGGACCGCCCCGAGTCGGAGGCTGTGGTGGTTTCCTTGGATGCTGCCAAGGCCTTCGACTCTGTGGAGTGGGTGTATTTGTGGGAAGTACTTAGACGGTTTGCTTTTGGCCCCAAATTCATACGCTGGGTACAATTACTCTATTCCTCCCCCGTGGCTCGGATATCTGTCAATGGCTATGTGACCTCTCCGTTTGCCTTGTCCCGTGGTACCAGACAGGGCTGCCCACTCTCCCCTGCCCTTTTTGCCCTGGCTGTAGAGCCATTGGCATGTTTCATCAGAGCGTCCCCTGATGTTAGAGGCATCACCATTGACGGACATGAAGATGTCATTGCATTATATGCCGATGACATGCTCTTGTTCCTCAGAGACCCTGATGCTTCCCTGACCTCCCTTCTGGGTATTGTTGATACATTTGGTCTCTACTCCGGCCTGACTATCAACTGGAATAAATCTAATGTCTTTCCCATCTCTGGTATTCTTCCTGACCCGTTGCCAGATGTGTCCTCCTTGACCTGGACCCTTCGCTTTCAGTATCTTGGTGTCTGGATCACTCCTAATGTTAAGTCTTTTGTACATCAAAACATTGACCAGGTCACGATGGATCTGAAGCGACGGGTTCATGTATGGAAGAAGCTTCCCCTTACTGTCACGGGTCGCATTAACCTTATTAAGATGGTGATGCAACCGAAGTATCTTTATTTATTGCAGCACTCTCCTACTTATATCCCCAAGAAAATATTCACTAATATTGATAGTGTACTTTCCTCCTTTGTTTGGGGCGACAAAACGCCTAGGGTTGCCCTGAGAGCTCTGGTTAAGGCTAAATCGGATGGAGGCTTGGGCTTTCCCAATCTCCGGGCTTATTATATAGCTGCTCAGCTTGCACACCTGTCTAATTGGATTCTCAACAGGGATAGTCTCACATTTGAGAGATTCTTTGCCGAGTGTGTGGGGTCTCATTTCTCCCCTCTCCAGTTTCTTCTTTCTGCCTCTTCTACTGCTGGTCTTCCTCCTTTGCTACGACAATCGCTACTTGTGTGGCGTCAGGCTCACTCCTATTACTCATGGCAGGGCACAGACTCTGACACGCCACTCTGGTTCAATCCAAGATATAGGGAGTTGTTGCAACTCTCACAGGACAACATATGGATTGGGGCAGGCCTTACCACAGTCTTGCAACTATTTGATAATGGTGTTTTCAAGTCTTTCGCACAACTGAAGGAGGAGCTTGAAATATCCAATAGATCCTTTTATCGCTATCTACAGCTCCGCCATGCGGTGCAGGCACAGTTTGGGGCCTCACCCCCGCCCATTTCTGACTCCCCGATTAAAGATATGGTTAGGAATTTGGGTGCAAGACACCAAGTTTCCATTCTATATAGTAGTCTGAATGCACACATCTGTCCGAATATATTTGATCAGCTTAAACTCAAATGGGAACAAGACATTGGCCCAATTGCAGACGACCAATGGCTACAGGTGTTGAGCTCACTTAAATACTCCACTCAGTGTATCAAATATCAGCAGGTTTATTTTTATGTTCTGCATAGGACACACAGAACTCCAGTTTCTATGTATAAAGCAGGCCTACGGCCTGATAGTACCTGCCCCAGATGTGGTGCCCTTGAATCTACTTTTTGGCACCTATTATGGCTGTGCCCCACTGTGTATGCCTTTTGGGCAGCAGTTTGGGCGGACGTTCTGCTCACTGAACCTACGCTCCCCCCCCTCTCTCCTGCTATATGTATGTTTGCGCTAGACTTAGAGGAATCCTACTGCCCTGCACTATACAAATATGTTCTTTGCCTGACTACCTTAGCTAAGGTGATTATAGCGCGTAACTGGTTTGCTACCTCTTCCCCCAATGTGTACAACTGGCGAGCCCTAGTAAATGAGGTGTCAGGACATGAGAGGTTTACACATAGGTCTAGAGGGACCCTACCCCATTACTTTAGCAAGTGGGACAGGTGGAATACCTCCCGTCTGGCTACAACTGGAGCAATATTCTCTGACTGATTGAGGCTTCGTATTTGAATTTACAATGTTGCCGTGACGCTTATTCCATGTGACACTGTGACACAGATGGTATTAATTACTGTATTTTTTCTGCAATGTGTGTTTTTTTTTTTTCTTTTTTTTTTCTCTTCTCTTTCTTTCTCCCTCTGTTTTGATTGTTGTTCTGGTTTTGTTCTGCATTTAATGTTGTTGTTTTTTTTTTTTACCTTGTCCCTGTGCAAAACTCTAATAAAAAATTACACAAGTAAAAAAAAAAAATCTAGCTCCTAATTAATAATATGGTTTAAATGGACCAGGTATATAGTAATACCTAGCAACTTCCCATATATTAAATGCTGATCGCACACAGAAGTAAGTTAAGGGCTTGATTCAGAAGTGTACGGAGTTGCATGAGCAGCTGTGATATTGTACCCAGCAGGCTTGCAAAAATATGCTAAGCCGTCGTCTTGTGCTTAGTGACATCCACTGCCGGCGTCTCACATCTGCCGCTTACGTACAAAGTGAGAAAATTGGTTGCACCATTGACTTTTTGACCAACCCTATGCTGTCTCGGAATGAGCGTCTCACCTAAGGGGCAGGGGTCTCTCCAGCTGCATACGAATTTGCAGTGGCTGACTATGTCAGACCCCTAAAACAGTCCCGACATGCCTGCGTTTTCTAACCACCCCCATTACCTTCCTGAAACGCTGACTACCTGTCACCCATGGGTGCGTGCGAATTGCAGTTTGGTGCATGTGCAGTAGCAAATCATCGCTCAGCAATTGATTTTTTCTGCTGCGGGGTACACTGGGCGCCACAAGGATTGGACAATTGGGGTGTAGAGTAGGATCTTGATCCGAGGCACCAACAGGCTCAAAGCTTTGACTGTTCCTAGAATGCACAGCGCCGCCTCCTATATCACCCCGCCTCCCAGCACATGAGCTCAGTTTTGTAAGTTGGTGCTGCAGTAAGCAGGCACTGAAAAGAGGGGTTGCTCCAAGCAGCCCTAAGAAAAGCTCTTTATGAGGTAAAAAGTGAAGACTTCAAGGGCAGCAGCAGTGGTAAATGTCTTGTGACATTCACTGCTGCAGCTCCAGCTCTCCCCAGCGGCGCTGTACACTCCCGAGCCCTGGTTGCCGGGTACCTACAGCGGAGGCTCCGGTTTTCTTCACGTTAGACACACACGTCTGGGGCTCCCCAGGGTCGCGTGGCCGCGATTCGGGAGGTGGTAAGTGGGTCCCGCTTGCGGGACTCGGTCTTTATCGCAATCCGGCGCGGTCAGTGGGAGGCGGGCCGCGCGCGCTGGCGGTGGACACTGTAGCAGTACAGGCGATCCCGCTAGATCACCAGGGCATGGGCGCAGGTCAGGTTTTCTCTCTCAACCAATTCTTATATCGCCCAAAGTACCCAGTGGTTTTGCCAGCAGAGGGGATAAGGCTTAGACCTGAAGCCCCTCCCCCAGCCCCAGGGGGCCATTTCTAGCAAGTGTTCCTGCCCTGGAGCTGCATATCTGTCTCTTCCACACTCCCTGTCAGTGTCTGCGGCGCCATTATTCCTCAGCTCACTGTTCCTGGGACTGCCTGGGTAAATCCTCCTATGTAAAGCCGCCTGGTTGTCAGCGCTGTGGCTTTACATGACACTTAAATATTCTACCTGCCTTTTTAGACAGTGATAGTTAAGAAAGAGTGCACTTAGTGAGGGTTTTATAGTACAATTACCCTGTGATATACATCCAGTTCTTACTGTGTACTGTTATATCTATTGTTATATAGCTGTGTAAGCTAGTCCAGTGCAGTATTATTGTCAGTAATAACCTCTGCATTGTACAAACTGTGACTTTCTGTGTGTGCATTTGATAGCTGAGTGGTGTCCATCTCGTGTCTTTCACTCAACCTGCTATCCCTATATTCTATAACCTGAGGTGGCTTGGTGCGTCAGGTGTTATCTAATATAGGATTTTCACAAATATATACTGTATTACGTATTTTTCTCTGTGATTTAGTCACCATATCTCTCCTTTATCTCTGCTAGTGCTGACTACACTGCGCAGGGGTTTGGGTTTAGAGGTATAGTGCTGCTGATAATTGTACTGTGTTAACCTCATACTGCAAGTTATATCATGTCTGCTTCTGAGGGTAACGGTTCTGGGGCTGAACACACTGCCGGTGTTGCTGACGCCACGGAGCCATATGAGGAGAATATAGCAGCTGAGGGCTCTGGTTCTGGGGGGCTCCTTGCCCCCCAGTGGGACTGTGGCGACGGAGGCACAAACTGACCCACCGTGGGCCGCTTTTTCCACGCTTCTGCATACGCTAGTTCATAAACTAACTCCCCCTATGGGACCCCCAGTGCCGGTACAACCGTATGTGGTCCCTGCAGCTAACCCGCTGTGGGCGGACGATTTATCTGCTCAATTAAAGAAGTTGAACCAGTCCTTGACTACTAAAAAGTCTGACCAACGCTCGCCTAAGTCCAAGAGGTCTTCTAAGCGAGCGCTTATCTCCTCACAATCCACTGCTGTCACTGACACCTCGTCTGATGTAGACGGCACATACACTGACCCCACAGGTTCTGACTCGGATACGGTTGATGGGGAGGGTAGTTCACATGTGGATGTTCCTGATCTTGTGGAGGCTATTAAGTTAATTCTGCATATTACGGATGATCCCGAGCCATCCGTCCCTCCTAAGAAACCAGATAGGTTCAAGCGTCAGAAGGTGGTTAAGCAAGTTTTACCTCACTCTGACCACCTAGTGGATATACGTCAGGAACCCTGGGAAAACCCGGGTACGAAGTTTGTGCCTCAAAAGAAGATTCTGGCTTGCTATCCCCTCGCGCCAGAGCTGTCTAAAAATTGGGAAACGCCTCCTCCAGTGGACTCACATGTGGATAGGATGGTGGTTTCCTCAGCTCTACCTGTCACTACTGTCACGTCTCTAAAAGAGCCTACGGATAAACGTGTGGAGGGTTGTCTGAAAGCTATTTACACCCTCACAGGTGCTGCACAAAGGCCCACTATTGCAGCTACATGGGCTGCAGAGGCTATTGAAGCATGGGCCTTGGAGTTAGAAGCTGAAATCTCTTCTGACCATGCTAGCCAATGCTTGTCATATATTGTCACAGCTTCTCGATATATTAAAGAGGCGGCTTCTGATGCCGGTATCCTAGCAGCCAAGGCCTCTACTATGTCAGTCCTGGCTCTCCGGATATTTTGGCTGAGATCTGGTCTGTGGATCTGGACTCTAGAAAAACCCTGGAGGTACTCCCTTTCAAAGGATATATTCTGTTTGGGGAGGACTTAAATAAGATTGTGGCTGACTTGGCTACTGCCAAAACTGCCTTTCTGCCTAATACCGCTCCTTCTGTGTCGAAGGCTAAAGGTACGTCCTTTCGCCCCTTTCGTCCTTCAGGTAAAGCAAAAGGTCAGGCGTACCATAAGCAGGCCCGCACTTCTAAGCCTGGTAAGCCGAAGCCCAAAAGAGCCTGGGCTGCCCGTCAGCCAGCTGCCAAGACCGATAAGCCTGCCACATGACGGGGCGGGCCTCCCCTTGGGGATCCCAGGGTGGGGGGCCGGCTTCTAGGGTATACCCAGGAATGGTTGAAGACCACTTCAGATGCCTGGGTACGGGAAGTCGTCACTCGAGGTTACGCCATAGCCTTCAAAAACCGACCCCCTCATCGATTTTGCCAGACAGACGTCCCTTTGGATCAGAGAAAGGCAAAAACTCTACACTCAGTGGTACAGACCCTCCTGGATACAGGAGTCGTCGTACAGGTGCCTCTTGCTCAGAGGGACCGGGGGTACTATTCTCTGCTGTTTCTAGTCCCGAAACCGAATGGGTCCTCCCAGCCCTTTCTCAACCTCAAGGCATTGAAAAGGTTTGTGAAGGTTTCAAAGTTCTGTATGGAAACCCTTCGCTCTATAGTTCTGGCCTTGGAACCTGGGGACTACATGGTCTCCCTGGACATACAGGATGCTT
This sequence comes from Pseudophryne corroboree, assembly GCF_028390025.1. NCBI lineage: Eukaryota > Metazoa > Chordata > Amphibia > Anura > Myobatrachidae > Pseudophryne > Pseudophryne corroboree. The sequence goes on along the minus strand of NC_086452.1, from coordinate 355,394,233 downwards.
ACCTGCATATTCCTATAGCAGTGTCACATCAACAATACCTAAGGTTCGCTATTGGCAACCTACATTACCAGTTTCGGGCGTTACCTTTTGGTTTAACAACGGCTCCACAAGTTTTCACCAAAGTTATGGCGTTGATGACGGTGGTACTCCGCCGTCAAGGGGTCAGGATACTGCCGTATCTGGACGACTTGTTAATCCTGGCAAGTTCCCCAGATCTTCTCCTGCGTCATCTGGATATGACGGTCCAGTTTCTACAAGCCCACGGGTGGCTCATCAACTGGAAGAAATCCTCCCTGGTCCCTGCTCAGAGCATGGTGCACCTGGGAGCGTTGATGGACACTCACAACCAGAGGTTGTTCTTGTCTCAGGAGAAAGTCCTGAAGATTCAAGACAGGATTTGTTGCTTCCTTTCTCGTCCGCAAGTGTTGATACATTTGGCAATGCAGGTGCTGGGCCTAATGGTATCAACATTCGACATGGTGGAGTATGCTCAATTCCATTCTCGCCCCCTCCAGAGGCTGATTCTTGCCAAGTGGGAAGGCCTGCCTCACCGAATCAGATCTCAAATGATCTTCTTGACTCCGGAGGTCCGTCTGTCGCTACACTGGTGGCTCCGGGACCAACAATTGTGCTCGGGTCGTCCCTTCTGGATATCCACCTGGGTACTGTTGATGACAGATGCCAGTCTAAGAGGTTGGGGCGCGGTGCTGGAGCAACACTCCCTTCAGTGTCGGTGGTCCAAGGAGGAATCTCTCCTCTCGATCAAAATTCTGGAATTGCGGGCGGTCTTCAATGCATTGAACCTGGCCCAGCATTTAATTCAGAACCGTCCTGTTCAAGTACATTCAGACAACGCCACCACAGTTGCTTACATAAATCATCAAGGTGGCACTCGAAGCCGTTTGGCAATGAAGGAAGTCTCATGGATTCTATGTTGGGCGGAACGCCATCTACCAGCTATATCGGCAATATTCATTCCGGGAGTCCTGAATTGGGAAGCGGACTTTCTCAGTCGTCAGGGCGTGCATGCCGGCGAGTGGGGCCTCCATCCAGAAGTGTTTTAACTCCTCGTGGAAAGGTGGGGTCTTCCAGATGTGGATCTGATGGCGTCTCGACACAATCACAAGGTACCGGTCTTCGGAGCAAGGACAAGGGATCCTCAAGCAGCATTCGTGGATGCGCTGGCGGTACTGTGGAGGTTTCGGCTGCCGTATGTGTTCCCTCCGGTGTCACTCCTGCCCAGGGTAATTCGGAAGTTCAAGCAAGAAAAAGGAAATCTGCTTCTCATAGCTCCAGCGTGGGCCAGACGGCACTGGTTCTCAGACCTGCAGGGCCTATCGTCAGAGCGTCCGATTCTACTTCCACAACGCCCAGACCTCCTCGTTCAGGGCCCCTGTGTCTACCAGGACCTAGCCCGGCTGTCTTTGACGGCGTGGCTCTTGAAGCTTCCGTCTTAAGGGCTAAGGGTTTTTCTGAAGAGGTCATTAAAACTATGTTGCGGGCCCGGAAATCGGCTTCTGCTCGGATTTACCACAGGGTCTGGCATTCCTACTTTGTTTGGTGCGCATCTAACAATTATGACACTTCCAAGTTTAGTACAGTTTTGGGGTTTTCTGCAGCAAGGCCTAGAGTTGGGCCTGCGTCTGGCCTCCCTAAAGGTTCATATTTCTGCCTTGTCGGTGTGGTTTCAGAGAAAAATTGCGACTTTGCCTGATGTTCATACTTTCACTCAGGGTGTGTTGCGTATCCAACCTCCCTATGTCCCGCCTGTGACTCCTTGGGACTTGTCAGTGGTTTTGGAGGCGTTGCAGGAGCCTGCGTTTGAATCCCTTGGTTCAGCTGACCTTAAGTGGCTTTCCCTTAAGGTGGTGTTCTTGCTGGCTATTGCCTCTGCTAGAAGAGTGTCGGATCTGGGTGCCTTGTCTTGTAGTTCCCCATATCTGATTTTTCACCGTGATCGGGCTGTTCTTAGGACTCGTCCCGGATATTTACCTAAGGTGGTTTATTCGTTTCACCTTAATCAGGAGATTGTGGTTTCGGCCTTTGTCTCCCCTGATTTGTCTCCCAAAGAGCGGTCTTTGGATGTGGTACGGGCTCTCCGTATCTATGTGAAGAGAACTGCTTCTATCCGAAAATCTGATTCTCTCTTTGTTTTGTTTGGATTTCACAAACGTGGCTGGCCTGCTCACAAGCAGACCCTGGCCAGATGGATTAGAATGGTGATTGCACATGCTTATGTGAAGGCTGGTCTCTCTGCTCCTGTTCACATTAAGGCCCATTCTACTCGGTCTGTTCGACCTTCTTGGCCGGCCCAAAGTGGTGCGACCCTTGAACAATTGTGCAAAGTGACTACATGGTCCTCCAGGCACACGTTCATAAGGTTCTATGCCTTCGATACTGCCGCTTCCCAGGATGCTTCCTTTGGACGCTGGGTTCTTGTGCCCGCTACAGTGTGTCCCCTCCCATAAGGAACTGCTTTAGGACATCCCAATTGTGGAGCCCAGTGTACCCCGCAGCAGAAAACGAGTTTTATGGTAAGAACTTACCTTTGTTAAAACTCTTTCTGCGAGGTACACTGGGCTCCACAAGGCGCCCACCCTGACACACTTAGCTTCTTTGGGTTGGTATGGCATTAGCCGCTGACACTTCTCTTGTCGTGAGAGTGTGGTGTATGTGGCTACTAACCGTTGTCGTCTCTTTTCCTGCTACTGCATTGGGCTGGTTAACTAAAAACTGAGCTCATGTGCTGGGAGGCAGGGTGATATAGGAGGCGGCGCTGTGCATTCTGGGAACAGTCAAAGCTTTGAGTCTGTTGGTGCCTCGGATCAAGATCCTACTCTACACCCCATTGTCCAGACTTGTGTAGCCCAGTGTACCTCGCAGAAAGAGTTTTAACAAAGGTAAGTTCTTACCATAAAACTCATTTTTTTAATCCACATTTAAATCAGGCCCTGAGCTTTCCAAATTCCACTTTCTCTCAGTTCAGATATAGGCATTTCTTTTACCTTGTTCAGAATGAAAGAAGTAGCTCTGACCTCACTGGGACAACGCTAAATCCACTCTCAGCCCATACGACTAATGCCAAGTAATATTTTGTTACAAATTCAGTAAAGGTGCAATAGAAAATATATAAACTAACAATAATATAGACTCTATCCGAATCATAAGGTAGATAAATAAATCGCATATCCTGTGTATCTCTCTGTGGCTGAAGTATTGAGGTTCTGTATTGAGAGCTGTTGTGGGTGTTTACACAGTAAAAAAAAATAATACTACATACATGTAAACTTTTTGATACTTGTGGTCAAGATAAGACTTTTGGTGGATAGCATTGATGGAAGTGAGGTCTGATGAATAAGAAATAAATGTGCTCTAAGAGAGGAAGCAACAGAGTTCATTTTCAACACACTGAATTTCATTCAAGTAGCAATAACTCAGGTCACTAGGTGGTGGTATTTGAACAAACATAGTTTGTTAGTAAATAGTTTTCTCAAGTCCTAGAGGATGCTGGGGTCCATATTAGTACCATGGGGTATAGACTGGTCCCTTGGGAGCCATGGGCACTTTAAGAGTTTTATAGTGTGGGCTGGCTCCTCCCTCTATACCTCTCCTACCAGACTCCGTTTAGAAAATGTGCCCGGTGGAGCCGGTCACAGCTAGGGGAGCTCCATAGGAGTTTTTCTAGTTTTATTGTACAGTTAGGCACAGAGCGGTCGCTGGCAACAGCCTCCCTGCTTCGTGGGACTTAGGGGGGGGGGAGTAGTGTCCAACCCTCTGAGGTTAATGGCCACTATCTCCGCTGACAGGACATTAAGCTCCTGAGGGTGATGATCGTTAGCCCCCGAAGCGACCGCTCTCTCCCGCAGCATGCCACCACCCCCTAACAGAGCCAGAAGATCGCGGTGGTGAGTGTGTCACCGGTGACCCGACAAGCGAGAAGCCGGTGTGAATGGCGGCAACAGGGTGGGAGCGCAGTACTGAAGCTGCGCTCCGGAAGGCTCAGCGGTACTCAGGTGCGGCACTGTGAGGTGCGCCCTGGGCCAGCGCATTACCCTTAAAAAACTGGTCACTGGGCTTTCAGGGAAGGCTGTTCTGCTGCTAGCATGATAAATTACCTCAGACAAGTCTAATCTAAAGTGCGGGAAGACGCGCCATTACAGGGGGCGGAGCTTCTCCTCAGAGCGGACCCAGCAGCTCTCCACCGCCATTTTCTCCCTGCAGATCGCACAAGAGATGCTGACAGGCAGCGCTGCCCCTCCACATAACTCCAGCTATCCTGTAAGGTACATAGAAGGGAGGGGGGGGGGGGATGAGGGTGAGTGTTTATTCACTTTTGGCACTGTTTAATCAATTGAGGTTGCACAGTCAGCGCCAGGCAATTATTTTGTAACTGTCTACTGGGGCGCTGTGTGGGGGCTGGTTCCATTATCTCTGTCTCTCTCTGAAGGTACTTGGGGGAAACTGTGTCTGACAATTTCCTGTGTGTGTGTATGAACATAATTCTCACATTACCCTGTCCAGGGACGATGTGTATGCAGAGTATGTATCTTCTCCAGAGAAATCAATTCCATGTACCCAGGAATGTCATGTAATGTCTCAGCCTGCTGAATCCGAACCTTTGGGGGTAGCTTCAATTAAGGGAATGATATCCCAGATTTTATCTCAGGTAGCTCATAATGAGACTGAAACATAGTTTTTGTAAACATCTGTGGTGGTTTTGTATGGTTCTGTTCCCAATACCTCATCAAGCTCCCCTGGTATATCCCCAAATGAGAGTGCACTTGTCCAGATTATGCAAGTCGACACAGATACCGGCTCTAATACGGGATACAGTGATGGGGATAGGTGAGGGGGGGAGGCATCCTTTGCTAAGGGGATGCAGCTCAAAGCAGGTCGAGGAGGCTTACTTTACAGACAAATAAGAAAGCCTCCCTGACATTTCCAGCGTTAAAGAATTCAACGCATTATTTGGGAAAATTCTGGGTAAACCCGGAGAAAAAAAATTCCAGATCCCTAAAAGGATTCTCGTTCCTTTTCCTTCCCCTGAAGAGGATAGGAAAAGGTGGGAAACCCCCCTATAATAGATGCTTCTGTATTTAGACTGTCAAAATAGGTGGTTTTACCTGTCCCTGGGTCTACTGCTTCGTAATAAGCGGCAGACCACAAGATTGAGACTACGCTCAAATCCATATACACTGCTTCAGGAGTGGCGTTAAGGCCTACTATTGCCTGTGCATGGATTTCTAGAGCCATAGTGAAGTGGTCAGGCACATTATTAGAGGAATTAGATTCTATGGATAGAAGTGACATTGAAATGTTTCTACGTCACATAAAGGATTCTGCTGGTTTCATGGTGGTGGCCATGAAGGACCTGGGTCATCTGAATGCAACGACACGCAGGGGACTCTGGCTGCGCCATTGGTCTGTGGAGGCGGAATCCAGGAAAAGTGTGGAGAACCTACCCTTCACAGGTCAGGCTCTATTTGGGGAAGCATTGGATGCGTGGATCTCCACGGCGACCGCGGGTTAGTCGACCCTTCTTCCCTCAGCCATTCAGACACCGTAGAAACTCATTTTCTACGTCTTCAAGACAGTCCTTTCAGACCGCAAAGGGTACAAAGTCCAAAGCCCCTACCACTTTCTTCGGAGGTGGTCGTGAAAAATCCAGAAAACCAGCACCTGCAGGTTCCCAGGAACTGAAGCCTGGCTCTGTTTCCTCCAAATCCTCAGCATGACGGTGGACCTCACAGCCTGCAGATCGGGCAGGTGTGAGCGAGACTCAAAAGGTTTCAGTCGAGTCTGACCGTCATCAGGCCTGGATCCCTGGGTACAGGATATTGTGTCCTATGGGTATCGACTGGAGTTTCTAAAACTCCCACCTCACATAGGGGGAGATGTACTAAGCCTGAAAAGTGATAAATATCACTGTGATAAAGCACCAGCCAATCGGCTCCTAACTGCCATGTTACAGGCTGTGTTTGAAAAATGACAGTTAGGAGCCGATTGGCTGGTACTTTATCACTGTGATATTTATCACTTTTCAGGCTTAGTACATCTGGCCCATGTTCTGAAATCAGGCTTACCAGCTTTGCTGACAGAGAAGGGCTATCCTACAGGCAGCCATTCAAAGTTGGAAAGGGCATATGTCGTTGTTCCAGTCCAACCTCATCTGGAAAGCAAGGGTTACTATTACAACCTATATGGTGGTACCGAACCTGGACGGTTCGGTCAGACCATGTTTGAACCTGAAGTCATTAACCCTTATTTGAGGGGATTCAAGTTCAAACTGGAGTCTTTGAGAACGGGGATCTCAGGGCTGGAGGAGAGGGAATTCCTGGTATCCTTGGATATGAGGGGTGCTTACCCCCACATTCTGATTTGGCCGTCACACCAGGTTTATCTCAGTTTTACACTGTTGGTCTGTCACTATCAGTTACAGGCACTGCTATTCGGTCTTTCCACGGCACCGAGGGTGTTCACCAAGGTGATGGCAGAGCTGAGGCTACTCCTTCGCAAGCAGGGAATGAACATAAGTCCTTTTCTCTTACGTCCTAGAGGATGCTGGGGACTCCAAAAGGACCATGGGGTATAGACGGGATCCGCAGGAGCTTGGGCACACTGAAAAGACTTAAACTGGGTGTGAACTGGCTCCTCCCTCTATGCCCCTCCTCCAGACCTCAGTTAGACTTTGTGCCCAGGACTGACTGGACACTCACTAGGGGAGCTCTCCTGAGTTTCTCTTGAAAAGACTTTTGTTAGGTTTTTTATTTTCAGGGAGACCTGCTGGCTACAGGCTCCCTGCAGCGTGGGAGTGAGGGGAGAGAAGCAGGACCTACTTCTTCTTAGTTTAGGGGCTCTGCTTCTCGGCTACTGGACACCATTAGCTCCAGAGGGTTCGATCACTTGGTGCGCCTAGCTTGCTTGTTCCCGGAGCCGCGCCGTCACCCCCCTCACTGAAGCCAGAAGAAAGAAGTCGGGTGAGTATGAGAAGAACAGAAGACTTCAGGACGGCAGAAGACTTCAGTAACCAGGTACAGCGCAGCGGTAACGCTGCGCTCCATGCTCCCACACACTGTCACTAACGGCACTCACAGGGTGCAGGGTGCAGGGCGCTGGGGGGGGGCGCCCTGGGCAGCATGTTACTGGGATCTGGGAGCCGGCAGAAACCTTTTCGGTGCCTCGGCACCGCTTCGCAGACCCCCGCCGGCACTTTTACAATTTTCAAATCTGGCGGGCTGAAGCGCGCCGGGAAGGGGCGGGGCTTAGCCGCGCGGCTCACAGCACCATTTTCTCCTCCAACACGCGGCTGAAGGAGACGCTGGCCCGGGACCTCCACAGATCCTCTCCAGTAACGGGGAGCTAATCGAAGGGGGGGGGGGGGGGGGCAGTTGTGGTGCATTTTTATTTTAATAAGCAACGCTGGTCACATATATCCCTTGACAGGATATTGGGGCGCTGGGGTGTGAGCTGGCATACTCCCTCTGTGTCCTCTGTCTGGGCTTCATTGTGGGCCTGTCCCCTAGCTGAGACATTTTGCGTGTTTCGATAATACGTGTCGGCATGTCTGAGGCTGAATGTTATTCACCGGAGGAGGTTGTTGGGGGAGCGGATGCTGGTCTAGATTTGGGCCTGTCGGCACAGCCAACACCTGATTTACTCACATTGCTAAGTACAATCAATACGAATGTAGCTTCTTTATCAAAGAGATTGGATAAGTCTGAGTCACAGACGCAGGTGTGGAAAAAGTCCATAGAGGAGGCTTTGTCTCAGGTGCAGACCCCGTCGGGGTCGCAAAAGCGGCCATTTACTCATGTGGTTGATACTGATACCGACACTTACTCTGATACTGAGGCTGCTTTGCATCCATGTTTAGTGAAGAGTATTCAATACATGATTGTGGCTATAAAAGATGTTTTACGCATTTCTGATGAACCTGCGGTACAAGAAACAAGGATTTGCTTGTTTAAGGGAAAAAAAAACCTGAGGTGAAGTTTCCTCCCTCTCATGAAATGAATACTCTTTGTGAAAAGGCTTGGGAGTCGCCGGACAAGAGGTGGCAGATTCCCAAGAGGATTTACATGGCGTATCCTTTCCCCTCTGATGACAGGTAAAAATGGGAGTCGTCTCCAAATGTTGACAAAGCTCTATCTCGTTTGTCTAAGAAAGTGGCGCTTCCGTCTCCTGACACGGCAGCTCTCAAGGATCTGGCGGATCGCAAGCTGGAGACGTCTCTGAAGTCCATTTTCGCTAATTCGGGTGCATTGCTCCGACCTGCAGTGGCGTCGGTATGGGTGAGTAGTGCTATCGCTAAATGGGCTGAGAATTTAGCTAATGATATGGTTACCCTTGATAAAGATAATGTTCTTTTGACTCTTGGTTATATCAAGGACGCTGCAGATTATCTGAAGGATGCGGCGAGGGATGTTTGTCTCTTGGGATCAAGAGCCAATGCCATGTCGATATTGGCCAGGAGGGCGTTGTGGATCCATCAATGGAATGCTGATGCCGACTCCAAGAGAGCTATGGAAGCTTTACCCTTCAAAGGTAAGGTCTTGTTTGGGGACGGCTTGGCGGACCTAGTCTCTACCGCGATGGCGGGTAAGTCCTCTTTTCTTCCCTATGTTCCCACACAACACAAAAAGGCACCACATCAGCAGATGCAGTCCTTTCGTCCCAATAAATACAGGCGTGGGAAAGGTTCATCCTTCCTCGCTTCTAAGGGTAGAGGAAGGGGAATGACGTTGCCTGCCGCGTTCGGCGCCCAGGGCCAAAAGTCCTCCCCTGCCTCTACCAAGTCCACCGCATGACTCCCTGGGGGAGTCCGGACCGGTGGGGGGCCGTCTGCGAGTCTTCAGTCAGGTCTGGATTCAATCAGACCTGGATCCTTGGGTCCTAGAGATTGTGTCTCAGGGATACAAGCTGGAATTTCGGGAGGTGCCCCCTCACCAGTTTTTCATTTTGGCCTTACCAGTGTCTCCTCCGGACAGGGAAGTGGTGCTGGCAGCGATACAAAAATTGTGTCAACAGGGGGTCATTGTTCCCGTTCCCCCGTCACAACGGGGGGAGGGGTTCTACTCGAGCCTATTTGTTGTGTCGAAATTCGGACGGTTCGGTCAGACCGATTCTGAATCTAAAATCCCTCAATCCATACTTGAAAGTTTTCAAGTTCAAGATGGAATCTCTTCGAGCGGTGATTTCCAGTCTAGAAGAGGGGGATTTTATGGCGTCAGTCGACATAAAGGATTCCTACTTACACGTCCCGATATATCCTTCGCATTAGGCCTTCCTCAGGTTTGCGATACAGGATTCTCATTACCAATTTCAGACGTTGCCGTTTGGGCTTTCCTCGGGCCCGAGGATTTTCACCAAGGTCATGGCAGAAATGATGGTTCTCCTTTGCAAGCGAGGGGTTACAATTATCCCATACTTGGACGATCTCCTGATAAAGGCGAGGTCCAAGGAACGGTTGCTGAGGAGTGTCAATTTGGTGCTGTCGGTGCTGCGACAGCACGGTTGGGTGCTCAATTTGCCGAAATCTCAGTTGATTCCGACCACTCGACTGTCCTTTCTGGGCATGATTCTGGACACGGAGTTACGGAGAGTATTTCTTCCAGAAGAAAAAGCTCTGGAACTGCTGTCGATGGTCAGGGAACTTCTGAGGCCGACGAGTGTGTCAATCCATCACTGTACTCGGGTTCTGGGGAAAATGGTTGCGGCGTACGAAGCTATTCCGTTTGGCAGGTTTCATGCCCGGGTGTTTCAGTAGGACTTACTGAGCAAATGGTCCGGGTCTCACCTGCACATGCACCGGAAGATAAGTCTATCTCCCAGAGCCAGAATTTCTCTCCTGTGGTGGCTGCAAAGTTCTCACCTCCTAGAAGGTCGCCGGTTCGGTATCCTGGACTGGGTACTTCTGACAACAGATGCAAGTCTCCGGGGCTCGGGTGCAGTCACCCAAGGAAGAAACTTCCAGGGGAGATGGTCGCTCCAGGAAGCGTGTCTCCACATAAATGTTCTCGAGTTAAGAGCCATTTACAACGGCCTGCTACAAGCAAGAAGCCTTCTTCAGGGTCGACCTGTCCTGGTACAGTCAGACAACATCACAGCGGTGGCACATATGAACCGTCAAGGCGGAACAAGGAGCAGAGCGGCAATGGCGGAGGCCACAAGAATCCTTCGCTGGACGGAACAACACTGTCAGCAGTCTTCCTACCGGGAGTGGACAACTGGGAAGCAGATTTCCTCAGCAGACACGATCTCCATCCGGGAGAGTGGGCTCTTCACCAAGAGGTATTTGCAGAGGTGACAAAGCGTTGGGGAATTCCGTTAATCAACATGATGGCGTCTCGTCTCAACAAGAAGCTCCCGAGGTATTGTTCCAGGTCAAGGGACCCCCAAGCCAGTGCAGTGGACGCCCTGGTGTCTCCGTGGGTGTTCCAGTCGGTGTATGTGTTCACTCCACTTCCTCTCATTCCAAAGGTACTGGGGATCATTCGACGAGCAAGGGTTCAGGCGATTCTCGTCGTTCTAGATTGGCCAAGAAGGGCCTCGTACCCGGATCTTCAGGAGTTACTGGTGGAAGATCCTTGGCCGCTTCCTCTAAGAGAGGACCTGTTGTTGCAGGGTCCATGCGTGTTTCCAGACTTACCGCGGCTGCGTTCGACGGCATGGAAGTTGAGCGCCAGATCTTAGCTCGTAAGGGTATTCCCGGGGAGGTCATTCCCACTCTCATTAAGGCTAGGAAGGAGGTTACGGCGAAACATTATCACCGTATTTGGAGAAAGTATGTTTCCTGGTGTGAGACTAAAATGGCTCCTGCGGAAGATTTTCACTTGGGTCGTTTTCTCCACTTTTTGCAGGCAGGTGTAGATGTAGGCCTGAAATTAGGCTCCATCAAGGTGTAGATTTCGGCTTTGTCTATTTTCTTTCAAAAGGAATTAGCTGTCCTCCCAGAGGTTCAAACTTTTGTGAAAGGAGTAATGCATATCAATCCTCCGTTTGTGCCTCCTGTGGCTCCATGGGATCTTGAGGTGGTCTTACAGTTTCTCATGTCTTCCTGGTTTGAAGCTTTGCGTAAGGTTGAGTTGAAGTTTCTCACTTGGAAGGTAGTCATGCTGTTGGCGCTGGCATCTGCCAGGCGAGTGTCAGAGTTGGCGGCCTTATCTTATAAGAGCCTGTACTTGATTTTTCATTCGGATAGGGCGAAATTGAGGACTCGTCAACAATTTCTGCCGAAGGTGGTTTCTTTGTTTCACATTAACCAACCTATTGTGGTGCCGGTGGCTACGGATGCTGTGGCGGTTCCAAAGTCTCTGGATGTTGTGAGAGCTTTGAAGATCTACGTCGCCAGAACGGCTGTTGCCAGGAAAACTGAGGCGCTGTTTGTCCTGTATGCTTCCAACAAGATTGGTCATCCTGCTTCAAAACAGGCTATTGCATGCTGGATTTGTAGTACGATTCAGCAGGCTCATTCTTCGGCCGGGCTACCAGTGCCGAAGTCGGTAAAAGACCATTCTACAAGGAAAGTGGGCTCATCTTGGGCGGCTGCCCGAGGCGTCTCGGCTTTACAGCTTTGCCGAGCGACTACCTGGTCGGGTTCAAACACTTTTGCTAAGTTCTATAAGTTTGATACCCTGGCTGAAGAGGACCTTGTGTTTGCTCAGTCGGTGCTGCAGAGTCATCCGCACTCTCCCGCCCGGTCTGGAGCTTTAGTATAAACCCCATGGTCCATTTGGAGTCCCCAGCATCCTCTAGGACGTAAGAGAAAATAGGATTTTAGTACCTACCGGTAAATCCTTTTCTCCTAGTCCGTAGAGGATGCTGGGCGCCCATCCCAGTGCGGACTGTTACTTGCAGTGTATTCTTGCTGGTTAAATTAGTTTATACACGGGTTGTGTATTTATTGTTTTCAGCTTGTTGCTGCTGTTAATTCATACTGTTATCTGGTTTACTGTTACTCCAGTTGTACGGTATGTTTGTAGCCTTTAGTTTAAACAAAAATCCTTTCCTCGAAATGTCCGTCTCTCTTGGGCACAGTTCCTATAACTGAGGTCTGGAGGAGGGGCATAGATGGAGCAGCCAGTTCACACCCCGTTTAAGTCTTTTCAGTGTGCCCAAGCTCCTGCGGATCCCGTCTATACCCCATGGTCCTTTTGGAGTCCCCAGCATCCTCTACGGACCAGGAGAATAGGATTTACCGGTAGGTACTAAAATCCTATTTTTTCTGGACGTTCTGCTGATAGACACATCTTCCAGGGAGACGTTGTTGCAGTCCATTGCTCTCACGACTAGACTGCTCAGGGAACACGGATGGATCCTGAATATTCCAAAGTCACATTTGGAGCCGACAAGGAGTTTGTCTTTCCTAAAGATGATCCTCGACACGGAAGTGCAGAGGATATTTCTACCGGTGGAAAAAAGCGTTGGTGATACAAACGATGGTCTGGGATGTCTTGAGGCCTGCCTGGGTATCGGTTCATCAGTGCATTCGTCTTCTGGGGAAGATGGTTGCCTCCTACGAGGCTCCACAGTGTGGAAGATTTCATGTACGGTTCTTCCAACTGGTTCTCCGGGACAAGTGGTCGGTATCTCACCAGGATTTCACTCCTGTTGTGGCTACGGCTGCCTCACCTTCTCGAGGCGACTCCTTCCAAGGAAGGTGGTCGAGTCTGAAATCCATTCTTCCAATAAACATTCTGGAACTAAGGGCCGTGTACAACGGTCTTCTACAAGCGGCACATCTTCTACAAGATCAGGCTATTCAGGTGCAGTCGAACAATGTAACGACGGTTGCATACATAAACCGACAGGGTGGAACGAAGAGCAGGACTGCAATGTCGGAGGTGACGAGGATCCTCCTTTGGGCAGAAAGGCACGCAATAACGCTGTCGTCAATCCTCATTCCGGGAGTGGACAACTGGGAAGCGGACTTCCTCAACAGGCACGATCTCCATCCAGGAGAGTGGGGCCTCCATCCGGAGGTGTTCACGGAGGTGACACGTCTTTGGGAGTGTAACTTAAATAGACATGATGGCCTCCCGTCTCAACAAGATGCTCCGGAGGTACTGTTCCAGGTCAAGAGACCCGCAAGCAGTGCCAGTGGACACCCTGGTAACTCTGTGGGTGTTCAAGTCAGTGTACGGGTTCCTTCCACTTACACTCATTCCTAGGATTCTAAAGCTCATAAGGATAACGAGAATTCAGGAAATCTTCTTTGCTCCGGACTGGCCGGGAAGGGCTTGGTACGCGGATCTTCTGGAATCACTGCTGGCAGATCCGAGTCCTCTTCGAGAGGACCTTCTGTAACGGGGCCGTTCGCTTATCAAGACTTACCATGGCTACGTTTGACGGCATGGAGGTTGAATGCCAGATCTTAGCTCGGAAGGGCATTCCGAACAAGGTTATTCCTACCCTGATACAGGCTAGGAAAGGAGTAACGTCTAAATGTTACCATTGCATTTGGAAAAAGTATGTGTCTTGGTGTGAATCCAAGAAGTTTTCTACGGTGGAGTTTCAACTGGGACGGTTTCTCCTCTTCCTGCAAGCAGGTGTGGATGTGGGCCTGCGTTTGGGATCCCTTAAGGTCCAGATTTTGGCCTTATCCATTTTCTTCCAGAAACAACTGGCTTCAGACTTTCTTGAAAGGGGTTCTGCACATCCAGCCTCCCTTTGTGCCTCCTACGGCACCATGGGATCTTAACGTGGTGTTGCAGTTCCTGCATTCGGATTGGTTCGAGCCTTTCAAGGGGGTTGAAGTCAAGTTTCTTACGTGGAAGGCTGTCACTTTGTTGGCCTTGGCTTCTGCTGGACGTGTGTCGGAGTTGGGGGTTTTGTCTTGTAAAGCCCCTACTTAATCTTTCATGAAGTTAGAGCTTCAGCAGTTGCTTTCAAAGGTTGAGTCGGTTTTTCAACCGACCTATTGTGGTGCCAGTTGCTACTGACTCCTCAATTCCATTGAAGTCCTTGGTTGTTGTAAGGGCTCTGAAAATTTATGTGAAGAGGACTGCTCGTCACAGGAAATCAGACTCTGTTTGTCCTGTATGGTACCAAGAAATTGGGTGTCCTGCTTCTAAGCAGACGTTTTCTTGTTGGATCAGGTTCACTATCCAGCATCCATATTCTACGGCAGGGTTGCCGTGTTCTAAATCGGTTTAGGCCCACTCTACTCGTAAGGTGGGTTCTTCCTGGGCGGATGCCCGGGGTGTCTCTGCTTTACAGCTTTGCCGAGCGGCTACTTGGTCTGGGTTGAACACGTTTGCTAAGTTCTACAGGTTTGATCCTTTGGCCTCTGAGGACCTATAGTTTGGTCAATTAGTTCTGCAGGAGCCTCCGCGCTCTCCCTCCCATTCTGGGAGCTTTGGTACATCCCCATGGTACTAATGTGTACCCCAGCATCCTCTAGGACGTAAGAGAAAATAGGATTTTAATTACCTACCGGTAAATCCTTTTCTCGTAGTCCATAGAAGATGCTGGGCGCCCGCCCACTGCGTTGTTATCCTGCAGTAGTTACTTGATTCAGTATTGCTTTGTTCTTGGTTAAGTACTGTGTTGTTACTTCGTTAAGTATTGTTATTCAGCTGTTGCTGAGTCTTCAAGCTGGTTAGCTTGGTTTGCCTTGTATGTGTGAGCTGGTGTGGATCTCACCACTATCTGTATATTTCCTTCTCTCGAAGTTGTCTGTCTCCTCGGGCACAGTTTAGAGAGTGAGTCTGGTAGGAGGGGCATAGAGGGGGAGCCAGCGCACACTATTAAACTCTGAAAGTGCCCATGGCTCCCAAGGGACCCGTCTTCACCCCCATGGTACTATTATTACCAGCATCCTCTACGGACTACGAGAAAAGGATTTACCGGTAGGTAATTAAAATCCTATTTTTATGTGTTCTTCTAGCAAACTACTGTTAAAGCAAACTCATTTTGCTAGTGTATTAGAGATAGTTGCTGTATAATCCAATGCGGCATAATAAGAGGTTACACAAAAATAGTATGTTAAAAGGCCAGTATATGGATATGAGGTCAGTAAGTCATGTTTAGCAGAAATCTGTAAATAAAGTAAAACTTCATGATGAAATAAGTACTATTTGTCATCCTCCGGTGTAGTCTTATAATATCAGGAAAAGGTGTCCGCTGTTCCAGCTACCTTTTGTGGTCTTTGCAGTACGCATATAAGTTGTCTTAATGTGACAAGGAGTGTTAATGTATGGGTCAATACTGCAGTTTGGGTTGTTGATCCCCCGGTGGAAGTAGACACTTGCGTGGCAACACACTAAAATATGTTGTGGGGGGAACTACAGTTTCCCGAGCTCCCCAACAGTCGCTCTGCCTGTGGGATGCACTGGCAGCCATCCATACCTTCTAGTGGACCTGATTATTAGGTGCTTGGGTGCGCTGAATACATGATGCAAGTTGGTCTGATATAAATGTTAGATCAGCACTGGTTCTCCTGTTTGTATGCACCCATATTAGATGAGTGACCAGTGATTGAAGTGCTCACCCAGCGCAAAGTGCTGTAAAGTCTCCAAATCTCATCTGAGTTGCTGTATCTGGTAGGCCTCAATATCTGCCCTTGGGAATAAAGACACAAGGGAGGCATGTTTTTTCCAATAATAATTGCAACAAATAATTGCAGCAGATAGAAGGGTAATACTGGCAAGAAAATGTTTGTGGAGTGAGGGGATTTGCTGCAATTTAAGCTGATTGTACAAGATTCTCATTGGAACTCCTGCATCAGCCATTCACCGTGTTTGGCATACAAGTCACGCCACCAGTGTTCTGCACTAGGTGGGGTCTACCTTATATGCTGCATTTTGTTGTTGTTTTTTTGTTTTTTTTTGCTCTTCATAAATTCAAATCCATGAAAGTTATATTACCCAATGCTTTATGTGTAAACTTCCAGAACCCCTAGTTTTATGTCACATTTCTGTCTTCTTACTCTTGCTATCCATCATTCTCTCTGTTCTCTTTTGAAGACCTGACCAAATTAGTTTGGTTATGGTGAGAGAACTTGAGGGTTTTAACACCTCTTACTTACTCTTCCACCTGCAGCTGAAGGCGTTACATGATGAAGTGCTGGTCAAGAATGGGGAAATTAAAGTTTTGCGAGATGCCCTGCACCAGACAGAGTCCAACCTGGAGCAGCAAAAGACTGCCCATGTATTGCTGGAAAAAGAAAAGGCTAAGATACAGTGTGAGAAGGAAAAAGAACTACTGAAGAAGGTATGTTAAAAAATAAGTAAATTTCTCTAACATCCTAAGTGGATGCTGGGGACTCCGTAAGGACCATGGGGATTAGCGGCTCCGCAGGAGACTGGGCACAACTACAAAGAAAGCTTTAGACTACTGGTGTGCACTGGCTCCTCCCACTAAGACCCTCCTCCAGACCTCGGTTAGATTCTTGTGCCCGGCCGAGCTGGATGCACACTAGGGGCTCTCCTGAGCACCTGGAAAGAAAGTATATTTAGGTTTTTTATTTTCAGTGAGATCTGCTGGCAACAGACTCACTGCAGCGAGGGACTAAGGGGAGAAGAAGCGAACCTACCTAACAGGTGGTAGGTTGGGCTTCTAAGGCTACTGGACACCATTAGCTCCAGAGGGATCGACCGCAGGACCCGACCTTGGTGTTCGTTCCCGGAGCCGCGCCGCCGTCCCCCTTACAGAGCCAGAAGCACGAAGAAGGTCCGGAAAATCGGCGGCAGAAGACTTCAGTCTTCACCAAGGTAGCGCACAGCACTGCAGCTGTGCGCCATTGCTGCTCATGTACACCTCATACTTCGGTCACTGATGGGTGCAGGGGCGCTGGGGGGGGGCGCCCTGAGGGCAATAGATAACACCTTGGCTGGCAAAATCTACATCATATATAGTCCCAGAGGCTATATAGATGTAAAATTACCCCTGCCAGTATCACAGAAAAAGCGGGAGAAAGTCCGCCGAAAAGGGGGCGGGGCTTCTCCCTCAGCACACTGGCGCCATTTTTCCCTCACAGTTCCGCTGGAAGGAAGCTCCCTGGCTCTCCCCTGCAGTCTGAGAAAACTACAGAAGGGTAAAAAAGAGAGGGGGGCACTAAATTTAGGCGCAGTATACATACATATATATGTAATATATATAAAAAAAAGCAGCTATAGGGAAAACACTCATTGATAGTGGGATCCCAGTGTTATATAGCGCTCTGGTGTGTGCTGGCATACTCTCTCTCTGTCTCCCCAAAGGGCTTTGTGGGGTCCTGTCCTCTGTCAGAGCATTCCCTGTGTGTTTGCGGTGTGTCGGTACGGCTGTGTCGACATGTTTGATGAGGAGGCTTATGTGGAGGCGGAGCAGATGCCTGTAAATGTGATGTCACCCCCTGCGGGGTCGACACCTGGGTGGATGGTGCTGTGGAAGGAATTACGTGATAGTGTCGACTCCTTACATAAAAGGTTTGACGACATACCTAATGTGGGACAGCCGGCTTCTCAGCCTGTGCCTGCCCAGGCGTCTCAAAAACCATCAGGGGCTCTAAAATGCCCGCTACCTCAGATGGTTGACACAGATGTCGACACGGATACTGACTCCAGTGTCGACGACGAAGAGACTAATGTAACTTCCAGTAGGGCCACACGTTACCTGATTGAGGCAATGAAAAATGTGTTGCACATTTCTGATGTTACCCCCGGTACCACAAAAAAGGGTATAATGTTTGGAGAGAAAAAACTACCAGTAGCTTTTCCTCCATCTGAAGAGTTAAATGAAGTGTGTGAAGAAGCGTGGGCTTCCCCTGATAAAAAGATGGTAATTTCTAAGAGGTTACTAATGGCGTACCCTTTCCCGCCAGAGGATAGGTCACGCTGGGAAACATCCCCTAGGGTGGATAAAGCGCTCACACGCTTGTCAAAAAAGGTGGCACTACCGTCTCCGGATACGGCCGCCCTGAAGGAATCTGCTGATAGAAAGCAGGAGGCTATCCTGAAATCTATATATACACACACAGGTGTGATACTGAGACCGGCTATAGCTTCAGCCTGGATGTGCAGCGCTGCTGCTGCGTGGTCAGATTCCCTGTCAGAAAATATAGATACCCTAGACAGGGACACTATTTTGCTGAACGTAGAGCATATAAAAGATGCACTTTTATACATGAGGGATGCACAGAGGGATATTTGCCGGCTGGCATCCAAAATTAGTGCAATGTCCATTTCTGCCAGGAGAGGTTTATGGACTCGGCAGTGGACAGGTGATGCAGATTCCAAACGACACATGGAAGTTCTGCCTTATAAGGGTGAGGAATTGTTCGGGGATGGTCTCTCGGACCTCGTTTCCACAGCAACAGCTGGGAAGTCTACATTTTTGCCCCATGTTCCCTCACAACCAAAGAAAGCACCGTATTATCAGGTACAGTCCTTTCGGCCCAATAGGGGCAAGCGGGTTAAAGGCGCGTCCTTTCTGCCCAGAGGCAGAGGTAGAGGGAAAAAGCTGCAGCATGCAGCCAGTTCCCAGGAGCAAAAGTCCTCCCCCGCTTCCTCTAAGTCCACAGCATGACGCTGGGGCTCCACAGGCAGAGCCAGGTACGGTGGGGGCCCGTCTCAAACATTTCAGCAAGCAGTGGGCTCGCTCACGGGTGGATCCCTGGATCCTTCAAATAGTATCTCAGGGGTACAAACTGGAATTCGAGACGTCTCCCCCCCGCCGTTTCCTCAAATCTGCCTTGCCAACCACTCCCTCAGGCAGGGAGGCAGTGTTACAGGCAATTCAAAAGCTGTATTCACAACAAGTGATAGTAAAGGTGCCCCTACTTCAACAAGGAAGGGGTTACTATTCCACAATGTTTGTGGTACCGAAACCGGACGGTTCGGTGAGACCCATTTTAAATTTGAAATCCTTGAACACATATATCAAAAAATTCAAGTTCAAGATGGAATCGCTCAGGGCGGTTATTGCAAGCCTGGACGAGGGAGATTACATGGTATCGCTGGACATCAAGGATGCTTACCTACATGTCCCCATTTACCATCCTCACCAGGAGTACCTCAGGTTTGTGGTACAAGATTGTCATTACCAATTCCAGACGTTGCCGTTCAGTCTCTCCACGGCTCCGAGGGTCTTTACCAAGGTAATGGCGGAAGTGATGATACTCCTTCGAAGGAAGGGAGTTTTAATTATCCCATACTTGGACGATCTCCTGATAAAGGCGAGGTCCAGAGAACAGTTATTGGTAGGGGTAGCACTATCTCGGGAAGTGCTGCAACAGCACGGCTGGATTCTAAACATTCCAAAGTCACAGCTGGTCCCTACGACACGCCTGCTGTTCCTAGGGATGGTTCTGGACACAGAACAGAGAAAAGTGTTTCTCCCGGAGGAGAAGGCCAAGGAGCTGTCATCTCTAGTCAGAGGCCTCCTAAAACCAAAACAGGTGTCGGTGCATCACTGCACGCGGATCCTGGGAAAAATGGTAGCTTCCTACGAAGCGATTCCATTCGGCAGGTTTCATGCAAGAACCTTTCAGTGGGACCTGTTGGACAAGTGGTCCGGATCGCATCACCGTGTCCCCAAGGACAAGGGTGTCTCTGCTGTGGTGGCTGCAGAGTGCTCATCTTCAAGAGGGCTGCAGATTCGGCATACAGGACTGGGTCCTGGTGACCACGGATGCCAGCCTTCGAGGCTGGGGAGCAGTCACACAGGGAAGAAACTTACAAGGACTATGGTCAAGTCAGGAGACTTCCCTGCACATAAATATTCTGGAACTAAGGGCCATTTACAATGCCCTAAGTCAGGCAAAACCCCTGCTTCAAAACCAGCCGGTACTGATCCAGTCAGACAACATCACGGCAGTCGCCCATGTAAATCGACAGGGCGGCACGAGAAGCAGGACGGCGATGGCAGAAGCCACAAGGATTCTCCGATGGGCGGAAAATCACGTGTTAGCACTGTCAGCAGTGTTCATTCCGGGAGTGGACAACTGGGCAGCAGACTTCCTCAGCAGGCACGACCTCCACCCGGGAGAGTGGGGACTTCATCCAGAAGTCTTTCAAATGATTGTAAACCGGTGGGAAAAACCACAGGTGGACATGATGGCGTCCCGCCTAAACAAAAAGCTAGAAAAATATTGCGCCAGGTCAAAAGACCCGCAGGCAATAGCTGTGGACGCTCTGGTAACACCGTGGGTGTACCGATCGGTTTATGTGTTCCCTCCTCTTCCTCTCATACCAAAGGTACTGAGGATAATAAGGAGAAGAGGAGTAAGAACTATACTCATTGTTCCGGATTGGCCAAGAAGAGCGTGGTATCCGGAACTTCAAGAAATGATGTCAGAGGACCCATGGCCTCTACCGCTCAGACAGGACCTGCTGCAGCAGTGGCCCTGTCTGTTCCAAGACTTACCACGGCTGCGTTTGACGGCATGGCGGTTGAACACCGGATCCTGAAGGAAAAGGGCATTCCGGAGGAAGTCATTCCTACGCTGATAAAAGCTAGGAAAGAAGTAACCGCGAACCATTATCACCGCATATGGCAAAAATATGTTGCGTGGTGTGAGGCCAGGAAGGCCCCAACGGAAGAATTTCAGCTGGGCCGGTTCCTGCACTTCCTACAATCAGGGGTGACTATGGGCCTTAAATTGGGTTCCATTAAGGTCCAGATTTCGGCTCTATCGATTTTCTTCCAGAGAGAATTGGCTTCACTACCTGAAGTTCAGACTTTTGATAAGGGAGTGCTGCATATTCAGCCCCCTTTTGTGCCTCCAGTGGCACCTTGGGATCTCAACGTGGTGTTGGATTTCCTAAAGTCACATTGGTTTGAGCCACTGAAAACTGTGGATTTAAAATATCTCACGTGGAAAGTGGTCATGTTGTTGGCCTTGGCTTCGGCCAGGCGTGTTTCAGAATTGGCGGCTTTGTCATGTAAAAGCCCTTATCTGATTTTCCATATGGATAGGGCAGAATTGAGGACTCGTCCCCAGTTTCTCCCCAAAGTGGTATCAGCTTTTCATCTGAACCAACCGATCGTGGTGCCTGCGGCTACAAATGACTTGGAGGCTTCCAAGTTGTTGGATGTAGTCAGGGCCCTAAAAATTTATGTTTCCAGGACAGCTGGAGTCAGAAAGACTGACTCGCTCTTTATCCTGTATGCACCCAACAAGTTGGGTGCACCTGCTTCTAAGCAGACTATTGCTCGCTGGATCTGTAGTACGATTCAGCTTGCACATTCTGCGGCTGGACTGCCGCATCCTAAATCAGTAAAAGCCCATTCCACGAGGAAAGTGGGCTCTTCTTGGGCGGCTGCCCGAGGGGTCTCGGCTCTTCAACTTTGCCGAGCTGCTACTTGGTCAGGGGCAAACACGTTTGCTAAATTCTACAAATTTGATACCCTGGCTGAGGAGGACCTTGAGTTCTCTCATTCGGTGCTGCAGAGTCATCCGCACTCTCCCGCCCGTTTGGGAGCTTTGGTATAATCCCCTTGGTCCTTACGGAGTCCCCAGCATCCACTTAGGACGTTAGAGAAAATAAGAATTTACTCACCGGTAATTCTATTTCTCATAGTCCGTAGTGGATGCTGGGCGCCCATCCCAAGTGCGGATTGTCTGCAATACTTGTATATAGTTATTGCTTAACTAAAGGGTTATTGTTGAGCTATCTGTTGAGAGGCTCAGTTGTTATCATGCTGTTAACTGGGTATTGTATCACGAGTTATACGGTGTGATTGGTGTGGCTGGTATGAGTCTTACCCGGGATTCAAAATCCTTCCTAATTGTGTCAGCTCTTCCGGGCACAGTATCCTAACTGAGGTCTGGAGGAGGGTCTTAGTGGGAGGAGCCAGTGCACACCAGTAGTCTAAAGCTTTCTTTGTAGTTGTGCCCAGTCTCCTGCGGAGCCGCTAATCCCCATGGTCCTTACGGAGTCCCCAGCATCCACTACGGACTATGAGAAATAGAATTACCGGTGAGTAAATTCTTATTATTACCACTACAAAGGTGACTAAATGGTTTTCAAGTAAACAGATAAGTTTTTTTTCTTTTTTTTTATGCATTCTGTGTATGTTAAGAAACATGGCAACATGAAAAGAGAATGAAACATGTGCTGAAGAAATAGTTAAGCAGTGAACATACCACAGATCGCAATAAAGGTGCATACACACAGTGCGATATGCACTTAACTTTCCTTACGATTTTGACTATATAGTCAAAATCGTAAGCAATTTAGTGCATATTGCATCTTGTGTACACAGCTTGCGATACAGATGCGCGGTCCCGCTGGATCGGCATCGCAAGAACAAATACTGTGCAGTCAGGCCAAAATTGACTGTATTGGCGCGGCCGGGCTCTGGCCCCGTCGAATAGTCAATGTCGGGCATACGGTGCATCGCGCCATTTGTACACACATTTACATAGATATCTAGGACAGGTTAACGGCATGAACAAAAACTAGAGTAAAATAAAGGGATGCTAGATGAGAGGGAAAGTGAAGTGTCAGAAAAGATGGAGAAAGGTGATGCAAACATTTAGCAGACTTATAACCAGTGTGCTCTAATGCTGATATTGTTGTATACGTAACTTGTCCTGCAAGAGTATATTAATTTTTAGCAAAAGACTTTAGGTTGATTGATTTAAGGTAATGTGATTTAGCTAGGGTACACCATAAGAGCAGTTGATGGGAAATCACTTAGAGCATTCCAAAATTAGAACAACAATAAGGTACTAAGTATCTCCTTGCGCCAATTAAAATGCTCACTAATTAATAATGGTTTGCCTGCAGCTCTCATATACAAAAGGGACTACTCCGCCCTCCAAGGTAAAGAACATACTGACTGAGGAAGCCGCCGAGATACTTTCAGGCGGGGAAACGCGTCTCTGATCGAGATATAGAGGTGTGTGAGGCGTCAGGACTATTTGGTATCCGGATGATAGGTTGACATACATTAGGTCAACATGGTCAAAAGGTCAACACTGCAGTGGTGGACGTGAGCGTATGATTTCTTTTATTTTCATCTTTTTCATACTTTACCATTCACGTGGACTACGATTGGGAATAGTAACCTGTGCAGTGGTAGTGGAGCGAGGCACCATGCCCATTTGCTCGCCATGCAAGGGGATGCAGTGCATTAATTGGGGTTCCCGGTCATTTTTTACGTATTAAATAACACAAAAAAACCTCATGTCAACCTTTTCATGTGTCGACATTTTTCCCATGTCGACCTTGTGCGTGTCAACCTTTTGGGGTCGACCTTTTCAGGTCAGCACAGTGATCCACACCTGATTATTTAAGGTTTCAAAAACGTTCATGCAACCGTTGAAATCTTTATATACCCACCAAATATCTGTCAGTCGTGACCCTTTAAACTGTTTAGAACCACCTCAGTACTCAGAGCCCCCACATGCCCTTACATGACAGCCTGGAGCCCCCACTCATGACCTTCCCTTGTTTACCTCACCAGCAAAGTTTGAAAAATACACTTTCTCTTCCGTACTAGAGGATACTGGGGTCCGTTTAGTATCATGGGGTATAGATGGGTCCACTAGGAGCCATGGGCACTTTAAGAATTTGATAGTGTGGGCTGGCTCCTCCCTCTATGCCCCTCCTACCAGACTCAGTTTAGGAAATGTACCCGGAGGAGCCGGTCCTGCTGAAGAAGAGTTTTCTGCATTTATTTTCTATGTTTGTTATTTTTCAGGCCGGGCTGGTTGGCACCAGCCTGCCTGCTACGTGGGACTTAAGGGGAGAGAACGGCCCAACCTCTTGAAGGGTTAATGGTCCCGTTCCCCGCTGACAGGACACTGAGATCCTGAGGGAACTAGTCGCAAGCCCCACTTCGGCGAGCGTAGATTCTCGCAGCACGCCGCCACCCCTAACAGAGCCAGAAGAATGAAGAGTGGTGAGTACTGAGCCGGCGTCCCGGCTAGCGGGGCGCTCGCCATTATGTCGGCATGAGGGTACGGAGACGCACGGCTTCTACATGGGGGGAAATGCGTCTCCGGACATAGTACACAACTGCTTCCCCGTACACTGTACATGTCACGATCCGGGTATCTGGACGCCATTACTTGCCTTTCAGATGTCTCCTGAGGCTGGCTCAGCGTTCCAAGGCCTGATCTCATCTGTGTCCACATTCTGCATATCCCTCCTGTCACGCTGAGACGCTGTCACAGCGGCGCCATGTTTGAATCCTGCATGGCGTCTCCTGTCCTCTGCGGCCGGCGCCGCCATTACTGTTATGTTTCCACATGGTTTCCAAACCAGCTTTCCCTCCAAGTTCTAACATGGGCGCAGCCATGTTGGATCCAATCACATGTCTCAGTTCCACCAATCCACTGCCTCTGGAAATCTGCATAATTGCCCAGCCAATGCCTGCATTGCTGCAGGTATAAGTATCCTGTGCCTGGGCCAGGAAATCGTCAGTGCTTTGTTTGTCATACCTTGTTCCAGTCTCTCTCCTGTGGTTGTTTTTCCAGGTTCCAGCTCCTGTCTCCAGCATCCACTAAGAGACCCGCACCTGCCTACCATCCTGCGGTGCAGCCTGACTCTGCAGTCCTCCGTGGCTGATCCAGCTTCCAGCTATTAACCCATCTGCTTCCATCAGCCTGCTTCCAGCAGTTTCCAGTATCCTTAAAGTGCCGGTGTTGTTCCAGCGGATTCCTACTTATCAGCAGTATCCACTACCACCGGTAACCTTCCTTTAACTCCTCTGTTTCCACGCTCCCTAGCATCTTACAGTTTCCACTCCGTGTATCATTACCTGGCTGGTTCCATCCAGCATTCACTCAGTGACTTTATCACCTGGCTGATCCCACTCAGCATCCACTCCGTGTCTTACCACCTGGCTGGTTCTATCCAGCAAACACAACAGCTGATTCAAGTTACCAACTTCATCTATTCCATCTACTGGCATGTTCCTTGGTTATCTGCACTACTACAGCCAGGCCTGGTAAGGTTTTTCCATCAAGGACTTTAACAGCTGTTCTTAACCCACCAGTGCTCTGTTACACCTTCCATGGTCAAAGTGTTCCAGGAATATTATTTATTGCCACTGTCATCATTTGCTGTCTGTTGTTACACGGAGTTTGTCAATAAACTTTTAATTTACTTTTACCTGTTTGTCATGGTCACACCTTCGGGTTTCCTTTTAACACTTACATGTCCAGGGGTCTGATTAAACCTCCCCGGTTTAAGTTCTTCTCAGCCCCTACAACTGAGGCTTCCTCCTGTCAGCTAAAACCCTCAGTTGTGACAGTAAGCACTGACCATATGAATCCAGCCGGAGACCAGGATCAAGCGGCTAGGCCGATGCAAGAACTGGCAGCCCGACTTGAACATCAGGAGGCTGCACAAGGCCATATCATCTGCTGTCTCCAGGATCTCTCTACGCGGCTGGATGGGATTCAAACGACCCTCCGTGAACCTGACACGTCCGGTGCGTCCACCACAGTGACACCAGCTGTAACCCCACCCACCTTGCCCATTTCCATTCCACGTCTTCATCTTCCAATGCCAGCAAAATTTGACGGATCTTCAAGGTTCTGCAGGGGATTTCTCAACCAGTGCGAAATCCATTTTGAGCTTCAACCTGGCAATTTCCCCAGTGACCGTACTAAAATTGCCTATATCATCTCCCTTCTCAGCAGCTCAGCCCTTGACTGGGCATCACCTTTATGGGAGAAGTCTGATCCCCTGCTGTCCTCCTATACTGACTTTGTGGCAACATTCAGGCGCATCTTCGACGAGCCAGGCCGGGTAACCTCTGCTTCATCTGAGATTCTCCGTTTACGCCAGGGAACACGTACTGTGGGACAGTATCTAATACAGTTCCAAATCCTGGCATCCGAACTGGCATGGAACGACGAGGCCCTGTATGCTGCATTCTGGCATGGCTTATCTGAGCGCATCAAGGATGAGTTAGCTACCAGAGACTTGCCCTCTAAGTTGGATGAGCTAATTTCATTATGCACGAAGGTTGATCTACGGTTCAGCGAATGAGCAATTGAGCGGGGAAGGTCATCCACTCCAAAATCTTCTGCTCCTCCTCCTCGTCAACCGTCTCCGTCCGAAGATGAGCCCATGCAAATTGGTCGTTCCCGTCTATCCCCTGCTGAGCGCCGAAGACGTCTTTCCGAGTTCCTCTGTCTCTACTGTGCAGCTCCGTCTCACGCAATCAATGCCTGTCCCAAACGTCCGGGACTTCAAGTCCTAGCTCGCCAAGGAGAGGGCCGGCTAGGAGTAATGCTCTCCTCTCCATCTCCTCGTGATTGTAATCTCCCAGTCTCGCTTCAAATTGCTCAACGTTACTGGAACGTCATTGCCCTCCTTGATTCCGGAGCAGCTGGGAATTTCATAACAGAAGCTTATGTTAAACGGTGGTCCCTACCCACCGAGAGACTTTCCCCGTCCATCTCCTTGACTGCCGTGGATGGCAGCAAGATATTTGACGCAGTTATTTCTCTAAGGACTCTACCAGTTCGTCTGAGAGTGGGAGTTCTTCATGCAGAATTTATTTCCTTCCTAGTGATTCCAAGAGCCACACATCCAGTGGTTTTGGGCCTTCCATGGCTCCGCCTCCAAAATCCATCAATTGACTGGACGACTACGCAGATACTGGCATGGGGTCCCTCCTGTGCTGAGACCTGTTTGTCCAAAGTGCTTCCTGTTTGTTCTTCTTTCCCCAGGTCGTCTGACGTTCCACCTCCTCCATATCAAGACTACACGGACGTGTTCAGTAAAGCTTCTGCTGATATCCTTCCTCCTCATAGAGAATGGGACTGCCCAATTGATCTCATTCCAGGGAAGGTTCCACCTCGAGGCCGAACTTATCCGTTGTCTCAGCCTGAGACGCACTCAATGGAGGAGTATATCAAAGAGAACCTGGCGAAGGGTTTTATCCGACCTTCTTCTTCTCCAGCTGGCGCAGGCTTCTTCTTCGTTAAGAAGAAAGACGGTGGTCTGCGGCCGTGCATCGACTACAGAGGTCTGAATGACATTACCGTCAAGAACCGGTATCCTTTACCCTTGATTACAGAGCTCTTCGATAGAGTCAGCGGAGCAACCATCTTTACAAAGTTGGATTTGAGGGGTGCCTTCAATCTCATCCGGATCCGTGAGGGTGACGAGTGGAAGACCGCCTTTAACACCCGTGATGGACATTATGAGTTCCTCGTCATGCCCTTCGGATTGAGCAATGCTCCAGCTGTCTTCCAGCATTTCGTCAATGAGATCTTCAGAGACATCTTATACCGCCATGTCGTGGTATATCTAGATGATATCCTCATCTTTGCCAATAATCTAGAGGAACATCGTTTTTGGGTAAAGGAGGTTCTGTCCCGTCTCCGTGTCAATCATCTCTATTGCAAATTGGAGAAATGTGTTTTTGAAGTTAAATCCATTCCGTTTCTAGGTTACATTGTGTCCGGTTCCGGACTAGAGATGGATCCTGAGAAACTACAAGCAATCCAGAATTGGCCGATACCCTTAACCCTCAAAGGGGTCCAGAGGTTCTTAGGGTTCACCAATTATTACAGAAAGTTTATACGAGACTTTTCTACCATTGTGGGGCCTATCACTGTATTAACCAAGAAGGGTGCTAACCCGTCCAAGTGGTCTGAAGAAGCTACGCAAGCTTTTCATCTCCTAAAGCAACGTTTTATCTCTGCACCAGTTCTGAAACAGCCCGACATCGACTCTCCTTTAATCTTAGAGGTGGATGCCTCCTCCGTTGGAGTAGGAGCGGTGTTATCCCAGAGGGCTAAAGATGGCCATCTACATCCTTGCAGTTTCTTCTCTCGGAAGTTCTCCCCAGCTGAGCGCAACTATGCCATTGGCGACCAGGAGTTGCTAGCCATCAAGCTCGCTCTAGAGGAGTGGAGATATCTGTTGGAGGGAGCTTCTCATTCAATTACTATACTTAACGACCACAAGAATCGTTTATATCTGAAAAGCGCACAATGTCTTAACCCTCGTCAGGCCAGATGTGCACTTTTCTTTTCCAGGTTTGACTTTAAACTCCAGTTCTGTCCGGGTTTTCAGAATCGCAAGGCTGATGCCCTTTCCCGCTCATGGGAGCAAGAAAATGAGTCGGAGTCTGCGGACAAGCATCCTATTATTAATCCGTTGGCATTCTCCACGGTAGGGATGGACTCTACGCCTCCACCAGGGAAAAGTTTTGTGAAGCCGGTGTTAAGGAAGAAGCTCATGCATTGGGCCCATGCTTCCCGTTTTGCCGGACATACAGGCATTCAGAAAACCCTTGAATTTATTTCTAGGTCATACTGGTGGCCAACTCTGAAGAAGGACGTCATGGAGTTTATTGCTTCTTGCCCGAAGTGTGCCCAACACAAAGTCTCCCGCCAGTCACCTGCAGGGCAACTGGTTCCATTATCTGTTCCCCGTCGACCGTGGACCCATTTGTCGATGGACTTTGTTACAGACCTGCCTATGTGCAACAAGTTTAATACCATCTGGGTGGTAGTTGACCGGTTCACCAAGATGGCACATTTCATACCCCTCACCGGTCTTCCGTCAGCTTCCAAGTTGGCTCAAGTGTTTATCCAAGAGATCTTCCGACTTCACGGTCTTCCTGAAGAGATCATCTCCGATCGTGGAGTACAATTCGTAGCCAAATTTTGGCGAAGTTTGTGTCAAGCCCTCCAAGTCACGTTAAAGTTTTCTACAGCTTACCATCCTCAGACCAATGGTCAGACCGAGAGGGTGAATCAGGACTTGGAGGCCTTCCTCCGCATTTATGTGTCTTCCTCCCAAGATGACTGGGTTCAACTCCTTCCTTGGGCCGAGTTTAGCCACAACAATCAATACCATTCCTCATCTTCTTCAACACCATTCTTCATCAACTATGGATTCCACCCTAAAGTTCCAGAATTCCAACCGCTTCCAGCAACTTCTGTTCCAGCAGTGGATGTCACCTTGCGTCAGTTTTCAAATAACTGGAAGAATGTCCGCGCGGCCCTGCTTAAAGCCTCATTCAGGTACAAGAAGTTTGCCGATAGGAAGCGTAGAGCGGTTCCTGCTCTCAAGGTGGGTGATCGTGTATGGTTGTCCACGAAGAATTTGAGGTTGAGAGTTCCCAGCATGAAATTTGCACCTCGTTTCATCGGTCCTTTTAAAATTGAACAAGTCATCAATCCCGTTGCTTACAGACTCCAGTTACCTCCCTTCTTGAAAATACCCAGGACATTCCATGTTTCCCTGTTGAAACCGCTGATCCTGAATCAGTTTCATTCTGCACTTCCTCCAGCTCCTAAAGTTCAGACTCAACGGGGAGTCGAGTATGAGGTGGCCAAGATTCTGGACTCACGTTTCCGTTATGGTCAGTTGCAGTATCTTATTGACTGGAAGGGCTATGGTCCTGAAGAACGCTCTTGGACCAATGCCTCAGATGTCCATGCTCCTGTCTTGGTCCGGAATTTCCACTCGAAGTTTCCTCTAAAGCCTAAGAAGTGTCCTGGGGCCACTCCTAAAGGGGGGGGGGGGGGTGCTGTCACGATCCGGGTATCTGGACGCCATTACTTGCCTTTCAGATGTCTCCTGAGGCTGGCTCAGCGTTCCAAGGCCTGATCTCATCTGTGTCCACATTCTGCATATCCCTCCTGTCACGCTGAGACGCTGTCACAGCGGCGCCATGTTTGAATCCTGCATGGCGTCTCCTGTCCTCTGCGGCCGGCGCCGCCATTACTGTTATGTTTCCACATGGTTTCCAAACCAGCTTTCCCTCCAAGTTCTAACATGGGCGCAGCCATGTTGGATCCAATCACATGTCTCAGTTCCACCAATCCACTGCCTCTGGAAATCTGCATAATTGCCCAGCCAATGCCTGCATTGCTGCAGGTATAAGTATCCTGTGCCTGGGCCAGGAAATCGTCAGTGCTTTGTTTGTCATACCTTGTTCCAGTCTCTCTCCTGTGGTTGTTTTTCCAGGTTCCAGCTCCTGTCTCCAGCATCCACTAAGAGACCCGCACCTGCCTACCATCCTGCGGTGCAGCCTGACTCTGCAGTCCTCCGTGGCTGATCCAGCTTCCAGCTATTAACTCATCTGCTTCCATCAGCCTGCTTCCAGCAGTTTCCAGTATCCTTAAAGTGCCGGTGTTGTTCCAGCGGATTCCTACTTATCAGCAGTATCCACTACCACCGGTAACCTTCCTTTAACTCCTCTGTTTCCACGCTCCCTAGCATCTTACAGTTTCCACTCCGTGTATCATTACCTGGCTGGTTCCATCCAGCATTCACTCAGTGACTTTATCACCTGGCTGATCCCACTCAGCATCCACTCCGTGTCTTACCACCTGGCTGGTTCTATCCAGCAAACACAACAGCTGATTCAAGTTACCAACTTCATCTATTCCATCTACTGGCATGTTCCTTGGTTATCTGCACTACTACAGCCAGGCCTGGTAAGGTTTTTCCATCAAGGACTTTAACAGCTGTTCTTAACCTACCAGTGCTCTGTTACACCTTCCATGGTCAAAGTGTTCCAGGAATATATTTTATTGCCACTGTCATCATTTGCTGTCTGTTGTTACACGGAGTTTGTCAATAAACTTTTAATTTACTTTTACCTGTTTGTCATGGTCACACCTTCGGGTTTCCTTTTAACACTTACATGTCCAGGGGTCTGATTAAACCTCCCCGGTTTAAGTTCTTCTCAGCCCCTACAACTGAGGCTTCCTCCTGTCAGCTAAAACCCTCAGTTGTGACAGTACACAGTACCCATACTGGCACAACAACCGTAAAATGGTTTTCTCCATTTTAAGCAACAGATTCCTCAGCCACTATAAAAAAAAGCTGGAATACCGCGCGCCATTGAAGGGGCGGGGCTTCACTATGAGAGGATCCAGCAGTTCACCAGCACCATTTTCCCTCTGCAGTGGACACGGACGCTGACAGGACAGGGACGCGCAGCTCCCCCAGTGTGACTCCAGATTACCTTTGCGGTACCAGGGGGTCATAGCAGGGGGAAAGCGACTATTAGTGTACTAAGTCCCCTATCAGGGTACTTAGTCCGCGACCCAGCTAAGCTTGGCATTCGTGATAAGGGCGCGGTGGGGGCTGGCTCCAAGCAAGTCTGTGTCTCCCTGAAGGGTTCTTTGTGGGTTAATTGTGCTTAACCTTTCCTGTGTGTGTGTGTGCTGTCACATTTACATTATGTCAGGCAAAGAGTGTGTCTCTTGTACCGCAGAGTGTTCCTCTTTACCAGGGGGCTCACTACTGGGTACTCAGGGTCCACAGACTAGCGGGGCTGAACTGGAATGGGTTAATTCTCTTAAGGGAATGATCTCAACTCTTTCTACAAATTTGTCCCGCAATGAGAAAAAGACGCAATACTTAAAACAGACTGTGGATGAGTTTATGAACAGAGACTCAATCCCCAAAACAGTGTCTCAATCCCCTCCCATTTGTCCGCAAAAGCAATCTCTATCACAGGGAATAGAGGCTATCAGAGATGTTCTGCATATTCCTGATAAGGTGTCAGAGGAGTGTGAGTAATCTTATTTTAATGTAAAAAGGAAGTCCTCAGTTACTTTTCCTGTGTCAAAGGAATTGAATACCCTGTTTGAAGAACCATGGGTTAATCCTGATAAGAAGTTTCAGATCCCTAAAAGGTTGCTCTCATCTTTTCCTTTTCCTCTGGAGGATAGGAAAAAATGGGAAAATCCACTGATAGTGGACGCATCAGTCTCTAGGCTGTCAAGTAAAATTGTATTGCCTGTTCCTGGTGCAGCCTCCCTTAAAGACATGCTCCCTTAAAGACATGGCTGATCGTAAAATTGAGACTACACTCAAATCATTGTACACAGCTGCTGGGGTGGCCTAAAGATCCACTATTGCATGTGCGTGGATACACTAAAGCCATTGCTAAATAGTCAGTTAACCTAATTGAGGGGTTAGATTCCTTATCTAGGGGGGATGTTGTCTTACTCCTGCAGCACATACAGGACATGCAAACTTTATGGTGAAAGCCATAAAGGAAATAGGCATGCTTAATGCACACACCACCGCTATGGCAGTATCGGCACGCAGGGGCTTGTGGCTACGCCAGTGGACTGCTGACGCAGACTCCAGGAAAGGCGTGGAAGGCCTACCATTCACAGGAGAGGCCTTGTTTGGAGATGAATTAGACAAATGGATCTCCACAGCTACTGCGGGTAAGTCTGGAAAGCCTGGAAAGGCTGTCAGGTGGGAGCCCGACTACAATTTTTCAGTCAGGTCTCGTCAAATTCGTAACAGGATCCCTGGGTCATAGATCTTATTTCCCAGGACTACAGACTAGAGTTCCAAAAGCTCCCACCTCACAGATTCTTCAAATCAGGCTTGCCAGTTTCACTTAAGTTTGAAAGAGAAAATCCAGATATTTGTATATATGCACCTGGTAAATATCAGTATACTGCTCTTCTACCCAAATATTTTTACTGTGCAATACTTATGTCTGAACAATGTATTCGGTCTAAGTGTACCGCACTTATATTGCATTTAGCAGTGTGAGAAGAAATAAAAAAATAAAAAAATCACAGTTTCTGTCCAGGTTTTAGTGTTGATACTGTATCTACTTGTATTTATTTATAAACAATAATATGTTTCAATTTCCCATTACTCTGTGTACGATGTTGACACTGTATCCACTCATTCCTCTGACAGTAGTAAGTTTCAATTACACACTGCTTTATGTGCAGAGACTGGCAACAAATGTTGCTAATATGTATCAGTATGAATTCTTGGCAGTCTGCCAGTGTTCCTGTGCTGCACAGATTTAAAAGTGTGATTGCTTCTTATTCTTTAACCATAAATGATGCTGAAGTGTTCACCCTCAGTGACGTAATATCAATTGCTGCTTCTTATAATTAAGATGAATAATGGGGAATTGAATTCACAAATCCCCTCATCTCACACTATTTGCATAAATTCCATAAATTATATTACGCAGTTATAATAAAATGCATGCATATGTGGGGATGAGGGCTACAATAGGCTGTCAATCCATACTGAACCACACCAGCAATCCTGGGTTATTAGAAAACGGGCTATGTCAGAGAGTATAACACAGTTGGTATAGAGGTGAGCTTGCTTTCTTATGTGCAAGGCCCACAGGCTGGCATGCTCCGCATAGTTTAATGTATGTTAAACAAAAAGATGCAAGTTTCTGACAGCCTAAATTTGATCATATAATCCTCATGCCCTACCTCCTATGGTCACATATCATTATGCATGACAATATATCTGAGGGTAACACTTTCTTTGAGTATATATAAGCATCAGATTGTTTGTCACTATATTATTCTAAGATGAAAAGCTATCACATGAATGTACGGTACATAGGCAGATCAATTAGGAGCTTATGATACAACACATTAATATTAGCGGCGCACGGCTACACCAATGCGCATTTCGCTCTTTGTTAGAGCTTCTTCTGGGCGAAATGCGCATTGGTGTAGCCGTATTTATAAATAAATACAAGTAGATACAGTATCAACACTAAAACCTGGACAGAAACTGTGATTTTTTATTTTTTTATTTCTTCTCACACTGCTAAATGCAATATAAGTGCGGTACACTTAGAACGAATACATTGTTCAGACATAAGTATAGCACAGTAAAAATATTTGGGTAGAAGAGCAGTATACTGATATTTACCAGGTGCATATATACAAATAATTGGAGCTTAAAACACTTATACTCATCATAAGAGTGATATAAAATATATAAGATATAATAGGCGGCACACGATTTGGTTTTAATAATTTTATTTTATTCTTACTTTTACACAAGACAGAAATCTGTCTAATAAACATTTCTTCTTTTCACGTTTTTCTATAAAAAATTTTTTTTAAATATTTCGCTTTGTATGGCCTAATATTCAGGCCATTATAATACCGTATGGGAGATCATGAATATAGGATGACTTTTCCATGTGGGTATTGGTACTTTATGTTTGTAAAGATTTATAAATTATTAAAGTGAAAAATATCATAGATTAGATTTAAGAAGGGGGTAGAGTGCACCCAGACAAACTGATCTCTGCCACAACTTTTCTTCTTTGTATACAGTTTCACTTAAGGCAAGTATAACTTTACAGCATGCCATCCAAAAACTGGTACAGACTCAGGTCATTGTTTCGGTTCCACCTCATCTACTAAACAAGGGGTACTATTCCAGCTTGTTCGTAGTACTGAAGCCAGACAGTTCGTTAAGACTAATTCTGAACCTCAAGTCTTTGAACCGTACTTACGAGTGTTCAAATTCAAGATGCAGTCTCTGAGAGCGGTGATCTCAGGTCTGGAGGAGGGGGATTTCCTTGTGTCTCTAGATATCAAGGATGCGCACCTTCATATTCCGATCTGGCCGCCTCATCAGGCTTATCTCAGGTTTGCACTGCAGGACTGTCACTACCAGTTCCAGGCCCTGCCATTTGGTCTCTTCACGGAACCGAGGGTCTTCACCAAGGTGATGGCAGAGATGATGTTTCTACTCCGCAAGCAGGGAGTGAACATAATTCCGTACCTGGACGATCTGATAAAAGCGCCATCCAGGGAAAGTTTGCTGAACAGCATTGCTCTCTCAACCAAACTCCTCCAGGATCACGGGTGGATTCTGAACCTTCCGAAATCTCACCTAGAGCCAACACGGAGGCTCCCATTCCTGGGAATGATACTGGACACGGAGTCACAAAAGGTTCATTCCATTGGAAAAGGCATTGGTAATCCAGTCGATGTTTTGGGATGTCCTAAAGCCAACCCAGGTGTCGGTACATCTGTGCATTCGCCTTCTGGGGAAAATGGTGGCCTCTTACAAGGAACTTCAATACTGAAGGTTTCACGCAAGACCCTTCCAGCTCGATCTGTTGGACAAATGGTCCGGATTGCATCTTCACATGCACCAGAGGATTCGTCTGCCGCCAAAGGCCAGGATCTCCCTTCCGTGGTGGCTACAGTCTTCTCACCTCATCGCAGGATGGAGGTTCGGAATTCAGAACTGGATTCTGTTAACCACAGACACAAGCCTCAGAGGTTGAGGAGCAGTCACTCAGGGTGTGCAGTTTCAGGGAAGATGGTCAAGTCAGGATGTCATCCTTCCAATCAACATTCTGGAACTCAGGGCCATATACAACGCCCTTCTGCAGGCCTCACATCTTCTTCAAGATCGGGCAATTCAGGTCCAGTTGGACAATGTGACGGCAGTTACGTACATAACCCTACAGGGCGGAACGAAAAGCAGAGCAGCAGTCTTATAGGTGTCAAGAATTCTTCTCTGGGCAGAAAGAAACACTGTGGCGTTGTCAGCGGTCTTCATTCCGGGAGTAGACAACCGGGAAGCAGACTTTTTCAGCAAACACGACCTGCACCCGGAAGTGTTCAGGTGCTTGACAAGTCGATGGGGATACCCACAGATCGACATGATGGCCTCTCGTCTCAACAAGAACCTCAGGTGGTTATTGTTCCAGGTCGAGAGACCCACAGGCGGTAGCGATAGACTCCCTGACAACTCCATGGGTCTATCACATGGTGTACGTGTTTCCTCCACTTCCTCTGATCCCAAGAATTCTAAAACGAATAAAAAGGAAAAAGGTTCAAGCAATCCTCATTGCTCCAGACTGGCCAAGAAGGGCCTGGTACGCGGACCTTCTGGAGATGCTCCTCGAAGATGCGTGGCCTCTACCTCTTTGCAAGGATCTTCTGCAACAGGGCCTGTTTGTCTATTAGGACTTACCACGGCTACGTTTGACGGCATGTGAAGTTGAACGGCTGATTCTAGCCAGGAGAAGAATCCCTAACAAGGTTATCCCGACTATGATCCAAGCCAGGAAGGGGGTAACGTCTAAGCATTACCATCGTATTTACGTCTCTTGGTGTGAGAGCAGAAATTATTCGGCGGTGGTCTCATCTGGGATTTTTTCTGCAGGCAGGCGTGGATGTGGGCCTGCGTCTGGGCTCAATAAAAGTCCAGATTTCGGCCTTGTCCATTTTCTTTCAGAAACAATTGGCTTCTCTCCCTGCGGTCCAGACGTTCTAGAAAGGTGTTCTGCACATCCAACCTCCCTTTGTGCCTCCCACGGCACCTTGGGATCTCAATGTGGTGCTGCAGTTCCTCCAATCGGACTGGTTTGAGCCTTTACAGGAGGTGGACAAAATATCTTACGTGGAAGACCGTCACACTGCTGGCCTTGGCTTCAGCAAGACGTGTGTCGGAGCTGGGGGCTTTGTCTCACAAAAGTGCCTATTTAATTTCCATGAGGACAGAGCTGAACTCAGAACTCGTCAGCAATTTCTTCCTAAAGTGGTATCCGCATTTCACATCAACCAACCTATTGTGGTTCCGGTTGTCACCGACAACTCTGCTACTTCAAAGTCTTTGGATGTTGTGAGGGCTTTGAAGGTGTATGTGAACAGAACAGCTTGTCACAGAAAGACGGACTTGCTATTTGTTCTATATAAGATTGGGTGTCCTGCTTCAAAGCAGATAATTGCACGCTGGATCAGACTTCCTTTCCAACATACTTATTCCATGGCAAGTTTTCAAAATGTCCATAATCTGTACAGGCCCACTCTACTACGTCGGTGGGTTCTTCCTGGGCGGCCGGCCGGCCGTGGTGTCTCGGCTTTACAGCTCTGCCGAGCAGCTATTTGGTCAGGTTCGAACACGTTTGCTAAGTTCTGCAATTTCGATACTTTGGCCTCTGAGGACCTTCAGTTTGGTCAATCAGTTCTGCAGAAACCTCATCACTGTCCCACCCGGTTTGGGAGCTTTGGTACATCCCCATGGTACTAAATGGACCCCAGTATCCTCTAGGATGTAAGAGAAAATAGGATTTTAATTACCTACCGGTAAATCCTTTTCTCGTAGTCCGTAGAGTATACTGGGCGCCCGCCCAGTGCTTCATGCTTCCTGCACTGTTACTTATTTAAGTAATGTTGGTTCAGCTGTTGCTGTTCCTGTTTCAAGTTTGGTTAGCATTGCTTTCCTCTTGTTGTGTGTGCTGGTTCGGAATCTCACCTCTATCCTTATCTATCATTTTCTCGAAGTATCTCCGTCTCCTCAGGCACAGTTTCCTAGACTGAATCTGGTAGGAGGGGCATAGAGGGAGGAGCCAGCCCACACTATCAAATTCTTAAAGTGCCCATGGCTCCTAGTGGGCCAGTCTATACACTATGGTACTAAATGGACCCCAGTATCCTCTACGGACTACGAGAAAAGGATTTACCGGTAGACAATTAAAATCCTATTGTCCACTGTCTGTGTCTGCTTGCTTCTGCCGAGTCCATTACTAAATGTTTGCAATAGAAATCACTTTCACATCTGTAAAGCACAAATGAATGAATGAGAAATACTTCTCTGGTGTGAGCATATAATGATTGAATGTCAAGTAGCTGTTGTTTTCAATTATTTATTATATTATATGACTGGCTTCATTTTCTTCTACATTCTGTAAGACAATTTATTAGTAGAAAAATCCTTTGTCCTTTTTGCACACCAAAATGTCTTGATATGAACTTACAGGAGAAGGAAAAAGGGCAGTATTTTTTAATGAACTAAAACTATTACAGTTTGAGTATCACATATCCAAATATTCCGAAATACGGAATATTCCGAAATACAGATTTTTTTGAGTAAGACTGAGATAGTGAAATCTTTGTTTTCTGATGGCTCAATGTACACAAACTTTGTTTAATACACAAAGTTATTAATCATATTGTGTTAAATACCTTCAGTCTGTGTATTTCAGGTGTATATGAAACCTAAATGAATTGTGTGCTTAGAGTTGGGTCCCATCACCATGATATCTCATTACGGTATGCAATTATTCCAAAATACGGAATAATCCGATATCCAAAAAACTTCTGGTCCCAAGCATTTTGGATATAGGATACTCAACCTGTAGCACTGTTCAATTCTGTTTATTTTGCGGTTGTGGTATATTTTGTTGACAAGGCTAGCATATTATCAGGGTCAGATTTTGGGGTCTGGCCACCGCTAGGCACAACATTATTGGCAGACACAGGGCAGTGATGGATGGCCAGCAGTGTGTCACGACCAGGGCAGAATAGATCTCCAGTCACAGTAAGGAGGACACTGTGCTGTGCCGCACATAGGCACATGCCTCACATGCCTAGTGGGAAATCCGGCACCGCATATTATCATTGACCACGTCATCACTGATGAAATGTCGACATGATTAGAATTAAAAATAAATGCCCCTGGTGGTCTAGTAATGACTTTCCTGGTACGGTGGGTCCAGCGGTGATGTCCTGTGGCTCCTGCGGCACTCCTGGCGGAGTCTATTGCTAACCCTAAGCTGTAAAGCTCCCCTCACATAGCCTAACCCTCCAGTCCCTTCCCATCCTGAAGCCGAACCCTAACTTTCTAGTCCTGCAGAATGTTAACATTTCACATGTCGACAATTTGCAGATGACTTGTTCAAAATCGACATCTCAGCAATGTCAACATAACAGTCGACATTGTGGTGTCGACGTTATGAATGTTGACTTTATTGGGGGGAATTCAACTCCTTTCTAAAGTGAGATATTCAATTGTCCCCATTTATCGTGCTGATTGCGGGTTTAGGCACGCAAAGCACCTAAACCCAACTAAAGTAAAGGGTGTGAGCGTGAAAAGATCCATTTGGGCACCCAAACGGGTCTCTTTACGCACATTTCAGCTCATCACCTCTAGGGGTATCGAGCTGAAATGAACTTCTTGCACCCGTCGGCAGCAAATTTGAAAAGCTGCCGGCGGGCACTGTTAGGTGTCGGGATCCGCGATAAGATTTGAATTTGACCCTATGAGTACATCCCATTTATTTAGTACCCAAAATTGGCTTTTGTTTCACCATGGAAATGTAGTAGCCCTAGCCGCCTTCATAGGAATCCACAAGTTCTCACTGGCTTATTTGCAGACTACATCTAAATGAAAGAAAAACACTAATCCAGAGGATGTACCAAATAGGGAGGTACATCGCTGTGCCAGAGTGAATGCTAATGTTTCTCTAAACTCAACAATTGTAATTACTGTAACACACTTATATCTATTGTTAATCAACATTGAAAAATAATGTTAAAACTGACTCCACAAAACGCTGTATCAACAGTTTCACTAATGTATGTTCAGAGTAATTAAGCTCCATATAAATGGATAAGTGTAACAGTTAAAAAATAATATCCAAGAAGAATAAATGGAAAGTCATTATTAAGTAACTACTTTATTCTACTGTACTGGTTTTCAGTGTCAATATACGGTTTGTAGTGATGTCCTGTGAAATTACATTCAAAATACAATCAACTTTATTCTGCATTTTGTTTTACCTGAGTAGCAGTCTCAGAGAACACCATCAGGAAATAATGGTGCCCTAATCTTCACCTCAGCTCACTACTTGGCTTATACTGGCAATGGAGGGTCAGAGTGCATAATCTGTTAACATATCCTTACCTACCTGGGATGTTTAATTGATTCAATCCGTTTCTGATCTCCAGGAAGACAGGGGGCCTTAAGACATCAAACTCATGAAAGCAAGTGTCTTCTTTTTCTGAAGCCTATATGTTTGGGCTGTGCTTCCAGACTGTAGTAGACCTGTCTTTGAACAAGGAGGTGTTTTTGATGGGTCATTGATGATGATGCAGCCATGACTATTTGACGTAACCTAAACATAATTAATAGTTGGTTTTGGTGGTTTTGAGAACCTGCGTTATTTCCAGTCTTATTTAGGCTGTACTTTCGACCTTCTACATTATTACTCCAAAAATAGTTACCATCTTGTCATACTCTCCCAAGGCAAGATTTTTCTTAAATTGGTTTAATTTTATTGTGCTAATCAAGATAAATGCTATAGAGCCTTTTTCCCATTGACCTGAAACTGTTTAAGACTCTTACTGGCTGTTGACACGGTTGTTTCACTACTGTCCAGGAGGCAACTTTTCCTTTCCTTGGATGAGTTATTTTTAGAAAGCCGTTCTCCCCCCTAAGGTTCTGTGTTTATCCAACCATTACCACCTTTTGGGTCCAAAAGTGATCTTGTATATTCAAATGTTTGCGCGACCAGCCCCATGATTATCATGATGACTACATTCTCGCGCCCACATGCACAGGTTTTATCCGTGTTAAGTGGCTTCTTCCATGCTAGTTGCCGGGCACCCTGCAATTA
Organism: Pseudophryne corroboree; assembly: GCF_028390025.1. Lineage (NCBI taxonomy): Eukaryota > Metazoa > Chordata > Amphibia > Anura > Myobatrachidae > Pseudophryne > Pseudophryne corroboree. The sequence goes on along the minus strand of NC_086452.1, from coordinate 355,354,150 downwards.
AATCTCATCCGGCACTGGTGCCCAGTCCCTAAGCCCTACTTTACGTGAATTTCTGTTCATACCTGAGGAGGGTGCGAGCTGAAATCTGCTATAACTGCAGCATCGGGTTAAATGCCCAAAACAATAGAATAGTTCCCGGTCACTTGGAGCTACAGGAGTGATAAACCATTGAATTGCCCCCTGTAAGTGTGCAAATCGGCTCCTGGGGAATTGAAAAGTATCGCACCTAGAACACAGCTGATACAACAGACTTCCCATATGTTGAATTCACCATCCTTTTGAGTGAACAAATACCATGGGCCGGATTCAAATTATATCGCAACCGCTATCTCCTGTCTAAAGTGACGGGGGACACAGCGGCGATATTCAAATGTGCCCTGTTATTGCACTCATAACAGTCTGGTGACGTGCCTAAACCCGACTAAAGTAATGGGCACAATCGTGAAGAGACCCGTTTTGGCGCTCAAATGGGTCTCTTTACACGCATTTCAGCTCGCTACCTCTGAGGGTAGCGAGCTGAGATTAAGTTGTTGCGTCCGTCGGCAGTAACATTAGAATACCGCCAGTGGGTGGAAGGGGGACATCTAGCAGTCAGAGATATGACAAATGCAGCTGTAGCACTACCAACACCTGTGGGCTTAATCTAGTCACCTAAGAGTAATGACTATCATTCTGGAGCTTGCGGAACAGGCCTTCCAGACAACTTGCTAGTCCTGTCCATGTACCTCTCTGGGATGTTAGTTTCTTTGTTTTGCCCTATCAGCAGAGAGGCCATTCTCTATTACTTATTGCTGGCAGCTTAGTGTTTGTACCAGTTGTGTCTACTTGTTTCAGTTTCTGTAGCATGTCAGGCTGGAATTGATGCAGCTATTTACTACTCTTGACTGGCCTACGTGATCTTGGTAATTTAGGCCCTAATTCAGATCTGATCGCAGCAGAAAATTTGTTAACTAATGGGCAAAACCATGTGCACTGCGGGTGGGGGGCAGCTATAACATGTGCAGAGAGAGTTAGATTTGGGTGGGTTATATTGTTTCTGTGCAGGGTAAATACTGGCTGCTTTATTTTGACACTAATTTAGATTTCAGTTTGAACACTCCCCACCCAAATCTCTCTCTCTGCACATGTTATATCTGCCTTCCCTCCAGTGCACATGGTTTTGTCCATTAGCTAACTAATTTGCTGCTGCGATCAGACATAAGTTAGGCCCTTAGGTTGGGTACGAAACCCCTGCAGTCGGGATCCGACAGTTAGAAGACCGACGGCGAAATCCAAACAGATCTTGGTAAGTATTTTAACCCTAACCTCTCCCCTAGTGCCTAACCCTTAACTCCACTACTTACAAGCAGATCTGTCTGTATTCTGACTGTTGGGATCCCAAGTGCTGGGATTTTGACCCCATCCCACGTAGTCTGGGTCAGCAACTGTGGTGACTTTCTCTGTCCAGTACTCTCTTAGTAATTTTCTTTTCATAAAGTGCTGAAGACTGGCTTTAGTGAAAGTAACGGAGTAATACACTGCTCAAAAAAATAAAGGGAACATTTAAACAACACAATGTAACTCCAAGTCAATCACACTTCTGTGAAATCAAACTGTCCACTTAGGAAGCAACACTGATTGACAATCAATTTCACATGCTGTTGTGCAAATGGAATAGACAACAGGTGGAAAGTATAGGCAATTAGCAAGACACCCCCAATAAAGGAGTTGTTCTGCAGGTGGTGACCACAGACCACATCTCAGCTCCTATGCTTTCTGGCTGATGTTTTGGTCACTTTTGAAAGCTGGCGGTGCTTTCACTCTAGTGGTAGCATGAGACGGAGTCTACAACCCACACAAGTGGCTCAGGTAGTGCAGCTCATCCAGGATGGCACATCATTGCGAGCTGTGGCAAGAAGGTTTGCTGTGTCTGTCAGCGTAGTGTCCAGAGCATGGAGGCGCTACCAGGAGACAGGCCAGTACATCAGGAGACGTGGAGGAGGCCGTAGGAGGGCAACAACCCAGCAGCAGGACCGCTACCTCCGCCTTTGGGCAAGGAGGAACAGGAGGGGCCCTGGCAGAGCCCTGCAAAATGACCTCCAGCAAGCCACAAATGTGCATGTGTCTACTCAAACGATCAGAAACAGACTCCATGAGGGTGGTATGAGGGCCCGACGTCCACAGGTGGGGGTTGTGCTTACAGCCCAACACCGTGCAGGACGTTTGGCATTTGCCAGAGAACACCAAGATTGGCAAATTCGCCACTGGCGCCCTGTGCTCTTCACAGGTGAAAGCAGGTTCTCACTGAGCACATGTAACAGACGTGACAGTCTGGAGACGCCAAGGAGAACGTTCTGCTGCCTGCAACATCCTCCAGCATGACCGGTTTGGCAGTGGGTCAGTAATGCTGTGGGGTGGTATTTCTTTGGGTGGCCGCACAGCCCTCCATGTGCTCGCCAGAGGTAGCCTGACTGCCATTAGGTACTGAGATGAGATCCTCAGACCCCTTGTGAGACCATATGCTGGTGCGATTGGCCCTGGGTTCCTCCTAATGCAAGACAATGCTAGACCTCATGTGGCTGGAGTGTCAGCAGTTCCTGCAAGACGAAGGCATTGATGCTATGGACTGGCCCGCCCGTTCCCCAGACTTGAATCCAATTGAGCACATCTGGGACATCATGTCTCGCTCCATCCACCAACTCCACGTTGCACCACAGACTGTCCAGGAGTTGGCGGATGCTTTAGTCCAGGTCTGGGAGGAGATCCCTCAGGAGACCATCCGCCACCTCATCAGGAGCATGCCCAGGCGTTGTAGGGAGGTCATACAGGCACGTGGAGGCCACACACACTACTGAGCCTCATTTTGACTTGTTTTAAGGACATTACATCAAAGTTGGATCAGCCTGTAGTGTGCTTTTCCACTTTAATTTTGGGTGTGACTCCAAATCCAGACCTCCATGGGTTAATAAATGTGATTTCCATTGATAATTTTTGTGTGATTTTGTTGTCAGCACATTCAACTATGTAAAGAACAAAGTATTTAATAAGAATATTTCATTCATTCTGATCTAGGATGTGTTATTTTAGTGTTCCCTTTATTTTTTTGAGCAGTGTATAATCAGAACTGCTTGTCCCATTGCATGGTGTTTCATGGATCTCTTGTACGGAGCCAGGTGCACATTTTTCCAAGTTTTGCAGGGTGAATGAGGCAATCTCTATGGAGGCTGCCTTTGGTAGGATGATCCTCCAGAGTGGCTGGTTATTGTTAGGTATTTTACCATGTTCAGAGTAGCCATGTGTCATCCCAGCATCCATGTCTGTGTACTCAGGAATGCTCTGGTTCTGTTCTACTTTGTTTCTTTATCTTTTCTTATCTTAAGGCTTAGCTATTGGTAAATGGAGGAGAAGTGGAGAGGATGAGTTCTGTGTTTTTCTCTTCCTGGTGAAATGCCATTTTGCGCTGTATGTAACATACAGTCTGTGTTTTTTAGAAAATTATTTAACGGCAACTACAAAAATGTTTGTTTTTTATTTTTAAACAATACTTCTTGTTCTCTTGTTTCAGATTCAGTCTCTGCAATCAGAACTGCAGTTTAAAGATGCAGAGATGAATGAATTGAAGTCAAAACTGCAGAGCTGTGAACGAAGAACTGTGGCGCCACACGTTAGGTATGGGATTACTACTGCATTTTCTTTAGCAATACATCAAAGTATTCTCTTACAGTTTGGTATTAATTGTATTAGCCATTCCTACTTTACATGTCTGTTTTAGTATAATGATTGGGTGTACATGTACAGTGCATCCGGAAAGTATTCACAGAGCTTCACTTTTTCCACATTTTGTTATGTTAGTCTTATTCCAAACTGGAATAAATTCATTTCTCCCCTCAAAATTCTATACACAATACCCCATAATGACAATGTGCAAAAAGTTTTTGTGAGATTTTTGCAAATTTATAAAAAATAAAAAATGAAGAAATCACAGCATTTGCTCATAACTTTGTTAATGCACCTTTGGCAGCAATTACGGCCTCAAGTCTGGGCTCTGGCTTGGCCACTCAAGGACATTCACAGAGTTGTCCTGAAGCCACTCCTTTGATATCTTGGCTGTGTGCTTAGGGTCGTTGTCCTGCTGAAAGATAAACCGTCGCCCCAGTCTAAGGTCAGCAACGCTCTGGAGCAGGTTTTCGTCCAGGATGTCTCTGTACATTGCTGCATTCATCTTTCCCTCTATCCTGACTAGTCTACCAGTTCCTGCCACTGAAAAACATCCCCACAGCATGATGCTGCCACTACCATGCTTCACTGTAGGGATGGTTTTGGTCTGGTGATGAGCGGTGCCTGGTTTCCTCCAAACGTAACGCCTGGCATTCACGCCAAAGAGTTCATTCTTTGTCTCATCAGACCAGAGAATTTTGTTTCTCATGGTCTGAGAGTCCTTCAGGTGCATTTTGGCTAACTCCAGGTGGGCTGCCATGTGGTTTTTACTGAGGAGTGGCATCCGTCTGGCCACTCTACCATACAGGCCTGATTGGTAGATTGCTGCAGAGCTGGTTGTCTTTCTGAAATGTTCTCCTCTCTCTACAGAGGAATGCTGTAGCTCTGACAGAGTATCCATTGGGTTCTTGGTCACCTCCCTGACTAGGGCCCTTCTGCCCCGATCGCTCAGTTTGGACGACTGGCCAGCTCTAGGAAGAGTCCAGGTGGTTCCGAACTTCTTCCATTTACAGATGATGGAGGCCACTGTGCTCATTGGGACCTTGAAAGCAGCAGATATTTTTCTGTACCCTTCCCCAGATTTGTGCCTCGAGACAATACTGTCTCTGAGATCTACAGACAATTCCTTTGACTTCATGCTTCATTTGTGCTCAGACCATGCACTGTCAAGTGTGGGACCTTATAGGTGTGTGCCTTTCCAAATCATGTCCAATCAACTGAATTTACCACAGATGGACTCCACTTAAGCTGTAGGAACATCTCAAGAATGATCAGTGGTAACAGGATGCACCTGAGCCCTATTTGAGCTTCATGGCAAAGGCTGTGAATACTTACGTACATGTGATTTCTTCGTTTTTTATTTTTTTAAATAAGTTTACAAAGATCTTGAATAAAAAAATTCACGTTGTCTTTAGGGGGTACTGTGTGTAGAATTTTGAGGGAAAATTTTTATTTATTCCATTTTGTATTAAGGCTGTAACATAACAAAATGTGGAAAAAGTGAAGCGCTGTGACTACTTTACATATGAACTGTATTAATGATTACGATCAGAATGAGGAGGTGCAGCTGCGTAGTTCTCATCACCCATACACTCTGGTTAGTCAGCAAATCATGGGTCTGTATCCGTCACATTTTTATTTATATATTAACAGTTTATTTTCTAGCGCAGCAAATTCCGTTGCGCTTTACAATTTTTCCAACCTATGATGTCATATAAATCAAAACTGAACAGTTAATCAAATTTCTTTCTCTGACTTTATGGCCTGACTGATGTATAGTTTATTCTATTGGTCTGCTGAATAGAGACCGGAACAAGTTGGCAGCTGCAGAAGGTATATTGTATTCATTCTCCTTGTATTCCTTGCCTTTTCCCTGTTTGTTCAGTTGAGCAAGCCATAAATCAGACCAGGGGAAGATGGTGCTTAAAACAACAACAAAAAAAAGCTAGTAGAGAGGTTTCGGGTGGTATTGGTGTCTCTTCCAGTCAGATTGTCCACCTCGATAAGAGGTGGCTTTGGAGGACCATGCTTTATTAACAGCGGTTACAACGCAGCAGGTCTCTTGTCATTTGGAAAAGTCTGAATGTAACCTGTGCCGCTCTTGTCATAAGAACCAGTCAGGGAATGAGAAGAAGCACCTGGGCACACTGGAGGCTTGCTGCACAGCCTGCAGTACTGGGCAGGGAATCCCAGATATTCAAGCTGACCTATTGTGTCGTCACCCCTGTTCCTCTAATTGCAAGAGCCTTTCCACTTACACAGTTTTTTGTTCCACAAATAACTGTCAGAGAATGTTTTTTTTTAATTTAGTAAAGTTTTGAATTTTTTTTTATATATATATTTTATGTAAAATAAAATGACTAGGGTGTTTTGCAGCCCTTCAGGAGAAATATTTTATCCCCTGCCGAGGGAAAATATAACCAGCAGTTTCACCCCCTCATCATGTATCACTTTATATGCCTGCATGTATTTTTGATATTCCACACCCCAGCCATAAATCCTTTTTGTGGGGCATAATCCCCCACTGTGCCAAAGGATACTCTCCATTACATGCCCTCTCATTGTGCCGTAGCCCTGCCCCTCAATGTATTGCAGATAGTGGGGGCTGGAGGGGAGGTGATCATCTGTACCCTTGCTGCAACTTTTCTCTGCATACACAGAGATCGGCATATGTGTGCTCGGTTTCCCTCCTCATACAGTGGCGCTCCCATGGCGTTCTGCGGAGCAATGTTGTTGGTCACAGATGGATTAGAGAAGTACACTCACAGGTTTATAAGAGAAAATGACATGAGGATTGCCGTAGCCATTACCAGCACTTTCCATAGGACCTGTGGTGACCTCCTGGGTTTACACGGCAGTCCCAATGCTTCCCTCCTATGTTCTGTTAATTTATTTTGTTAGATGCCATTTGGGAAGTCACTTAAAGACAAGGAGTGGTGGAAGGATGAGTCCCACTATATACCTTTCTGTGGGTGTCATCTTTTTCCTGTCTCTACTCAGCTGACTAAGGAGTAATCCTAAATCAGGGCTGCAATGGAAGGCTTCACTTCAGAGAAATGAAATGATCAAGTAAATATAATTTGCCTGTGTTATAATTACAGACTTTGTTACTTAGCACATTTTCTACCAAATAATATTGTATTTCTCTGTGTCCTAGTGGATGCTGGGAACTCCGTAAGGACCATGGGGAATAGACGGGCTCCGCAGGAGACTGGGCACTCTAAAAGAAAGATTAGGTACTATCTGGTGTGCACTGGCTCCTCCCTCTATGCCCCTCCTCCAGACCTCAGTTAGAATCTGTGCCCGGCCAGAGCTGGGTGCTCCTAGTGGGCTCTCCTGAGCTTGCTAGAAAGAAAGTATTTGTTAGGTTTTTTATTTTCAGTGAGATCTGCTGGCAACAGACTCACTGCTACGTGGGACTGAGGGGAGAGAAGCAAACCTACCTGCTTGCAGCTAGCTTGTGCTTCTTAGGCTACTGGACACCATTAGCTCCAGAGGGTTCGAACACAGGGCCTGACCTCGATCGTCCGTTCCCGGAGCCGCGCCGCCGTCCCCCTTGCAGAGCCAGAAGACAGAAGAGAAGCGATGAAATCGGCGGCAGAAGACTCCTGTCTTCATTAAGGTAGCGCACAGCACCGCAGCTGTGCGCCATTGCTCCCACAGCACACCACACACTCCGGTCACTGTAGGGTGCAGGGCGCTGGGGGGGGGGGGGGGACTGTATATGTGTAAAACCCCCGCCATTTTTAGTCAGAAACAGGACAGAAGCCCGCCGCTGAGGGGGCGGGGCCTTCTTCCTCAGCACACCAGCGCCATTTTCTCTTCACAGCTGCGCTGGAAGGAAGCTCCCCAGGCTCTCCCCTGCAGTATCCTGGTACACAAAGGGTGAAAAGAGAGGGGGGGGGGGGGCACATAAATTTAGGCGCAAAAATTGTATATACAGCAGCTACTGGGTAAACACTGAGTTGTAGTGTAATCCCTGGGTTATATAGCGCTGGGGTGTGTGCTGGCATACTCTCTCTCTGTCTCTCCAAAGGGCCTTGTGGGGGAACTGTCCTCAAATAGAGCATCCCCTGTGTGTGTGGTGTGTCGGTACGCGTGTGTCGACATGTCTGAGGTAAAAGGCTCCTCTAAGGAGGTGATAGAGCGGATATGTGTGTGAGAGGGTGTCTCCGTCGACAACGCCGACACCTGTTTGGATATGTGTAAGTGCTAAGGTGAATTTATTGCACAAATGGTTAGGGAACAGACAGGAAATCTACCCATGTCTGTCCCTATGTCACAGAGACCTTCAGAGTCTCACAATGCTCACTATCCAAAATAACAAACACTGGTATCGACACGGAGTTAACTCCACTGTCGACTACGATAATGCAAAGTTACAGCCAAGATGGCTAGAAGGTATTCAGTATATGATTATTGAAATAAAAGATGATTTGCATATCACTGATGACTCATCTGTCCCTGACACGAGAGTACACATGTTTAAGGGGAAGAATGCTGAGGTAAATTTCCCTCCTCTCATGAGGAAAAAGAGCGGGAATCTCCAGACAAGAGACGGCAGCTTCCCACAAGAGAATTCTCAGGCTGTATCCTTTCCCCACTAGGGCCAGGATGTGTTGAGAATCTTCCCCTAGGGTGTCCTGTTTGCACAGACGGTAGCACTTGCTATTCTCAGGGATCCTGCAGATAGCGTGCACATTCTAGTATACTACCCAGACCGGCGATTGTGTCGGCATGGGTTTATAGCGCTGTTGCAGCGTGGACAGGTACCTTATCAGCAGAGATTGAGACCCTAGTAAATATATTAAAGATGCTGTCTTAAGTGATAGCATAGCCCAAAGAGACATGAGTATGCTGGGTCCTAGAGTCAAAGCTATGTCGATCTCTGCTTGACGTGTCCTGTAGAATATGCATTGGACAGATCATGCCGACTTAAGAGGCATATGGAAGGCTGAGGATTGTGTGGAGAAGGGTTCTCGGGCCTGGTCTCCACAGCTATAGCTGGTAATTCTGCTAGTTTGCCTTATATTCCTGCACAGCCTAAGAAAGCACGACATTATTAAATGCAGCCTTTCGAATAAAGAAACAAGAAAGTCTGAGGTGCGTCCTTTCTTGTCAGAGCCGGGATCAACACAGCTAGTTCCCAGGAACAGAAGTCCTCCCCGGCCCCTACAAAAATCCACCTATGCCGCTGGGGCTCCACAGGCAGAGCTAGGCCCTGTGGGGACACGCCTTCGTAAGTTCAGCCACAAGTGGGTTCACTCCTTGTTAGGTCCCTGGGCAATAGATATTGTGTCTCAGGGATACAAGCTGGACTGTGAGAAGATGCCCCCTCACCGACGGCCCTGCGGGCTTCCCCCCAAGAGAGGGAGCCAGTGTTAACTGCAATTCACAAATTGTATCTTTAACAGGTGGTGGTCAAGGGTCCCCTCCTTCAACAAGAGGGTGTTATTATTCGACCATGTTGTAATCCCGAAACCAGACGGTTCGATCAGACCCATATTGAATTAAAAATCCTTGAACATATACCTGAGAAGGTTCAAGTTCAAGATGGAATCGCGAAGAGCGGTCAGGGCAAGCCTAAAGAGAGGGAGACTTTATCGTGAATCGGGTCATAAGGGATGCATACCTTCATGTCCCCATTTATCCACCTCATTAGGCGTACCTCAGAATTGCGGTACGGGATTGTCATAGCCAAGGTAATGGCGGATATGATTGTGCTCCTGCGGAAGCAAGGTGTCACTATTATCACGTACTTGGACGATCTCCTCATGCAAGCGAGATCAAGAGAGCAGTTGCTGAACAGCGTATCACTTTCTCTGGAAGTGTAACAGCAACACGGCTGGATTCTATATATTCCAAAGTCGCAGTTGGTTCCTACAGCTCATCTGCCTCTCCTAGGCACGATCCTAGACACAGACCAGAAAAGGGTTTATCTCCCGATAGAGAGAGCTCTGGAGCTCATGACACTGGTCAGGAATCTATTAAAACCAAAACAGGTGTCAGTGCATCACTGCACTCGAGTCCTGGGAAGGATGGTGGCATCATACGAGGCCATCCCCTTAGGCAGGTTCCATGCGAGGACCTTCCAATGGGACTTACTGGACAAGTGGTCCGGATCACCTCTTCAGATGCATCGGTTAATCACCCTATCCCCCAGGGCCAGGGTGTCTCTCCTGTGGTGGCTGCAGAGTGCTCACCTTCTCGAGGGTCGCAGGTTCGGCATTCAGGACTGGGTCCTAGTGACCACGGATGCAAGCCTCCGAGGGTGGGGGGCAGTTACACAGGGAAGAAATTTCCAAGGTCTGTGGTCAAGTCAACAGACTTGCCTCCACATCAATATCCTGGAACTAAGGGCCATATACAACGCCCTAAGTCAAGCGGAGATCCTGCTTCGCGACCAACCGGTTCTGATCCAGTCAGACCGCAGGGGTTCATGTAAACCGCCAAGGCGGCACAAGGAGCAGGGTGGCGAGGGTAGAAGCCACCAGAATTCTTCGCTGTGCGGAGAATCAAGTAAGCGCACTGTCAGCAGTGTTCATTCCGGGAGTGGACAACTGGGAAGCAGACTTCCTCAGCAGGCACGACCTCCACCTGGGAAAGTGGGGACTTCATCAGGAAGTCTTCACGCAGTTTGCAAATTGATGGGAACTGCCTCAGGTGGACTAGATGGCGTCCCACCTCAATAAAAAGCTAAAAAAGGTTTTACGCCGGGTCAAGGGACCCTCAGGTGATAGCTGTGGTCGCACTAGTAACACCGTGGGTGTTCCAGTCGGTCTATGTATTCCCTCCTCTTCCTCTCATACCCAAGGGCTGAGAATTGTAATAAAAGGAGAAGTGAGAACAATATTCTTTGCTCCGAATTGGCCAAGAAGGACTCGGTACCCGGAGCTGCAAGAAATGCTCTCAGAGGACTCAGGGCTTCTGCCTCTCAGACAGGACATGTTGCAACAGGGGCCCTGTCTGTTCCAAGACTTACCGCGGCTGCATTTGACGGCATGGCGGTTGAACGCCGGATCATAGCGGAAAAGGGCATTCAGGATGCAGTTATTCCTACGCTGATAAAGGCTAGGAAAGACGTGACAGCAAGACTTTTTCACTGCATATAGCGAAAATAGGTTGCTTGGTGTGAGGCCGGGAAGGCCCTACAGAGGAATTCCAGCGGGGTCGATTCCTGCACTTCCTACAGTCAGGAGTGACTATGGGCCTAAAATTAGGATCCATAAAGGTCAAGATTTCGGACCTATCCATTTTCTCTCAAAAAGAACTGGCTTCACTGCCTGCAGTTCAGACGTTGTTCCGGGGGTGCTGCATATTCAGCCTCCTTTTGGGCCACCGGTGGCACCTTGGGATCTTAACGTTGTGTTGGATTTCCTGAAATCCCACTGGTTTGAGCCACTTAAGACCGTGGAGCTAATATATCTCACGTGGAAAGTGGTCATGCTATTGGCCTTAGCTTCGGCTAGGCGTGTGTCAGAATTGGCGGTTTTGTCATGTAAAAGCCCTTATCTGATCTTTCATATGGACAGGGCAGAATTGAGGACTCGTCCCCAATTTCTCCCTAGGGTGGTATCATCGTTTCATTTGAACCAGCCTATTGTGGTGCCTGCGGCTACTAGGGACTTGGAGGATTCCAAGTTGCTGGACGTAGGCCGGGCTTTGAAAATTTATGTTTCCGGAACGGCGGGAGTCAGAAAGTCTGACTCGCTGTTTATTCTGTATGCAGCCAACAAGGTTGGCGCTCCTGCTTCGAAGCAGACTATTGCTCGCTGGATCTATAGCACGATTCAGCTGGTTCACTCTGCGGCTGGATTGCCGCATCCAAAATGGTGAAAGCCCATTCCACAAGGAAGGTAGGCTCTTCTTGGGCGGCTGCCCGAGGGGTCTCGGCTTTACAGCTTTGCCGAGCTGCTACTTGGTCGGGGTCAAACAAGTTTGCTAAGTTCTACAAGTTTGATACCCTGGCTGAGGAGGACCTTGAGTTTGCTCATGCGGTGCTGCAGAGTCATCCGCACTCTCCCGCCCGTTTAGGAGCTTTGGTATAATCCCCATGGTCCTTACGGAGTTCCCATCATCCACTAGGACGTCAGAGAAAATAAGAATTTACTCACCGGTAATTCTATTTCTCGTAGTCCGTAGTGGATGCTGGGCGCCCGTCCCAAGTGCGGACTCTCTGCAATACATGTATATAGTTATTGCTTAACTAAAGGGTTATTGTTATGAGCCATCCGTTAAATGAGGCTCAGTTGTTGTTCATACTGTTAACTGGGTATGGTTATCACAAGTTGTACAGTGTGATTGGTGTGGCTGGTATGAGTCTTACCCTGGATTCCAAATCCTTTCCTTGTTGTGTCAGCTCTTCCGGGCACAGTTTCCCTAACTGAGGTCTGGAGGAGGGGCATAGAGGGAGGAGCCAGTGCACACCAGATAGTACCTAATCTTTCTTTTAGAGTGCCCAGTCTCCTGCGGAGCCCGTCTATTCCCCATGGTCCTTACGGAGTTCCCAGCATCCACTACGGACTACGAGAAATAGAATTACCGGTGAGTAAATTCTTATTTTTTATTTATTTTTTTAAATGAAAAACAAATGAGATTAGGAATGGCTAACTGTTACTGATACTCTGAGTAATGTAATTATAATAGGAAGATGACCAGCAATTTTGTAATGCTAATCTCAGGAGCCACTTGCCACAGTGCACCAATCTGAAGGCTGAACTCTATTCATCTAGATCTGGTCAGTCTGTAACATCATCACATATGGCACATTGTATGCTTCCAAGTCAGATGCCTTCATCTTTAAAAATTAGATTTCTCTTTCATTTTGTGACATTGCAATTGGGGCTAGTATAGAGTGGTACTTAGGCTTACAGTATGCTCAAATGCAGAGCTGCTGTCACCTGACCCCTCTTTACGGCTGGAAATGCAGAATGATGGAGGAGAGGGCTGGAAATGCGGAATAGCGGAGGGGAGCAGAGGAGCGTACAGAAGCAGCCCTAGTACAGTAAGGGAGAGTAGATGCAAGTGCAGTCAGATTGAGACATGCAAGGACACTCTGATTATGCCAGTCAGTAGGTGATTCGGTTGCCTTACTGCTAGTGCAAAGATCCGTGCTGCTGTTGATGGACTGTTTGGGTATACAGTCCTTTTAGAACTGCATATATGAACATAGCCATGGCAGCCAGTGCTTTGTTTGGATTTATAGAACTACAAGTGCTAGAATTCCCTTGCTTTAGGGCAGTGACGACAACTACCTGTTCTGATCAATATAGAGCGACTGCCAACTTATTACTCCTGTTTATGCAACTATATTTCTGTTGTCTTAATTACATTTGATTGATGTGTGTCACATCATAGAAAATAAAATTGTTACACACAAGCTGTATTTGATTATGAGCAACTCTGTTGTGCAGTAGAAATGCTAAAATGTATGTAACTGAATAAAATTATGTTTATATTTTTGTTTTATTGTTTTGTTATGTATTGTAAATAAATGCTTGTTTTACTATTTAAGAAGCGTCCCTGTAGTTTGTAACAAACGCATATATCATTACTTTTATTATACTAAATGTTTCTTCCAGGTTAGCGCAGTGATATAACCTTGTCTAATGTCTGAGTAGCACATTTATTTTCATATACCTGTAAAGGCCCATACACACTAAACAAGTCCCCGCCGGCGCCGATATTGGCAGTGGCGGGGTGCTGGCATCGGCAAGTGTGTGTACACTTGCCGATGGCGGGGGGAAGGGAGCGACGCCGCGGGGACGATGCCCATGCTGCATCTGCAGCATGGCTGTCGTTAACAAGGACCTCCCTCGTCTGTACATGTTCAGACGAGGGATGGGGTCGTTAATGATGCGTGGGACCGCGCTACGTTAATGACATTGAGTGTACACACTAGACGAGATTGTAAAAGATCTTGCTCAAATTAGCCCTTCTGAGCAATATCTTTTAGTTTCTCCGGCAGGGTCCACAGGTTATCCACAGGATAACAATGGGATATGATGAAGCAACAGCGGATTTGCACCAATCGGTCAAAGCTTTCTGGCCTCCCAGCATGCCTCCAGGGCCCGTCCATATATCCCCACCTCCTGGCTCAGGCAAATCAGTTTTTTGTTTGGTGCGGCAGGAGCTGGACCATGGTCAGAGGGCTGCTGTTTTTTAGTTTTCTTATTTTATTTTTATAGTCGTACTATTTTTTCTGAGCAATCTTTCTAAACAGCATCTTATACGTACCTTAGAAAGAGTCGCTCCAACAACTCTCCGCCGGGTCGCAGCAACGCTTACCCACGGGTACAGTTCTGTTTCGGCGGGCGTCTGTGTCGGATATACTAGCAGATCCAGCAGACATTACCAGGCTGTGGCCGGAGTACGGGGCGAAGGTAAGGCATTGGTTCCGCTTAGAAGGGGAGTACGGACACAGCCGCACTGTTTTGGGAGGAGACTACCAAACAATTGCTGACGTGGCTGCCACCTCGGGTACACCAGCGCTAGGCTTTAGGGATCATAGGCTCCAGGAATAGTATGAGGCCGCGATCCCTAGGGTTGATGTCAGCAGTGGGGAGTCAGACGCTTTCCTGGCCGCCCCTCCCCCGGTTCATGACCAGTTTCCTCCGAGTCTCCTGCCATGAACTGTTTTCCTGCTTCCGTCTCAGACGCTGTACACGAGAGGACCCAGTCGCAGCATAGGCGGCTGTGTGACTGGTGCGTCTGTGTGCACTATAGGTTCATGGAGCGACAGTGTACACTAGTAGCGTCAGGATCCACTCAGCGTTCGCTAACGTATTTGATCGGTCCTTGAAGCGAGGTGAGTCTCCCTGTATCCCACTCTACTGAATACGGGTAATACAGCACTAAGTCTCTACCTAATTGAGTATGAATAGTTCGATAAGTGCCTATTGCATATGAGTCTGTATACATATACTGTTGTTTCTTTTACAATACGTCTGAATATGGTAGATCTGTTTAAACATGATTCAGTAATATGTTCTCCTACATACTTGAAATGTAGTTGATGATGTGCTCATATTGCTTATTATACTAATGTATAACATGTGACTGACTGCTAATGTGATTGCTGACTTTACTATATTCTGTCAGTTGTTTTATTCCGATCCTCAATGCTGGTGCATGGGTAGGGTCGGATTTTATGTCACTTTAAAGAACTTAAAGTGATTACAGTCACAAATTGTGTAGTACAGTGTGGAAGTGTTGATTATTTATCATGTCTAAGAGCGGCAAAGGTGAGGAAGATACACTCACAGCAACATCAACACTCATATCATGTTTGTCTTGCAAAGCTGTATTTTCCTCTCAGAATCTGGTTCAGGATGGTTTGTGTGCAAATTGTTTTAGCTTTCACCAGGGGTTCTTGAAAAATACAAGGCAGTTTCAGGTGCAGGTTGATCCACCTTGGGCTATGTTTGCACAGACTTTATCCAGTATAGCTGAACGGATAATTCCTCCAACTTCTGTACCGGGGATAGGTTACACGTTTAACCCTTACATGCAGTTTCCCTTTTGTGGTGTATCATTTCCAGCAGCAGCCTCTCAAAAGAAACAGGCTGATAAGCAGGTGGTAAGTAAATCTTCATCCTCACAGGCTACACATGGTTCAGATGAGGATTCATCAGAGGATGAAAGCTCAATTAATTCTACTTTGGCATACGAAGAGGAGGAGGAAGGTGGATATAGCTTAGTTAATTAAAGCAATGAAAGCCATTCTATCCTTAGAGGATTTAGCAGAGCCTGTGTTAAAAACCAAGGCACCTGTGTTTAAACGTCCCAAAACAGTTAAGGCTGAGTTTCCAGGGTTAGATCAGCTGACGGAAATCATGGAAGAGGCTTGGGCTACGCCTAATAAGAAGTTTAGAATTCCTAAGAAATTAAATTCCAATTATCCTCTTCCAGCTGGGGATTGTTTAAAAAGGGAGGTGGCTCCTAAAGTAGATACGCACGCGATTCGATTAGTGCGAAAATCTACATTACCTTTGCCTTCAACTCAACATCATTAAATGATGTCACGGATAGGAGAGTGGATGGTTTTCTAAAAAACATTTTCTCCCTGTCTGGGGTAGTCATAAGACAGCCATGGCTTCAGCTTGGATGGCAAAGGCAGTGGCTCCCTGGCTGATGTATTGGAGGGGGATTTCTCCTTCGTCCTAGAGGATGCTGGGGACTCCAAAAGGACCATGGGGTATAGACGGGATCCGCAGGAGACATGGGCACACTATAAGACTTTGAATGGGTGTGAACTGGCTCCTCCACTATGCCCCTCCTCCAGACCTCAGATTCTGTGCCCAGAGGAGACTGGTCACACTCTAGGGGAGCTCTACTGAGTTTCTCTTAAAAGACTTTTGTTAGCTTTATTATTTTCAGGGAGCACTGCTGGCAACAGTCTCCCTGCTTCATGGGACTGAGGGGAGAGAAGCAGACCTACTTCTGTGAGACTGATAGGCTCTGCTTCTTAGGCTACTGGACACCATTAGCTCCAGAGGGTCCGATCACTTGGGTTGCCTAGCTGCTCGCTCCCGGAGCCGCGCCGCCGTCCCCCTCACAGAGCCAGAAGATCGAAGATAGGTGAGTAACCGAAGTAAAGAAGATATCGGAAGGCGGCAGAAGACTTCAGTCTCCCTGAGGTACCGCACAGCGGTCGCGCTGCGCGCCATTGCTCCCGCTCACACAGGCACTGCATGGGTGCAGGGCGCAGGGGGGGCGCCCTGGGCTGCAATAAAAACCTCTTTTATACACTATCTGGCTGTTTTAAGGTGCCTAGGCATTATTTGTGACCCCCGCCAGTATAATCTCGGCGTGACCGAAGCGCGCCTTGTAGGGGGCAGGGCTTCCTCCTCAGCTCTGACCAGCGCCATTTTCTCTCCACAGCTTGCTGCAGAGACGCTGCTCCTGGCCCTTCCACTGCTGTCACAAGTAACAGGGTGTTGAAAACAAGGGGGGGGGCACTTAATTTTGGTGTTGGTGGTATTATATTACAAGCGCTGATAGGTCTGGGGCATTGTGCTTTTCAGACAGGTGTGGCGCTGGGTGTGAGCTGGCAAACTCCTTCTCTGTCTCTCTGAAAGGCCTTGCTGTCGGTCTGTCCCCTTTAGCCCACTGTGTTTGGGGGTGTCGGTACGTGTGTGTCGACATGGCAGAAACTGAATGCTCTTCCCAGGAGGAGGTTAGTGTGAGAGCCGAGCAGAATGAAGGTGTGACTCTGTCGGCACCGCCGACTGCTGATTGGGTTGACATGTGGAGTGTGTTGAATACCAGTGTGGCTTTGTTACATAAGAGGTTGGACAAATCTGAGTCTCAGAACCAAGCATGAAGGCAATCCATGGGAGACGTGGTGCCACACACTCAGGCCCCCTCGTGGTCCCAAAAACGTTCATTTACCCAGGTAGCAGACACTGATACCGACACGGAGTCTGACTCCAGTGTCGACTGTAATGATGAAAAGTTGCATCCTAAGGGGGCTAAGAGTATTCAGTACATGATTGTGGCTATAAAAGACGTGTTGCATATTACGGAAGACCCAGCTGTCCCCGAGACAAGGGTCTGTATGTATAAGGGCAAGAAACCGGAGGTAACGTTTCCTACCTCTCATGAACTGAATGCCCTTTTTGAAAAAGCCTGGGAAACGCCAGACAAAAGGTGGCACATTCCCAGGAGAATTGCTATGGCATACCCGTTTCTTTCTCAGGATAGGGTTGGGTGGGAGGCAACAACCACGGTAGACCAAGCTCTAGCGCGATTGTCCAAGAAAGTGGTGCTACCGTCTCCTGAAATGGCGACCCTTAAAGATCCTGCTGATCGGAGGCAGGAAACTACCTTGAAATCTATTTATGTCACGACAGGTACTCTGCTCAGGCCGGCTGTGGCTTCGGCGTGGGTGAGTAACGCGATTGAAAAGTGGGCAATTAACATGTCATCGGATATAGACACCCTGGTTCGGAATAGCGTGCTTTTGTCACTGGGTCATATCAGGGACGCTGCAGTCTATATAAAAGAGACGGCGAGAGATATTGGCCTTT
This sequence comes from Pseudophryne corroboree, assembly GCF_028390025.1. Classification (NCBI taxonomy): domain Eukaryota; kingdom Metazoa; phylum Chordata; class Amphibia; order Anura; family Myobatrachidae; genus Pseudophryne; species Pseudophryne corroboree. The sequence continues at coordinate 355,336,424 of NC_086452.1, read as the reverse complement.
TGGGATCAAGGGCCAATGCCATGGCGGTCTCGGCTAGAAGGGCGTTGTGGACTCATCAGTGGAATGGTGATGCTGATTCTAAGAAGGCGATGGAGGCTCTCCCCTACAAGGGTGGAGTTTTGTTTGGTGAAGGCCTCGCGGACCTGGTTTCTACAGCTACCGCGGGTAAGTCCTCTTTTCTGCCTTTTGTTCCTCCACAGCAAAAGAAAACGCCCCCATATCAGATGCAGTCCTTTCGGTCACAGAAATTCCGGAAAGGACGTGGGTCATCTTTCCTTGCGGCAAGAGTTAAGGGTAGAGGAAAAAGATCGCTGGCTGTGGCAGGCTCCCAGGAGCAGAAGTCCACCCCGGCTTTTACCAAATCCACCGCATGAAGCTGGCGCTCCTCTGCGGGAGTCCGCACCGGTGGAAGCGCGTTTTCAACTCTTCAGTCAGGTCTGGATTCTCTCGGGCCTGGATCCTTGGGTGCTGGAAATTGTGACCCAAGGATACAAGCTGGAGTTTCAAGACGTGCCTCCACGCCAATTTTTCAAATCCGCCTTGCCAACTTCTCTTCCGGAAAGAGAGGTAGTGTGTACGGTGATACAAAAGCTGTGTCAGCAGCGAGTCATTGTCGAAGTTCCACCGTCACAGCGGGGAGAAGGGTTTTATTCAAGCCTGTTCGTGGTCCCGAAGCCGGACGGCTCGTCAGACCGATTCTGAATTTAAAATCCCTCAATGTGTATTTGAAAAGTTTCAAATTCAAGATGGAATCTCTCCGAGCGGTGATCTCTAGTCTGGAGGGGGGGGGGGGGGGGGGGGGATTTTATGGAGTCAGTCGACATAAAGGATGCTTACCTACATGTCCCCATTTATCCTCCTCATCAGGCGTACCTGAGGCTCGCTGTTCAGGATTGTCACTACCAATTTCAGACGTTGCCGTTTGGTCTTTCCACGGCCCCGAGGATTTTCACAAACGTAATGGCGGAAATGATGGTGCTCCTGCGCAAGCAAGGGGTCACAATTATCCCATACTTGGACGATCTCCTGATAAAGGCGAGATCACAGGAGCTGTTACTAAAAAACGTGGTGCTCTCACTGCGGGTGCTGCAACAGCATGGCTGGCTCCTGAATTTGCCAAAATCGCAGTTGATTCCGAACACTCGGTTGTTGTTTTTGGGCATGATTCTGGACACGGAACTGCAGAGGATTTTTCTCCCGTTGGAAAAAGCTCAGGAACTCCAGAACATGGTCAAGGAACTTCTGAAACCGCCAAGAGTGTCGATTCATCAATGCACTCGAGTGCTGGGGAAAATGGTGGCGGCCTACGAGGCCATGCCGTTTGGCAGGTTCCATGCAAGAACGTTTCAGTGGGACCTACTGGACAAGTGGTCAGGGTCCCATCTGCAGATGCACCGGAAAATAACTCTGTCCCCAAGGACCAGGGTTTCTCTCCTGTGGTGGCTCCAAAGTTCTCACCTTCTAGAGGGTCGCAGGTTCGGCATCCAAGATTGGATTCTGGTGACCACGGACGCGAGTCTCCGAGGTTGGGGAGCGGTCACACAGGGAAAAATTTTCCAGGGAAAATGGTCAAGCCAGGAAGTTTGTCTGCACATAAACATTCTGGAATTAAGGGCCATCTACAACGGCCTGCTACAAGCGGAACATCTTCGCGACCGGCCCGTCCTGATTCAGTCGGACAACATAACAGCCGTGGCGCACATAAACCGCTAGGGCGGAACAAAGAGCAGAGCGGCGATGGCGGATGCCACCAAGATCCTTCGCTAGGCGGAAAAACATGCAAGCGCTCTGTCAGCGGTCTTCATTCCAGGCGTGGACAACTGGGAAGCAGACTTCCTCAGCAGACACGATCTCCACTCAGGAGAGTGGGGTCTTCATCAAGAGGTCTTTGCAGAAGTGACAAGTCGTTGGGGAATTCCTCAAATAGACATGATGGTGTCTCACCTCAACAAGAATCTTCGGACATATTGTTCCAGGTCGAGGGACCCTCAAGCAGTAGCAGTGGACGCTCTGGTGACACCGTGGGTGTTTCAGTCAGTCTATGTGTTTCCTCCACTTCCACTCATCCCAAAGGTGATAAGGATCGTAGGAAGAATAAGGGTTCAGGCGATACTCGTTGTTCCAGATTGGCCTCGGAGGGCCTGGTATCCGGATCTTCAGGAATTACTCACAGGAGATCCTTGGCCTCTTCCTCTAAGAGAGGATCTGTTACAGCAAGGACGTGCGTGTTCCAGGACTTACCGCGGTTGCGTTTGACGGCATGGCGGTTGAACGCCAAATCCTAGCTAGGAAGGGTATTCCCGGGGAAGTTATCCCCACCCTACTTAAGGCTAGAAAGGAGGTAACGGCGAAGCATTATCACAGTATCTGGAGAAAATATGTGTCTTGGTGTGAATCCAAGAAGGCTCCTATGGAAGAGTTTCACCTGGGGCGGTTTCTCCATTTTTTGCAAGCAGGTGTGGATGCGGGCCTGAAGTTAGGCTCCATTAAAGTGCAGGTTTCGGCCTTATCAATTTTCTTTCAAAGGGAATTGGCCTCGCTTCCTGAAGTTCAGACGTTCGTGAAAGGCGTATTACACATACAACCTCCATTTGTGCCCCCAGTGGCTCCATGGGACCTTAACGTGGTGTTACAGTTCCTTACGTCACATTGGTTTGAACCTTTACAAACGGTGGAGTTGAAGTTTCTCACTTGGAAAGTGGTCATGCTATTGGCCTTGGTGTCTGCAAGGCGGGTGTCCGAATTGGCGGCTTTGTCTTACAAAAGCCCCTATCTAATCTTCCATGAGGATAGAGCGGAGTTGAGTTCTCGTCAACATTTTCTACCAAAGGTGGTTTCTTCGTTTCATATGAACCAACCTATTGTGGTGCCTGTGGCTGCTGAAGCCTTGGCTGATTCAAAGCTTCTTGATGTGGTCAGAGCTTTGAAAATGTATGTAGCCAGAACGGCTCGGGTGAGAAAAACAGAGGCGCTGTTTGTCCTATATGTGGCCAACAAGGTTGGCGCTCCTGCTTCTAAGCAGACTATTGCGCGCTGGATCTGTAATACGATTCAACAGGCTCATTCTACGGCTGGATTGCCGTTGCCGAAATCGGTGAAAGCCCATTCCACTAGGAAGGTGGGCTCATCTTGGGCGGCTGCCCGAGGCGTCTCGGCATTACAGCTTTGCCGAGCAGCTACTTGGTCGGGGTCAAACACTTTTGCAAAGTTCTACAAGTTTGATACCCTGGCTGAGGAGGACCTCATGTTTGCTCAATTGGTGCTGCAGAGTCATCCGCACTCTCCCGACCGGTTTGGAGCTTTGGTATAAACCCCATGGTCCTTTTGGAGTCCCCAGCATCCTCTAGGATGAAGGAGAAAATAGGATTTTAATACCTACCGGTAAATCCTTTTCTCTTAGTCCGTAGAGGATGCTGGGCGCCCGTCCCAGTGCGGACTCTATCTGCAGTACTTGTATATAGTTATTGCTTAAGTTACACAAAGGTTGTGTTTGGTAAGGGTCAGGCTGTTGCTGATCAGTTTTTGTTCACACTGTTAACTGGGTTTAATTAACTGCCATGTTGTACGGTGTGGTGTGGTGTGGTGTGGTGTGAGCTGGTATGTATCTCACCCTTAATTTAACAAAATCCTTTTCCTCGAAATGTTCATCTCCTCTGGGCACAGTACCTATAACTGAGGTCTGGAGGAGGGGCATAGAGGGAGGGACTCCTTTCCCTCTCTCAGATCACAACCTTATCACATGCATGCTCGCCTCCATTACTTCAAACTCAATGTCCCTAAAGTCTACAAGGACACCTCTTACCCGCAGAAATATTAACGCTATTAATTTTCAACAACTATCTACCTCTCTGCAACCACTGCTCTCGCCAATTTCTACATTCACCTCTCCAGAGACTACTGTGTCACACCTTAACCAAACTCTAGAAACAGCACTTGATGAAGTGGCTCCAGCTACCCATCACACTCCACGTAGACTTAGATGTCAACCGTGGCACTCTAAATACACTAGACACTTACAAAAACTCTCACGTAAAGTTGAACGCCAGTGGCGTAAATCTCGTAGTTCAAGTGACTTTCTCACATATAAGACCACCTACCACTCTTATCGTAATGCTGTGGACACTGCCAAACAAACATATTTTCAATCTCTCATCTCTCTGCTCAAGCCTCTAACCCCAAGCGACTTTTTAATACATTTAAATCACTTCTTGACTTCTTGTCCCTCCCTCACCTAACCCACCAGCCACTGTCAGTGCGCAAGATCTTGCTTCCTATTTCAAGGACAAGATTGACAAGATCCGAAATTAAATGGTATGCTCTTCCACAGCAAGTGACCTGCTCAATTCCCTGCCTGAACCCTCTAACACTTTCTCTTCCTTTGATCCTACAAATGAAGATTAAGTATCTGCACTCTTTTCATCTGCCTACTCTAATACCTCTCCCCTTGACTCTTTACCCTCACAAATTAGTAAAGCTCTGTCTACTGTGCCTCATCCCAACCTTAACGAAAATCTGTAATCTCTCCCTGTCTACTGGTATCTTTCCTTCTCTATACAAGCATGCAGTGATTACTCCCATTCTGAAAAAACAAAACTCTGACCCGAACACTCTCTCTAATTACCGTCCCATCTCTCAGCTCCCATGCCCCTCCAAGCTACTTGAGAGACTTGCCTACACTCGCCTCACACACTTTCTTAACTCACACAGCCTACTGGACCCACTTCAGTCAGGATTTCGTGCCCAACACTCCACAGAGACAGCACTGACTAAGGTAGTGAATGATTTGGTCACTGCTAAATCTAAAGGACATTACTCGCTACTTATTCTCCTTGATCTCTCTGCTGCTTTTGACACTGTTGACCACTCTCTTCTCATACAAACACTACAATCCCTAGGTATTCAGGACACAGCCCTTTCTTGGTTCTCATCCTACCTATCTAATCGCTCCTTCAGTGTTCGTTTCTCTGATTCCACCTCTCCTTCGCTACCTCTCTCAGTTGGAGTACCGCAAGGCTCAGTCCTAGGTCCTCTGCTTTTCTCTATCTATACCACATCTCTTGGCAAACTAATCAACTCTTTCGGATTTCAGTACCATCTGTATGCGGATGATACTCAAATCTACCTATCCTCCCCTGATTTGTCACCATCTGTATTGGGCCGTGTCACTGAATGCCTTTCTGCCATTTCATCTTGGATGACATCTCGCCACCTCAAACTTAATATTTCCAAAACAGAATTAATTATATTTCCACCGGCCAATAGTAGTTTCCAACCTGATATCTCTATCACTGTTGAGAACTCTGCAATCAGCCCTACCCCACAAGCTCGCTGCCTAGGTGTCATTCTTGACTCTGAACTGTCCTTTGTTACCCACATTCAATCTGTCTCAAGATCATGTTACATACATCTAAGAAACATATCCAAAATACGACCATATCTTACACAAGACACAGCAAAACCTCGAATCCATGCTCTCATTATCTCCCGCATTGATTATTGTAATAGTCTCCTGACCGGTCTTCCCAAACATAGGCTCTCACCACTACAATCCATTTTGAATACAGCTGCGAGGCTAATCTTCCTTGCCAGACGTTCATCGTCTGCAGATCCGCTCTGTCAGTCCCTCCATTGGTTACCGGTATTCTACCGTATTAAATATAAAATACTTTTACTCACATACAAGGCTATTAACCAAACTGCACCAACATACATCTCTTCACTCATCTCAAAATATCTCCCTACCCGACCTCTCCGCTCTGCACAAGATCTACATCTCTCATCCACACGCATTACTTGTTCACACTCAAAATTACAGGACTTTATCCGGGCTTCACACACTCTGTGGAATGCCCTCCCACGCACAGTAAGACTCGCCTCTAGTCTCCAAACCTTTAAATGTTCCCTGAAAACTCACCTCTTCAGACAAGCCTATCAAATTCCAGACCCACCCACATAACCTTCAGTGCTTCCCTATCTAATTACATCTCTGTAGAGTATTCATAACATCACATATCTTGTCTTTCTTTAGTCTCACACCCTCCTGACACTTGGATAACTTTGTGGGGTATCATCATACAACCCATTAAGAACCTAGAAATCTGGTGGACCATTATGCAATAGGTAGCATCTATCCTTGTGTATCTATGCCTATTTCCCTGTAGATTGTAAGCTTGCGAGCAGGGCCTTCCTACCTCTGTCTGTCTGTTTTTACCCAGTTTTGTTCTATTACTGTAAATAAATAAATAATGAGCCAGTTCACACCCATTCAAAGTCTTATAGTGTGCCCATGTCTCCTGCGGATCCCGTCTATACCGTCTATACCCCGTGGTCCTTTTGGAGTCCCCAGCATCCTCTATGGACTAAGAGAAAAGGATTTACCGGTAGGTATTAAAATCCTATTTTTTCAATAGCATCTAGAGAGCAAAAATCCCATATAGCACATATATAACAGGCTGCAATGTTCTTGGAAGAGCAGCATTGGATATGGGTACTATTGCCTCCAGGGCATCAGCTTCAACAATAGCTGCTTGCAGAGCAGTTTGGCTACGTACGTGGAAAGCTGATTCAGAATCTAAGAAGGTTTTGGAATCTTTGCCCTTTTCTGGAGATATTCTTTTTGGTAAAGAATTGACAGATATTTTGGAGTCACAAGCAGACTCCAAGAAGGTCAAGTTTCCTTCCACATACAATTTCAAACCTAAAGTTCCGGCTTTTCTGCCCTTTCGTTCTCAAGGAAATCTAAAGGCAAAAGTGATAGCAGGCATTCCCAATACAACAAGTCTAGTAAGACTAAAAAGCATTGATAATAAGCCATTAGCCTGATGGTGCAGGGCTCCACCTGGGGGACCCCAGGGTGGGGGGCCGACTTCTTCAGTTTACACAGATATGGCACCAGTCTACAACAGATGCCTGGGTGCAGGAAGCGGTATCTTTAGGTTATGCATTTGCCTTCAAAAAGTACTCTCCTTGAAGGTTTTTTTGTACCAGCCCATCTCGGGTAGAGACGAAGGCCAGGGCTTTGCAAGAGGCAGTTCAGAAATTGCTTCAATCAGGAGTAGTCATTTCAGTTCCTCCTGTACAACGAGTACAGAGTTTTTACTCCGACCTGTTTTTAGTTTAGAAGCCAAATGGGTCATTTTGGTCCATTCTCAATCTCAAACTGCTGAACAAATACATTTGGCACCTCGGTTTCACATGGAGACCTTACATTCCAGGGATTATATGGTATCCCTGGATATACAGGATGCTTACCTACATGTTCCTATAGCACTGTCCCATCAGTGCTATCTCAGGTTCGCTATCCTCCAACAGCATTTTCAGTTCCAGGCCCTACCCTTTGGGTTAGCCACAGCCCCCGGAGTATTTACCAAGATTATAGTGGTAATGGCAGCTTATCTCCGACAGCAGGAGATAAGAATGTTTCCATATCTCGAAGATCTTTTAATCCTGGCACAGTTGCAGGAATTACTCCTATGTCATCTGCAACAGACAATAACATGTCTGCAGAAGCACGCGTGGCTCATAAATTGGGCAAAATCGTCTCTGGTTCCATCACAGCGGATGACTCACTTGGGGGCTGTACTGGATTCAAGTCTACATAGAGTAATGTTACCTCTGAACAAGATATCCAAGGTTCAGTCAAAGATTCAGGACTTGCTGCACAGTCAAAAGGTATCCATTCACGCAGCAATGCGTGCAATGAGTTTGATGGTGTCGACATTCGACATGGTGGAGTATGCACAATTCCACTCGAGGCCTCTGCAGCGTCTGATTCTTGCCAAATGGAATGGGCTGCATCAGACGATAAAAACACAAACTGTGGTTCTTACGATAGAAGTAGGAAGGTCGTTAGCCTGGTGGCTACATACATCCCATCTGGACAAGGGGAGACCCTTGTGTATATCAGTTTGGGAAATTCTGAAGACAGATGCCAGTCTCCAGGGCTGGGGAGCAGTGTCAGGAAGGTTGTGTTTTCAAGGGCAGTGGACCAAGGAAGAAGGTTGCCTGCCAATAAATATATTGGAACTTCGGGCCATATACATGGCACTGATTCAGGCAAAGGACATTCTTCGGGTAAAACCGGTCCAGATCCGCTCGGACAATGCGACGGCTGTAGCTTACCTCAAGATCCGCTCGGACAATGCGACGGCTGTAGCTTACCTCAAAATCAGGAAGGAACTCGCAGCCGAAAAGTGATGAAGGAGGTAAGTCACATACTAAAGTGGGCAGAACTTTATCTTCCAGCCTTGTCCGCAGTATTCCTTCTGGACTGGGAAGCGGACTTTCTTTGTCGACACGCCATTCGGGCAAGCGAATGGGCTCTACACCCAGAGGTCTTCCAGACTCTAGTAGACAAGTGGGGGTTGCCAGTGATAGATCTCATGGCATCCCGTCTGAACAACAAAGTGCTCGCATATGGGTCAAGAACAAAGGATCCCAGAGCGATCTCTGTGGATGCCCTGTCGGTGAGATGGGACTTTCATCTGGCTTATGTTTTCCTCCAATCACCCTATTACCAAGGGTGGTGAGAAAGATAAAGCAAGGGAAAGGTGCCGTGATACTAATAGCTCCGGCCTGGCCCAGAAGGCATTGATACACAGATCTGCAGAGAATGTCGATGGATGCTCCACTTCTGCTCCCTCAACGTCCAGATCTACTGATGCAGGGTCCTTGTTATCACAGACATCTGGATCGACTGTCTTTGACGTCGTGGCTCTTGAATCCTCTATCCTGAAGTCAAGAGGTAATTCAAACTATGCTTAGAGCAAGGAAACCTTCCTCAGCTCACATTTATCACCGAATATGGCAAACCTATATTCACTGGTGCAGTGAACGGAAAATGGACCCTAAGTCTTTCAGAGTTTCCAGTGTCTTAGCATTCCTTCAGGCAGGAATGGATAAAGGTTTGAAGGTTGCTTCCTTGAGAGTGCAAGTGTCGGCATTGACTGTATAGTTCCAAAAGCAAATTGCCAACTTACAGGATGTGCGTATTTTTTTTCAGGGAATGCTGCGCATTCAACGTCCTTTTGTTCCTCTTATAGTGCCTTGGGACTTTAGTCTAGTCTTGAAAGCCCTCCAAGTTGCCCCATTTGAACCACTTAATAAAGTGGATCTTAAATGGTTCACAGCTAAAGTTCTCTTTCTACTGGCTATGGCGTCAGCTAGAAGAGTATCAGATTTAGGGGCATTGTCATGTCGTACCCCATTTCTGATTTTTTTTATCCAGATAAAGCAGTTCTCAGAACTAGATCTGGGTATCTTCCGAAGGTGGTGTCAAAATTCCACCTTAATGAAGAAATTGGAGTCCTGGTTTTCCAGTTACCAGGCCTTTCTGTGGGAGATGCATCGCTGGATGTGGTCCGTTCATTAAGGATCTACGTGGATTGCACCAGTGCCATCAGAAAGACAGATTCTCTCTTCATTCGCTACGGATTTCACAAGAGAGGATGGCCTGCTGATAAGCAGACATTGGCAAGATGGCTTCGGATGACGATTTCAGAAGCATATTCTCAGACTGATCTCCCTGTTCCGGCTAATGTCTCTGCTCACTCTACTCGTAGGGTAGGTCCATCATGTGCAGCACAACGTGGTGCTTCAGCAGAACAGATATGTAGGGCAGCCACATGGTCTTCCATTAACACATTCATTAGACATTATGGGGTATATGCAATTGCGGTCGAATTGCCGCAAAAGTCGAAAAACGGTGCATATTCGACAAAAAAAAACATGTCGAATTGGATTCGACAATGCAATACAGTACTTTTCGTCAAAATACCTGCCATTTCAGATTCTACTTTTTTCAAATCGACATTTTCAAAATTCGACATGTCTGCAATGGTCAAAATGCGGCTTTTCAACAAAAGTATATTCAATTGAAGAATGTCGGTTCGACAACAGTGCTTTTCGACAGTAATTTCGTCAATTTCATTCCGCCTCACTTTGCTGACCGCGAGTGACCTCACCGCTGACCACAAAGTTCCCACCATTGAAGATAATGGAGCGGCTGTGCGATGTGCCGTCTGACAGCTCAGACGCGCACAGGCAATCAGGAGAGTGCCACGACGTGGCGCTCCCTGATTGGCTGAAGGGACCCTCTGTGACAGGAGTCACGGGGGGTCTCAGCATTCGGGGAAAGGGGTCCCATGTGTAAACAAGGGACCCTTTTCAGTGCGTGGTCCGGGTAATGCGGTTTGTTTTTTGCCAAGTACGTGGATTACAAAAAAGAAGACGAGAGATGCTGGATTTTGGTGAGTATAATTTTATTTTCAGGTACCCCATGGATTCATCTTGGAGATGTGGACAGAGTCAGCGTGTGAACATAGGTAAGTATATGTGTGTCAGCATGTATGTAATAAAGTTTTACTTTCACTGTGTCTGTGTACTGTTTTTATTTGGGTATTTTTTTTTGCAGTAGAACTACAGGTACCAGCGGGCCCGTTTCCCCCCCCCCCCCCCGCATGCTGGTACTTGTGGTTCTCCAAGTACCAGCTTGTGGGGGAGGCTTGCTGGGACTTGTAGTTCTGCTGCAAAAAACAATATTCTTTTATTTGACACAATGCTATCAGCCCCCCATCCGCAGCCCTTGGATGAGGGGGGGGGCAGCCTCAGGCTTCACCCCTGGCCCTTGGGTGGCTGGAGGGGGGGGGACCCCTTGATTTAAGGGGTACCCACTCCTCCAGGATACCCCGGCCAGGGGTGACTAGTTGGGGATTTAATGCCACGGCCGCAGGGACCGATATAAAAGTGTTCCCTGGCTGTGGCATTATCTCTCTAGCTAGTGGAGCCCGGTGCTGGTATGAAAAATACGGGGGACCCCTACGTCTTTTGTCCCCCGTATTTTTTGCGACCGGACGCAGAGCCCGGTGCTGGTTCTAAAAATACGGGGGATCACCTGTCAATTTCCCCCCCGTATTTTTACAACCAGGACGGCTCAAAGAGCCCGAGGCTGGTTATGCTTAGGAGGGGGGACACCACGCAAATTTTTCCAGGGTTTTTTAACCATTTTTGTGCCATCCAAAAAGTAGAATCCAGGACTCACACTATCCGTCAATTGGTTCGTTTTTCGACAGCGGTACTGTCGAATCCGTTTTTTATTGAATATGTCGAATTCGGGTCCGGGCAGGAGGGTAAGTGACTGTCGAATTGTCGAATTTAAAAACGGTCGAATTCCAGTCGGAATTCGACCGCAATTGCATATACCCCCATGCCTTGGATACCTTTGCCTCTCATGATGCTGAATTCAGGCAAAGGATTCTCCTGTCCAGTCAGGAGGGTCCCCACCATTAAATTTGCTTTGGTATATCCCATTGTTATCCTGTGGATAACCTGTGGACTCTGCCGGAGAAATATACGTTATGGTAAGAACTTACCGTTGATAATGGTATTTCTCCTAAGTACACAGGATCCACAGGGATCCCACCCTGACGCACCTGATTTGAGGATCCTTTTACTAACTAACCTCTTCCTTCTTGTACGGAAGGGTGTGCATGTGTGTTCTTCTCGCCTGATTAGGGCTATCTATGATGCTCCTGCCTTGAGCTTTGGAATACAACTGACTTGCCTGAGCCAGGAGGCGGGGATATGTGGACGGGCCTGTTGCATGCTGTGAGGCCAGAAAGCTTTGACGATTGGTGCAAATCCGCTGTTGCTTCATCATATCCCATTGTTATCCTGTGGATTTAGGAGAAATACCGTTATCAATGGTCAGTTCTTACCATAACACATATTTCTCATTTAGTGTATTTGGGACAAAATTCATGTATGTTGCCCTCAGTAGCTCTGTTCTTTAATAAGCAATCTTCAGGTTAATAAATAATGTAAAGTTAAAATTAGTTCTCAGTGACAAACTGGCTTTTTGTCATGTGGGACCCAGCTGGCAAATATAACTTTTATAAAGTACATATTTTCTTGTTTTTGTTGTATAAAAACATTTCATGCATTATTGCTAAAGTTGCCAATTTTGTAGCGAACAGAATGTAATCTGGGCTCATAAACTAATTAGTGAGTCATGTAGGTGTACCTATTTGTGTTTTCATTCTATCTGGAGACTTTAGAGAACCTATGTCTTTTCTTTTTTGCAATCCAGCCCCAAGAAAAGCCCTTCTGGGGCAGTAAAGCTTGATCTGTGTTCTTCGCCACAACCAGGGAAATTCTGCTTTCCCACGAAGGAGTCTTTTAGGGCAAGTACCAGTCTGAAACCGCATGTGCCTGTGTCTCCACAGCCCTCCTTTCTTCCAGCTATTAAATCAGGTAAGATGCGTTATTTCACAGTACCACCTTTTACAGCACAGGAATGTAATGATCACCTGTTGCCACGAGTTAACGGATTAGAAATGTATAGATATGTATAATACATTCTTTATTCATTTACCTCCTGTCTCCCAACATGACTCAAAGCACTGTACATTTTGCAGAAGATGAGGCAGCCACCTTGGGTGTGCTCTGTTGCTGTTGAAGGCTACTCTGAGAGTCAAAGTTGCTGGTTCCAGTGGTAGCGGGAGCCAGTAGGCTAAGGTGTAATTAAGATGTGGCACTGCCACGACAGAGGATTGCTACATCTAATCTCAGTTTCTACAGAAAGTTGTCAAATTGTTGAAAACTGAGATTTTTATGAATATGGAGTAATTTGGGTGATTTATAGTGCACACAATGTAAATATGTTGAAGTTAATGGCTTGACCGTGCAGCTAATAAGTACCCAGGTGGCTTGGAACATCTGAATTGCTCCGCAAAGCAGACGCAACTATAATATATTTTATTTTGTAATTTCAACACATATATAGGCTTCCCATCCCCAATTGCGTAGGAATGATTCTTTATTTTTGAAAACTCTGGTTCCTTGATGTGTAAAGTGTCTTTTTAAGCACCGTTTCTGCTGTTCTCATGTATTTTAATAAATGGGTGTGTGTTTCACATTTGGCCAATTGTATGGAGTTAGCAGCTTCGCAGTCATCACTGTCAACTTTATCTTACAATAGGGTTAGACCCCTTCAGGAGGCTGCGTTTGAGCCTTTTGGAGGTTAGTATTGTCTTCCTTCAGTCTTACTCCCATTGAAGTCCTGGTCTCAACCTCCTAGTCGCAAAGAGCTGCAAGTCAGGCTTGCGACAGAAAATTGTATTGGAAAGCGCAAGTGCAGTAAACAAAAATGCAATGATGACCTGGAAGATTACAGTCCTACAATATATTTTGATCAAAAGTAATCGGAGGGAATAATAGCAAGACATACACTGCAATGTAACAGACGTTCTAGTGGGTTGATCTTGGATTGCAGGAATTCACAGAGGCAATAAATAGATATACCTTGAGATGAAGCAGAAAGAAAGTGGTTAGAAAAACTGCAAAGATATTAAGCGCACCAACAAATCTGCAAACTGAATGACTGAAACCCCAAAACAATTGATGAGGCGATCGGATGAAGGTGAAATGTGACAATTTTTTTGAAATTGTCATTTTTTTAATGGGTAAAGGTGTTATGACCGAGTGGTCATAGTAACTGTTATTTTACATGTTGATAGTCTATTCATTGATATACAGTGCATATGGAAAGTATTCACAGCGCTTCACTTTTTCCACAGTTTGTTATGTTACAGCCTTATTACAAAATTGAATAAATTCTACACACAGTACCCCATAATGACAACGTGAAAATTTTTTTTTTTTTTTGAGAGGTTTGCAAATTTATTAAAAATGAAAAAAAAACATCTTAGAAGTCACATGTACATAAGTATTCACAGCTCTTGCCATGAAGCTCAAAATTGAGCTCAGGTGCATCCCATTTCCACTGATCATCCTTGAAATGTTCCTACAGCTTAGTTGGTGTCCACCTGTGGTAAATTCAGCTGATTGGACATGATTTGGAAAGGCACACACCTGTCTATATAAGGTCCCACACTTGACAGTGCATTTCTGAGCACAAACCAAGCATGATGCCAAAGGAATTGTCTGTAGACTTCAGAGACAGGATTGTCTCAAGGCACAAATCTGGGGAAGGGTACAGAAAAATATCTGCTGCTTTCAAGGTCCCAATGAGCACAGTGGCCTCCATCGTCCGTAAATGGAAGAAGTTTGGAACCACTTGGACTCTTCCTAGAGCTGGCTGGCTGTCTAAACTGAGCGATCTGGGGAGAAGGGCCCTAGTCAGGGAGGTGACCAAGAACCTGATGGTCCCTCTGTCAGAGCTACAGCATTCCTCTGTGGAGAGAGGAGAACCTTCCAGAAGGACAACCATCTCTGCAGCAATCCACCAATCAGGCCTATATGGTAGAGTTGCCAGACGGAAACCACTTCTTTGAAAAAAGCACATGGCAGTCCGCCTGGAGTTAGCCAAAATGCACCTGAAGGACTCTCAGACCATGAGAATCAAAATTCTCTGGTCTGATGAGACAAAGATTGAACTCTTTGGCGTGTATGCCAGGCATCATGTTTGGAGGAAACAAGGCACTGCGCTCATCACCAGGCCAATACCATCCCTACAGTGAAGCATGGTGGAGGCAGCATCATGCTGTGGGGATGTTTTTCAGCGGCAGGAACTGGGAGACTAGTCAGGATAGAGGGAAAGATGAATTCAACAATGTACAGACACATGCTGGATTAAAACTTGCTCCAGAGCGCTGTTGACCTCAGACTGGGGCGACGGTTCATCTTTCAGCAGGTCAACGACCCTAAGCACACAGCCAAGATATCAAAGGAGTGGCTTCAGGACAACTCTGTGAATGTCCTTGAGTGGCCCAGCCAGAGCCCAGACTTGAATCCGATTGAACATCTCTGGAGAGATCTGAAAATGGCTGTACACCGACTCTTCCCATCCAACCTGATGGAGCTCGAGAGGTGCTGCAAAGAGGAATGGGCGAAACTGCCCAAAGATAGGTGTGCCAAGCTTGTCATCATATTCAAAATGACTTGAGGCTGTAATTGCTGACAAAGGCTGTGAATACTTATGTACATGTGATTTCTTATGTTTAATTTCTCTAACGTCCTAGTGGATGCTGGGGACTCCGAAAGGACCATGGGGAATAGCGGCTCCGCAGGAGACTGGGCACATCTAAAGAAAGCTTTAGGACTATCTGGTGTGCACTGGCTCCTCCCCCTATGACCCTCCTCCAAGCCTCAGTTAGATCTCTGTGCCCGAACGAGAAGGGTGCACACTAGGGGCTCTCCTGAGCTTCTTAGTGAAAGTTTTAGTTTAGGTTTTTTATTTTCAGTGAGACCTGCTGGCAACAGGCTCACTGCATCGAGGGACTAAGGGGAGAAGAAGCGAACTCACCTGCGTGCAGAGTGGATTGGGCTTCTTAGGCTACTGGACATTAGCTCCAGAGGGACGATCACAGGCCCAGCTTGGATGGGTCCCAGAGCCGCGCCGCCGGCCCCCTTACAGAGCCAGAAGGCAGAAGAGGTCCGGAAAATCGGCGGCAGAAGACGTCCTGTCTTCAACAAAAAAAACAAGGTAGCGCACAGCACTGCAGCTGTGCGCCATTGCTCTCAGCACACTTCACACTCCGGTCACTGAGGGTGCAGGGCGCTGGGGGGGGCGCCCTGAGACGCAATAATAAACACCTTGGATGGCAAAAAATGCATCACATATAGCTCCTGGGCTATATGGATGCATTTAACCCCTGCCAAAATACATTTAAAAAACGGGAGATAAGGCCGCCGATAAGGGGGCGGAGCCTATCTCCTCAGCACACTGGCGCCATTTTCCCTCACAGCTCCGTTGGAGGGAAGCTCCCTGGCTCTCCCCTGCAGTCACTACACTACAGAAAGGGTTAAAAAAGAGAGGGGGGCACAAATTAGGCGCAGTATTAACTATACAGCAGCTATAAGGGGAAAAACACTTATATAAGGTTATCCCTGTATATATATATAGCGCTCTGGTGTGTGCTGGCAAACTCTCCCTCTGTCTCCCCAAAGGGCTAGTGGGGTCCTGTCCTCTATCAGAGCATTCCCTGTGTGTGTGCTGTATGTCGGTACTTTTGTGTCGACATGTATGAGGAGAAAAATGATGTGGAGACGGAGCAGATTGCCTGTAATAGTGATGTCACCCCCTAGGAGGTCGACACCTGAGTGGATGAACTGTTGGAAGAAATTACGTGACAGTGTCAGCTCTGTATAAAAGACAGTGGTTGACATGAGACAGCCGGCTACTCAGCTTGTGCCTGTCCAGACGTCTCATAGGCCGTCAGGGGCTATAAAGCGCCCGTTACCTCAGATGGCAGATATAGACGCCGACACGGATACTGACTCCAGTGTCGACGGTGAAGAGACAAATGTGACTTCCAGTAGGGCCACACATTACATGATTGAGGCAATGAAAAATGTTTTACACATTTCTGATAATACGAGTACCACCAAAAAAAGGGGTATTATGTTCGGTGAGGAAAAACTACCTGTAGTTTTCCTAAATCTGAGAAATTAAATGAGGTGTGTGATGATGCGTGGGTTTCCCCCGATAACAATTTCTAAAATGTTATTGGCATTATATCCTTTCCCGCCAGAGGTTAGGGTGCGTTGGGAAACACCCCCTAGGGTGGATAAAGCACTCACACGCTTGTAAGGGCTCTATCCTCTCCTGAGATGGCCGCCCTTAAGGATCCTGCTGATAGAAAGCAGGAGGGTATCCTAAAATGTATTTACACACATACTGGTGTTATACTGCGACCAGCAATCGCCTCAGCCTGGATGTGCAGTGCTGGGTTGGCGTGGTCGGATTCCCTGACTGAAAATATTGATACCCTAGATAGGGACAGTATATTTTTGCTATAGAGCATTTGAAAGATGCATTTCTATATATGCGTGATGCACAGCGGAATATTTGCCGACTGGCATCAAGTCTAAGTGCGTTGTCCATTTCTACCAGTAGAGGGTTATGGACACGTCAGTGGTCAGGTGATGCGTATTTCAAACGGCATTTGGAAGTATTGCCTTATTAAGGGGAGGAGTTATTTGGGGTCGGTCTTTCAGACCTGGTGGCCACGGCAACAGCTGGGAAATCCACGTTTGTACCCCAGGTCGCCTCTCAACATGAGAAGACGCCGTATTATCAGGAGCAGTCTTTTCGTGGATAAGCGGGCAAAAGGTTCCTCATTTCTGCCCCGTGACAGAAGAGGAAAAAGGCTGCAGAAATCAGCCAGTTCCCAGGAACAGAAACCCTCTCCCGCCTCTGCCAAGCCCTCAGTATACGCTGGGGCTTTACAAGCAGAATCAGGCACGGTGGGGGGGCCCGTCTCAATTAATTTCAGCGCGCAGTGGGCTCACTCGCAAGTAGACCCCTGGATCCTTCAGGTGATATCTCAGGGGTACAAATTAGAATTCGAGACGTCTCCCCCTAGCCGTTTCCTAAAGTCGGCTTTACCGATGTGTCTCCTTCTGACAGGGAGACAGTTTTGGAAGCCATTCACAAGCTGTATTCCCAGCAGGTGATAATCAATATACCCCTCCTGCAACAGGGAACGGGGTATTATTCCACACTGTTGTGGTACCGAAGCCGGACGGCTCGGTGAGACCGATTCTAAATCTAAAATCTTTGAACACTTACATACAGAGGTTCAAATTCAAGATTGAGTCACTCAGAGCAGTGATTGCGAACCTGGAAGAAGGGGACTACATGATGTCTCGGGACATCAAGGATGCTTACCTTCATGTCAAAATTTACCCTTCTCACCAAGGGTACCTCAGGTTTATGGTACAGAACTGTCACTATCAGTTCAGACGCTGCCGTATGAATGGTCCACGGCACCCCGGGTCTTTACCAAGGTAATGGCCGAAATGATGATATTCCTTCAAAGGAAGGGAATTTTAGTTATCCCTTACTTGGACAATTCCCTGATAAGGGTAAGATCCAGGGAACAGTTGGATGTCGGTGTAGCACTATCTCAGGTAGTGTTGCTGCAGCACGGTTGGATTCTCAATATTCCAAAATCGCAGCTGGTTCCGACGACTTGTCTTCTGTTCCTAGGGATGATCCTGGACACAGTCCAGAAAAAGGTGTTTCTCCCGGAGGAGAAAGCCAGGGAGTTAACCGAGCTAGTCAGGAACCTCCTAAAACCGAGCCAAGTCTCAGTGCATCAATGCACAAGGGTTCTGGGTAAAATGGTGGCTTCCTACGAAGCAATCCGATTCGGCAGATTCCACGCAAGAACTTTCCAGTGGGACCTGCTGGACAAATGGTCCGGGTCGCATCTTCAGATGCATCAGCAGATAACCCTGTCACCAAGGACAAGGGTGTCCCTCCTGTGGTAGTTGCAGAGTGCTCATCTTCTAGAGGGCCGCAGATTCGGCATTCAGGACTGGGTCCTGGTAACCACGGATGCCAGCCTGCGAGGCTGGGGAGCAGTCACACAGGGAAGGAATATCCAGGACTTATGGTCAAGCCTGGAGACATCACTTCACATAAATATCCTGAAGCTAAGGGACATTTACAATGCTCTAAGCTTAGCAAGACCTCTGCTTCAAGGTCAGCCGGTGTTGATCCAGTCGGACAACATCACGGCAGTCACCCACGTAAACAGACAGGGTGGCACAAGAAGCAGGAGGGCAATGGCAGAAGCTGCAAGGATTCTTCGCTGGGCGGAAAATCATGGGATAGCACTGTCAGCAGTATTCATTCCGGGAGTGGACAACTGGGAAGCAGACTTCCTCAGCACGACCTCCACCCGGGAGAGTGGGGACTTCACCCAGAAGTCTTCCACATGATTATAATCCGTTGGGAAAAACTCGACAGGTATTGCGCCAGGTCCAGGGACCCTCAGGCAATAGCTGTAGACGCTCTGGTAACACCGTGGGTGTACCAGTCAGGGTATGTGTTCCCTCCTCTGCCTCTCATACCCAAGGTACTGAGATTGATAAGATGGTGAGGAGTAAGCACTATATTCGTGGCTCCGGATTGGCCAAGAAGGACTTGGTAACCGGAACTTCAAGAGATGCTCACGGAGGATCCGTGGCCTCTACCTCTAAGAAGGGACCTGCTCCAGCAAGGACCCTGTCTGTTCCAAGACTTACCGCGGCTGCGTTTGACGGCATGGCGGTTGAACGCCGGATCCTGAAGGAAAAAGGGCATTCCGGATGAAGTCATCCCTATCCTGATCAAAGCCAGGAAGGATGTAACCGCAAAAACATTATCACCGCAATTGGCGAAAATATGTTGCGTGGTGCGAGGCCAGTAAGGCCCGACGGTGGAAATTCAACTGGGTCGATTCCTACATTTCCTGCAAACAGGAGTGTCTATGGGCCTGAAATTGGGGTCCATTAAGGTTCAAATTTCGGCCCTGTCAATTTTCTTCCAAAAAGAACTAGCTTCAGTCCCTGAAGTTCAGACGTTTGTAAAAGGGGTACTGCATATACAGCCTCCTTTTGTGCCTCCAGTGGCACTTTGGGATCTCAATGTAGTTTTGGGTTCCAAAAGTCACATTGGTTTGAACCACTTGAATCTGTGGAGTTACAATATCTCACATGGAAAGTGGTCATGCTGTTGGCCCTGGCCTGGGCCAGGCGCGTGTCAGAATTGGCGGCTTTATCCTGATCTTATCTGATGTTCCATTCGGACAGGGCGAAATTGAGGACTCGTCCTCAGTTTCTCCCTAAGGTGGTTTCAGCGTTTCACCTGAACCAACCTATTTGTGGTGCCTGCGGCTACTAGGGACTTGGAGGATTCCAAGTTGCTGGACGTAGTCAGGGCCCTGAAAATATATGTTTCCAGGACGGCTGGAGTCAGAAAATCTGACTCGCTGTTTATCCTGTATGCACCCAACAAGCTGGGTGCTCCTGCTTCTAAGCAGACGATTGCTCGTTGGATTTGTAGTACAATTCAGCTTGCACATTCTGTGGCAGGCCTGCCACAGCCAAAATCTGTAAAAGCCCATTCCACACGGAAAGTGGGCTCATCTTGGGCGGCTGCCCGAGGGGTCTCGGCTTTACAACTTTGCCGAGCTGCTACTTGGTCAGGGGCAAACACGTTTGCTAAATTCTACAAATTTGATACCCTGGCTGAGGAGGACCTGGAGTTCTCTCATTCGGTGCTGCAGAGTCATCCGCACTCTCCCGCCCGTTTGGGAGCTTTGGTATAATCCCCATGGTCCTTTCGGAGTCCACAGCATCCACTAGGACGTTAGAGAAAAGAATTTACTTACCGATAATTCTATTTCTCATAGTCCGTAGTGGATGCTGGGCGCCCATCCCAAGTGCGGATTGTCTGCATTACTTGTACATAGTTATTGTTGCAAAAATCGGGTTTTTTGTTGTTGTGAGCCATCTTTTCAGAGGCTCCTTCTGTTATCATGCTGTTAACTGGGTTCAGATCACAAGTTGTACGGTGTGATTGGTGTGGCTGGTAAGAGTCTTACCCGGGATTCAAGATCCTTCCTTATTGTGTACGCTCGTCCGGGCACAGTATCCTAACTGAGGCTTGGAGGAGGGTCATAGGGGGAGGAGCCAGTGCACACCAGATAGTCCTAAAGCTTTCTTTAGATGTGCCCAGTCTCCTGCGGAGCCGCTATTCCCCATGGTCCTTTCGGAGTCCCCAGCATCCACTACGGACTATGAGAAATAGAATTATCGGTAAGTAAATTCTTATTTTAAAAAATAAATAAATACTATCTCTAGAAAAAACTTTAATCACGTTGTCATTATGGGATATTGTGTGTAGAATTTTGAGGGAAAAAATGAATATGTTCCATTTTGGAATAAGGCTGTAAGATAACAAAATGTGGAAAAAGTGAAGCACTGTGAATACTGGGGGTCATTCCGTGTTGATCGCTCGCTAGCAGTTTTTAGCAGCCAAGCAAACGCATTGTCGCCGCCCACTGGGGAGTGTGTTTTTGCTTTGCAGAAGTGCGAACGCCTGTGCAGCAGAGCGCCTGCAAACACATTTTGTGCAAAACAAGACCAGCCCTTTACTTACTTATCCTGTGCGATGATTGTAACGATGGAGGGATGGCTTTTGACGTCACACACCTGCCCAGCCACGCCTGCGTTTTCCCAGACACGCCTGCGTTTTTCTAAGCACTCCCTGAAAACGGTCAGTTGACACCCAGAAACACCCACTTTCTGTCAATCACCTTGCGGCCGTCTGTGCCAATGTAATTGTCGCTAGAACCAGTGCAAAACCACAATGGACTTTGTACCTGTACGACGCGCGTGCGCATTGCGGATCATACGCATGCACAGATTAGCCGTTTTTCTCTCTGATCGCTACGCTGCGAACAACGGCAGTGAGCGATCAACTCGGAATGACCCCCACTGTCTGGATGCACTGGGGTATATGCAATTAGCGGCGAATCGCGGCAATTTTTCGCCCGTTTTTTAATTCGACACAATTCGACCGTCGAATTCCGGCAAGTGGGTGCCGAAATTCAACATATTCAATAAAAAACGGATTTGACAGTCCCGCTGTCGAAAAACGGCCGATTTGACGGATTTTGATCCGATTTTTAAAAACCGGGAAAAAACGGTAAAAAACCCGAAAAAAAATTGCGTGGGGTCCCCCCTCCAAAGCATAACCAGCCTCGGGCTCTTCGAGCCGGTCCTGGTTCTAAAAATTTTGGGGAAAAACTGACAGGGGATCCCCCGTATTTTTAAAACCAGCACCGGGCTCTGCGCCTGGTGCTGGTGCAAAAATTACGGGGGACAAAAAGAGTAGGGGTCCCCCGTATCTTTTACACCAGCATCGGGCTCCACTAGCTGGACAGATAATGCCACAGCCTGGGGTCACTTTTATACAGCGCCCTGCAGCCGTGGCATTAAATATCCAACTAGTCACCCCTGGCCGGGGTACCCTGGGGGAGTGGGGACCCCTTCAATCAAGGGGTCCCCCCCCAGCCACCCAAGGGCCAGGGGTGAAGCCCGAGGCTGTCCCCCCCATCCAAGGGCTGCGGATGGGTGCTGATAGCCTTGAGAAAAATTAAAGAATATTGTTTTTTCCAGTAGTACTACAAGTCCCAGCAAGCTGGTACTTGGAGAACCACAAGTACCAGCATGCGGGAGAAAAACGGGCCCGCTGGTACCTGTAGTTCTACTGGGGAAAAAATACCCAAATAAAAACAGGACACGCACACCTTGAAAGTACAACTTTATTTCACACATGTCGACACACACATACTTACCTATGTTCACACGCCGACCTCTGTCCACTTGTCCAAGTAGAATCCACGTGTACCTGTGAATAAAATTATACTCACCTGATCCAGTGTCCAGATTATAATCCACGTACTTGGCAAAAAAACAACAACGAACACCCGGACCAAACGGACTGAAAGGGGTCCAATGTTTACACATGGGACCCCTTTCCACGAATGCAGAGACCCCCCGTGACTGCTGTCACAGAAAGGTCTCTTCAGCCAATCAGCGAGCGCAACGTCCAGGCACTCTGCTGATTGGCTATGCGCGTCTGAGCTGTCAGACAGCGCATCATAAAGCCTCTCCATTATACTCAATGATGGGAACTTTGCGGACAGCGGTGGGGTCACCCGCGGTCAGCGGCTGACCGCGGGTAACCCCACCGCTGAACGCAAAGTTCCCACCATTGAAACTAATGGAGGGAGCTGTGCGATGCGCTGTCTGACAGCAGACGCGCATACAGCCAATCAGGAGAGTGCCACGAAGTAGCGCTTCCTGATTGGCTGAAGGGACCTTCTGTGACAGCAGTCACGGGGGGTCTCTGCATTCGTGGAAAGGGGTCCCATTGTGTAAACATGGCACCCCTTTCAGTCCGTTTGGTCCGGGTGTTCGTTTTTTTTTTTTTTGCCAAGTACGTGGATTATAATCTGGACACTGGATCAGGTGAGTATAATTTTATTCACAGGTACACGTGGATTCTACTTGGACAAGTGGACAGAGGTCGGCGTGTGAACATAGGTAAGTATGTATGTGTCGACATGTGTGAAATAAAGTTGTACTTTCAAGGTGTGCGTGTCCTGTTTTTATTTGGGTATTTTTTTTCCAGTAGAACTACAGGTACCAGCGGGCCCATTTTTCTCCCGCATGCTGGTACTTGTGGTTCTCCAAGTACCAGCTTGCGGGGGAGGCTTGCTGGGACTTGTAGTACTACTGGAAAAAACAATATTCTTTCAATTTTCTCAAGGCTATCAGACCCCCACCCGCAGCCCTTGGATGGGGGGGACAGCCTCGGGCTTCACCCCTGGCCCTTGGGTGGCTGGGGGGGACCCCTTGATTGAAGGGGTCCCCACTCCCCCAGGGTACCCCGGCCAGGGGTGACTAGTTGGGGATTTAATGCCATGGCCGCAGGGCGCTGTATAAAAGTGACCCCCGGCTGTGGCATTATCTGTCCAGCTAGTGGAGCCCGATGCTGGTGTAAAAAATACGGGGGACCCCTACTCTTTTTGTCCCCCGTATTTTTTGCACCAGCACTAGGCGCAGAGCCCGGTGCTGGTTTTAAAAATACGGGGGATCCCCTGTCATTTCCCCCCCCCCCCCCCCCCCCCCCCCGGATTTTTAGAACCAGGACCGGCTCGAAGAGCCCGAGGCTGGTTATGCTTAGGAGGGGGGACCCCACGCAATTTTTTTTCTGATTTTTACCATTCCATATAAAAAAATAAAAAAATATATTTTTACAAATATATAAATAATACTTGTGCCTCCAAAATAGACAAACCAAGTACCTAATCCTTTCTAATATAAATAGATATGCTATTACCAATAAAAAAAACACCAAAAAAAACATGTTTCTAAAAATTTTTATTAGATTCCGCCACCAAAGTGTGGCGGATTGAAAATGACGAATTTACTGTCTAAAAGCACTGTTGTCGAATTTCCAAACTTCAATTGAATATACTTTTGGCGAATTGCCGCATTTGTACCATTGCAGATATGTCAAATTTGACAAATGTCGAATTTCAAAAAGTCGAATTTGGAAAGTCCGTTTTTTTGATGGAAAGTATTTAATTGCATTGTCGATTTTTTTTTTTTTTTGGCGAATAAGTCCAGTTTTTTGACAATTTCGGGAATTCGACCGCAATTGCATATACCCCACTGTATTTTGTGGATAAAAGTGCTAAATCCAATTCGTACGTTCTAATAATTTATCTTTAACTGTAAATATCTCAGGCTTTCTAAATAACACCTTCATCATCTCACCTCTTCAATTAAAATGCTGTGATTGTTCCCTTAGAGAGCTGCACCCCCAAGCAATGAGCCAGAGCAGTATATGTAATGAGAAATAACACATTTCTGAAATATAATTAAAAAAATTGATTCTCATACAAAAAAAACTGTTACTTTATGATATTGCTACATAATATACTGAATTGTGGTTTCTTACTTTTTACACATGGTTCCTTCGTGTTTGGCCATTTTGTGTAGAATAAATAATGGCAACATAAAATTAGTTATTTGCCCTATGAAATTCTATTTATCAAATGTATGACTTGATGTAACCCTCTACCATTTTTATTCTGCCATTCAGTAAATGTACTCTGAGACTCTGTTTTACATTAAAATATAGAAATACAGTTTATTGGTGCATACAAGTAATTTACAAAGGAGCAAAAAGTAAAAAGAATGATAACCAAACAAAAATCAATACTCCACTTATATGTAAATGTTCTTAAATATGTTTTTCATATCTTCTCTTGTCTGGGGGTGATCCACCATCACTACTGTGATACTCAAAGTCGACGGTCAGTCATCACAGAAATACCATACTAAATACAGACGGTATTACACGATTAGGATAACGGCTGTCCGGATGTTGTTAGGGTTAGGCACCACCAGGAGGGAAGTAGGTTTAGGCTCTAAGTGGGGAGGGTCAGGGTTAGACTGTGGAAGGAGGGGGGAGGGGGTGGGGTTACTGCTAGTCAGAATAATTATAGTAAACTCTGCAATCTAGCATAGAGCAAATTTCAGGTTCTTTGAATACTTTATACTTTTTGGCCCAAAAATATTAACCCATCATCCAGCGCCTAGGTGACCTCATCTCTGGTGGGTCCCTAACACTAATCTGGGGCGCAGGACCCACACAAGACTGTGAGAGCTAGTCACCCCCAGGGCAGCAAAACCAGTGAAAACATAGGATTTTAGTACCTACCGGTAAATCCTTTTCTCCTAGTCCGTAGAGGATGCTGGGGACTCCAAAAGGACCATGGGGTATAGACTGACCCGCAGGAGCTTGGGCACACTATAAAGACTTAAACTGGGTGTGAACTGGCTCCTCCCTCTATGCCCCTCCTCCAGACCTCAGTTAGAGAGATGGACATTTCGAGGAAAGAATTTATAATTTAACACAGTGAGTGTCATACCAGCTCACACCACGAACATACCGCAAGACATGGCCTTCAACAGAATACCAGCCCACGGTATGAAAAACCCACAGCCATATGCTGAGAGAATAGGTAACACAACCTGTGTGTCAACCCAACCACTAATAAGAAACCACATACCAAGGCATGAACAACGTCAGCGATAGCCTGACGGAGAAGAAACACCACAAAGTGCAACCAAAATCAATAACTGCAGACACAGTACGCACTGGGACGGGCGCCCAGCATCCTCTACGGACTAGGAGAAAAGGATTTACCGGTAGGTACTAAAATCCTATTTTCTCTTACGTCCTAGAGGATGCTGGGGACTCCAAAAGGACCATGGGGTCTATACCAAAGTTCCAGAACGGGCGGGAGAGTGCGGACGACTCTGCAGCACTGATTGCGCAAACATGAGGTCCCCATCATCCAGGGTATCAAACTTGTAGAGCTTAGCAAAGGTGCTCGAAACCCGACCAAGTAGCTGCTCGGCAAAGTTAACCCGCCGAAACACCTCGGGCATCCCCCCAAGAAGAGCCCATCATCCTAGTAGAGTGGGTCTCCCCCAACTCCGGTAACGGCAATCCAGCCGTAGAACTAGCACACCAAATCCTATCACAGATCCAGCGTGTAACAGACTGCAGAGACGCAGGCGCCCCAAGCACGCTGCGAGCATACTGGACAAACAGAGCCTCTGTTTCCCCAAACTGAGCCCAATTGGCTACATAAATCTTCAAAGGCCTGACTACATCGAGAGACATTGAATCAGCCAATACTGAAGTTACCACGGGCATTAAACTAGGCAGGAGTTTGATAAACCCCCAACAACCCTTTTCGGCAGAACTACTATCCGAGTTCTCAATTCGATCCACTTGGAAGCTCAAACAGGGGCTCCTGTGAGACAAAGCCGCTACTTCCGACAACCGCCTTGTGGTCGCCCAAAAAGAACAAAAGCATGACCACTCTCCAAGAGAGAAATTTTAACACAAGCTTTAATAAAGGTTCCAACCAGTGAGACACCACGTCAAGAGCCCACTGTGCCAATGGGGCACCAATGGAGGTTGGATGTGTAGTACTCCTTTCACGAAAGTCTGAACCTCCGGAAAGGTGGCCAATGCTTTTTTTTTTTTTTAAATTTACAAGGCCAAAACTGCCCTGAAACAGAGCCAAACTGTAGGCCTGCATCGACATCTGCTTGCAAAGAATGGAGAAGAACGACTCAGCTGAAATTCTGCCGTAGGAAGCTTCTTAGATATACACCAAGACACATATTTACGCCAAATACGGTGTTAAGGCTTCGCCGTAACTTCTTTTATAGCCTGAAGAAGTGCGGAAATGACCTCACTGGGAATACCCGATCGGACTAGGATATGATCTTGCTGTAACAGTTCCTCCCGTAGAGGAAAAGGCCAGGGATCTTCTATGAATAAATCTTGAAGCACTGGATACTAAGCCCTCCTTGGCTAGACCTGAACAATGAAGATCGCCGGAACCTCAGTTCTTCTTACGGTTATCACCTTCAGCAGAGTGAAAACGGAGGGGACACATAGACCGACTAAAAACACCCAAGGTGTCACGAGGGCGTTCACTGCTATAGATTGAGTGTCCCTTGACCTGGAACCATATCCCTGAGGTCTCTCGCTGAGGCAAGACGCCAACATGCTCAATTGAGGCACTCCTTGAAGACTCATCACTTCTGTAAAACTTCTCGAAGGCGACCGTATTTCTCCCGGATGGAGACCGCGTCTGCAGAGGAAATCTATTTCTCCGTCGTTTACGTCCGGAACTAAGGGGGTCATTCCGAGTTGTTCGCTCGTTATTTTTTTGTCGCAACGGAGCGATTAGTCGCTGTCAAAGTCGAAAAATATCATGATTCATATGCCTTGTATTAACCCCTAATGTGTGCGCATGCTGCTCGTCGCCTGGTCCCCCGTGCGTACACATCCCCACAGGTTTTGTAAGGGACGCTCCAGCGTCTCGTGCGCATGGAATGTGTAAATACGGCGGAGTTTGTGAGCTTGTAGCGTGCGACTCGATCGTGACATATTTAACCCAAATAGCGTATATTATAGTTAATATTCCCCTTAACAATGTCAGCAAGTATGGTAAGTTTAAAACTTCTTGGACAGAGAGATTCTCTTTGCATGCTGGGAGGGCTCAGACAAAGGTTGGAGGGTAGTTGTGCCTATGATAGTTGGGAGGGATTCGCATGTTCCTGCGCATGGTTATGCGCAGAGGTAGAGAATAAGATGGATTGTATTCAGAATTAAATTAGAAATAAGTGCAGGGTAAGTAAATGGAATTCAGTCATTTCTTTCCCACAGACTGAATACAATGGCCTTATTTACACTAAGCTTTGAGATTCTATGAAGAGGGCTTACACCTTTGTTTATGAATAGGACCATGTCTCTCTCTAGAATAATGAGTGCTGAGTTGTCAATTGTCTCAACTGAAGGTGGGGTAAACAAAGCCCAGAGACAGAGTTTGTTTGGAAGATCCAAAACAATAGCTTTCCACAATACAACCAGACAGAGAGGAATTTAGAATACTAACAAGTCCTAGCCATCGCCCACTTCTTGAACTAACCAATGATCCCCGGTGCAGTACATGTCCCACCCCCTAACCAATGGAAAGAGAGCACACAGTGTCTATTGTAGTATGTCTTGAGTTAGTAAATAAATATAGCTTGCAATAGGCTTGGTCACACAAGACTCTGCAAGGTTTTCACACTGAAGGCTGGAGCCCTGGTCCAGGACTGCGCTTGCGATTCATTCCCACGTGTGTAAGTTCTCTGTGGCCATTTCGTTACTCTGTATGTATGCAATTATTCTCTTTTAGCTAACCTATAAGTGTTTGCCATTTATTCCCTTTCTGTTTATTTGTATTTGCAATCGTTCGCTATTGTGTATATTTCTGTTTAGTTTTTCTGTTAGTTATTAATGTTAGGACTGTAGTGTATAAGCTGTAACTGTTTCTTTTCCCTTTTACTTACTAAAATCATTTAGTAAAGGTGTTGGAACCTTAGCAAGGAGTGTGTGTTTTACTAGTTATTATATAGGGTTTCTGAGCGTCATAATCGCTCCAACAGCTTTCATATGATAAGGGTTAATCAGTGTTACATTGTGGTAATATTACAGTAATAAGGTTTACAGCACAAGCATACCCTTATAGTGTGTTGATAACAAGGTTTTCTGTGTGTAATTCAGTGAGCGTCAGCGCCGCTCGTATCCCGCTGTCGCGGTACAGCGTCTGCTACGCCAACAGCGTAGCATTACGGTACTCGAGCCGCCTATAGCGTGCTCGATACTAAGCGTAAGCTGTGAGCGAACGTGCCGCTCGTGCGTCTCGACCACGGCCTAGCGTCCGCTACGCTAAGTGCGTACCATTACGGCATCTTGTGCGCCTATTGCGTACATTGTCTTTAATAAGTATATAGCTAAGGTTCAAGGTAAATATTTGACTATAACATCGCTAATGCGCATGCGCAATGTCCGCAGTGTGACTGCGCCAAGTAAATTTGCTATGCAGTTAGGTATTTTACTCACGGCATTACAAGGCTTTTTCTTCGTTCTGGTGATCGTAATGTGATTGACAGGAAGTGGGTGTTTCTGGGCGGAAACTGGCCATTTTATGGGTGTGTGCGAAAAAACGCTACCGTTTCTGGGAAAAACGCGGGAGTGGCTGGAGAAACGGAGGAGTGTCTGGCCGAACGCTGGGTGTGTTTGTGACGTCAAACCAGGAACGAAACTGACTGAACTGATCGCAGTTGCCGAGTAAGTCTCGAGCTACTCAGAAACTGCTAAGAAGTGTCTATTCGCAATTCTGCTAATCTTTCGTTCGCAATTTTACTATGCTAAGATTCACTCCCAGTAGGCGGCGGCTTAGCGTGTGCAAAGCTGCTAAAAGCAGCTTGCGAGCGAACAACTCGGAATGAGGGCCTAAGACTTTACCAGTCTTTTCACCCAGCGGAAAAGTATTTCAGCTTCTGCCATTGCCGCTCTGATCCTTGTTCCGCCCTAGCGGCTTACTTACGCCACTGCTGTCAAGTCGTCCGACAGAAATAACATGGGCAGATCACGAAAAAAATGTTTGTGGAAACAGCTCTTACTTCAAGAAAGCTTATTGTAGACAAACTTTGCAGCTTGACAGTTTCCTCTTGAAATACTTCCCATGCAAGGACTGCTCCCCAGTCTCAGCGAACTGCATACATGGACACCAGGATCTAATCCTGGATCCCGAACCTTCGTCCCTCTAGGAGGTGAGAACTGAGCAGACACCACAGGAGCGATATCCTGGCCATTAGAATTATATTCTGGTGCATGTGCCGGTGAGACCCAGACCACATTCCCAACAGGTCCCGTGAAAACCACTCTGGCATTTGACCTGCTCACCGAAAAGGCCTCTTGGGCTACACCCAACTTCTTCATCAACGGAACATATTGATGGAGCGGCACTGCAAACCTGAGCCGACCTAGGATCCTCAGCCCTCTTTCCGCAGGAAACCACAGAACCTCAACCGTTCAGTATCTACCTTAATACCACCTTCGACATCTGTGACAAAGGGAACAACAGCCTTTCCCTGTGTTGAAGAACAGTCAGAGAGAAACAACGATTTGCACCACTTGTTTCTTGACCTCGCCTCAAGCAGGCAAACATCTCATTACAGAATAACAATGGCTCTTACTATTGCAAGAAAACCATCATACAACCATCACTCCAGTGAAATGTCAAAGACAATCCTGGCTATTCCGCCAGGTAATCTGAATGCGTAGAACACCGTACGTAAAAAAAAATTTTTTTTTTACCGGGACAGGAGGACAAGGCCCTGACCTGACGCACCTCTGGTATGGCGTCGCGTACTACTTCCCCCTCCAGAGGGGAAACAGCAATATCCATTTGAAAATCAGTGAGGGGAAACATCTGTAACACCAGAATGTCCCCCTCTGGATTTTATAAGGAACTCACCGGTCCTAGTCCAGTCCTGGACTAATTGAAAGTAGTAACTGAGTCTTCACCGGAGCGGGGTCCCGCTCTATAGACTCTGCGACATGTGGTGTATGTGATAAAAACAGAAACAACCTCCTCTTCTGCGAACCTAACAAGGCTGCAGACCTCTTACCTGTTCACCTTCCACAGGCTGCACAGAAAAGGAGGGAAAAAAAAAAGAACTGTATCTAACCGTTTAAAATGACTGCATCCCACAAAAGAATGCGTCACCAACCGTTGTGAGCTAACTCCCGAAGTTAGACTTACCAGGAATATCCACCGAGATTGACTGAACTGAGGCATCCCCCCAAACAGCGGTACACCGTTCCAGGGAAAAACTCCAGTAACTCTCGGAGTCAGCCTCAGCAATCCCCCGGTCACACATCCTGCATTCAAACGACAGCCTGCCGCAATGTTATAGAGAAGAACCAACATAAGGAAGCTCCCATCTCTCTTTAGGGTAAATCTATCTGAAGACTTACCGAAACCAAACACTCTCTCATGTGCATGAAACGCAAGTAAGCCCACAGTATAGAATAAAATATCACTTAGCTTTCCTGTATACGATCCTTTGAGACAGGGCCCCGTGTCGACCAGGAGTTAACTTTCACAGTATTCTATCCGTGGCAGGAAAAGAATAAACCTTCGGACTCCCTGAGAGGATGTGATACCAACCCGTCACGACCGACCTAGAGCTTTGTCAACAGAGCGACCAGCACATGAAAAAGAATACTTTACTTCAGTCGACATTAGAAATCATAATGTAATACACAAATACACACGTATCCCCTATACATACATATATAACATACATATAAGTGGATTGTCTCGAACCGTAGGGTCCTTAGTGACAGTATTGTGTACTGTATGTGTATGACTGTGTGCTGACATGCCTCAGTTGTAGATCAGACAGGAAACCATATGGTCGACAGAAACCCTAGTATCTGTCGACAGCCTTTGTGAGCCTGCGGTGCGTGAGAGGTTCATGCTGGCGGGGGACGGAACACTGACTACCCTAAAGTATATATAGTATACACCTGAAACCAGTGTATAACATGCTGCCCAGGGCGCCCCCCCCCCCTGCGCCCTGCACCCTCATGAGCCGTCGGCGTGGGAGTCACTGGCGCGTCTGATGCGCTATGCTGGCGGGGTTATGGGACACGGTGCTCAGGCACCGAGAAAGCCTTTTAATGCCAGCCTTGTTTTGAAAAAATAAGTAACTTGCTGCCCAGGGCGCTCCCCCCCCAGCGCCCTGCACCCTGTGAGTGCATTGGTGTGTGGGAGCATGGAGCGCAGCGCGACCGCTGCGCTGTACCTCCGTTACTGAAGTCTTCTGCCGTCCTGAAGTCTTCTGTTCTTCTAATACTCACCCGGCTTCTGTCTTCTGGCTTCTGTGAGGGGGTTGACGGCGCGGCTCCGGGAACAAGCAGCTAGGCGCACCAAGTGATCGAATCCTCTGGAGCTAATGGTGTCCAGTAGCCGAGAAGCAGAGCCCTTGAACTAAGAAGAAGTAGGTCCTGCGTCTCCCCCCTCACTCCCCCGCTGCAGGGAGCCTGTAGCCAGCAGGTCTGCCTGAAAATAAAAAACCTGACATAAAGTCTTTCAGAGAAACTCAGTAGAGCTCCCCTAGTGTGTGACCCATCACTCCTGGGCACAAAATCTAACTGAGGTCTGGAGGAGGGGCATAGAGGGAGGAGCCAGTTCACACCCAGTTTAAGTCTTTATAGTGTGCCCAAGCTCCTGCGGATCTGTCTATACCCCATGGTCCTTTTGGAGTCCCCAGCATCCTCTAGGACGTAAGAGAAACTAAGATGTTAGTGAGTGTTAAGAAAGAAGCAAAAAGCTATGTTTTAAAAAGTGTTATAGGTAGTGTCACACTGGATGATATTTTAAACTATATCGCTCTTTTTTACCCTTCTGAATGACATAGTTTAATATATTGCCAGTGTGGCCAATGCAAACGATGAATGATGCTCACACCCGTGTGTCGTAAACTAGGTAGTCTGTCGTCTGTCCCTGCAGCTCAGTTCTGACTATATCATTGACGACACGGTGCATATCGTTCAGTTGTTCATGAAATCTCCCAGCGTGACCACTCTCTCGTTCATTATTGTTCATTTGGGAGTCCGGCAAGTTCAAGTGAAAATAATGAATGCTATCTTTCATGCCGTTCAGTGTGGCACTGCCTTTACAGGGGTGAAAGGTGTTGGGTAAAAATAATAATAATAATATAAAAGTGTAGTGTTAGTAAAAATATATTCAGAGTGTTAAAAAGTGCTAAATTAAATGTTATAGTGTTCCACGAGGTCCCCTAGGTGATGGTTGGTGTGCCATCAGGTGAGTTGGATTTTAATTTAGAGATTCCTTGCCGCGACGGGTGGCTTATCATATACACAGTTGAGTCACATTATTGTGACCACCTCCTACATTTACGTCAGAAGTACGAAGCCCATGAAGTAAGTTGTCTGTCATGCTCTGGCTTGGTGGGTATATAAGGAGTGCGATAAGCTGTCTGCACACACACAACTCATTGCTGTCATGGGTAAAAGGTTCGATTTATCGGAGTTGCAAAAAGGGATGATTATCAGCTTTTGGGCAAGGGTGACAGTATTTCTGGAACAGCACAGTTTGTGAACTGTTCGTGTGCTGCTGTGGTGAAGGTGTATCGTCACTGGACAAATGGCACCATTGCGTATAACCGTCGTGAACACTGCGGAGCACCACGTACCTTTGATGTAAAAGGCGAACGTTGGCTACGAATGTGTATGAGGGCCAACACACTACAGTGGAGTAGCTCACCGTCATAATCAACCTGGGGGCTACCAGACATTTGTCTAAAACGACAGTCCAGCACGGGTGTAGTACTGCTGACTGGCGGTCAGCTTACCGACGCCGGGATCCCGGCAGCATACCGACGCCGGGATCTCGGCGGGGAGGGGCGAGTGCAGCAAGCCCCTTGCAGGCTCGCCACGCTGCGTGCTCGGTGGCGACCTGCGGTCGCCACGGGTTCTATTCCCACTCTATGGGTGTCGTGGACACCCACGAGTGGAAATAGTCCCTGTTGGTCGGCATGCCGACCATCGGGTTAGTGAGCCGCCGGGCTGGTGGAGGAGGTCATGTGACTGTCGGCGGTCACATGAATACCACCCGTCCAGCACGTGTAGGTGCTATCTGTGTTGCACACGGTGGTTACTCCAGCTATTAGCTGGTGGTCACAATAATGTGACTCGACCGTGTATAACGTGCAGTTGAGTTACCGATTTGAATGCCTTGTAAACTATTACATGAATGAAGTACTTTGTAAAGAAGGGGATCTAAGGCTAAATCGGATTATAGAGATTATAGTATCCTTTAAGACAAGACAATTCATGATATTTGTAATTTTTGGAGCGGAGAATAGTGTATGTCTTTTTAAAAAAAATACTTTTAAGCATCAAAGTGTACAGAAGAAAATATACAAAACAAATGTGTATGTAAAGCATTCATTACAATAAACAAATTAAGTCATGCTTGTATAGATCTGGACTTTAGCTATAATGGAAAGGCAACAAACGCAATGTGTCATGATACTGTATCAAAGCAAGCATTCTCTGCTGAGGCATTCATAATTTCAGTGAAGGTTGCTGTCCCGGGTGCAGGCCTTGGAGTTTGGGGAAAAGAGGTATGAGGGGAATATAGAGGGAAAAGAGATGGGTAATGGTTAAAAGTGTAGGCCAACTAGGTAGGTAATGGGACAGGAGGGTCATCCAGTAACAACAGTGTCTCAAACCATGCTATGGTTCTAAAGCAGGTGTATATTTGTGGTTGAATCCTGGATGGTAGATGATATATAAAACTTTCCCAAAGGTCCAAAAATCCATTCAAAACGCAAAGTAAAGCTTTGAGAGGAAAATTCTCATTGTAGGAGGACATTCCTGTATCTAGCATTGCAAAATGCTTTTTCTAGCAGCAGCTAAAACTACCAGCAGACACCTTTCTCCTTTTGAGACCCGATAAGCCGGGTCTAATACCCCCAAAATCGCCCACTCGAGTCAGATGTGCATAGTTTTAATAATTGTGTACTGGTGTAAATATGCACTTGTTTCCAGAAAAGTTTAATAGGAGGACAGTCCCACATATTTGGAAAAGGAGGCCTCACCCTCACCACATTTGAAACAGGTGGTGGTTGTCGTTATGCCAATAGACATATAGGGGGGTATTCATATGTTTGAAAAGTCAGTTGGGAGTCTGTTTTTTCCTATCCGAATTCCACCCATAGTGTTTGGGTGACACGAAGTGTATGTCTCTTTAAAATTAGGATAGTGTATCTGGTTCTTGTGTATGTTGGAACAAACTTGCCAGAGAAGGCACAGTATGACTTTGAGTGTAGATTTGTTTATTGCTGTTTTATTTCCTCCTCCTTAAACTTGGCATGTAATTGTTCTCTTTTGCAGTCTTAGGTTAGTCCCTGGGAAAGGGTGGGTTAGGGTTACGCTGGGGCGGTGTTGGTTTAGGCACCCCCAGGAGGAGATTTAGGCTTAGGCTATGGGGGGGGAAGTATGGTTAGGTTTAGGCTGCTGGGAGGAAGGGGGGTTAGGTTTAGGCACCTCCGGGGAGGGTTAGAGTTAGGCTTGTGGATAAGTGGGAGAGTAGGTTTAGGCTGCGGAAAGGGAGGGTTAGGAGGTCATTGTGGGAAGGTAAGTATACTTCGGGATTCTCAACATTGGGATGCTGCGATCCGTCTCCTGAGCGCCAGCATATCATACCCAACCAGTTTCTATTTATATTGCTGTTTTCTGTTGTCTTTCATGAAAACTAATACAAATTGCATGCATGTTATACATTAATGTATTGAATATGTACTTGTTTACATAATTATTTTTTATTTCAGTTGGTATAACTGAAATCTTTAATTTTAACTTTAATCACCGATACAGTTGAAGTTTGTTCTATTCTGAGTAATTTACCTTTTTTTTTTTTTTGGAACCCTGACTAATCCATTTGCCCTTATTCTGCCTTTGCAGAGCATGAAGCAGCAGATACCACAGCTAAGCAGGCAAAAATATTTTCCAGTTCATGGTATACGCAAAGGATGAACAGTCACGGTACGTAACAGACAACTCAGTAAAGAAAATAAATATAAACAATGCTTTTTGTATAGTAAGGGATGATTGCGCTGCGCTACCAAAAGTGCTCCTGTATTCTTGAGGTATGCGGTCTGTGCGACTTTTAGGTGTTGTGGTTCTTCCCTAATCCACTTCGTTTTGTTATGTTAGTTTATTGTACCCAAGTTTGACTAGTTCCTCTAACATTAGTTCAGTGTATGTAGACTGATATGTCCTTCCATACTGGTCTTACTCTTCTATTTGCTTAAAAATACAGTTATCCAGTACAGTTATGTAATTAGCACATGTACAAGTACTTTTATTTATCTTTGTAATAAAGGAACTTAGGAACTAGGAACAAAGTTCTAAAAATCACTGTTGTTTTGTATCAAGTATGTTTTTTTCCAGGACTGCTCAGTTTATACTAATGTCATCTGCTAGATAGGGGTGTGGATCATGGGGTTAACGGTAATTAGGTCGACACCTGAAATTAGGTCGACACGGTCATTAGGTCGACATGGGTTTTTTATATCTTTGTTTGGTGTTGTTTTCTTTGTAAAGTGACCGGTAACCCCTATTAGTGCACCGTATCTCCTCGCATGTCTCGCTTCGCTTGCCATGCTTCGCGCAAGGTGCCTCGCTGCGCTCGGAACATGTTACTATGCCCAATCATAGTCCACGTTGATCGTAAAGTATGAAAAAGTTCAAAAAATAATAAAATGTTTTGAAAAACTCATGTCGACCTTTTCATGTGTCAACCTAGTGACCATGTTGGCCCAATGCATGTTGACCAATAGTGGTCAACCTAATGAGTGTTGACCTAAGTGCTGTCGGCCTAAAGACCGGATACTGCTAGATAGACGGGATTGTGCTGATGTAAAGATTAATCTCTTTCTCTTTTATTCTTTTTTCTATTACCTTTTCCAGGTTCAGTTCTGTTAAATACTTTGATGCAGCAGTCGGACCCGCTAGGTCTTCCCGGTCTGTGCCACCTTCTCAGCTGCAACTTGGATGTTCTCCCAGGTTCACCTGTACACAGAGCCCACTCAAGCAAGTGAGCAGATTTCACTGTTAGCCTTCAATTGTGGGAAATATTTAGGTTGACCAATTATCTGCTGGAAAACCCAGCATACTGGTTTCTTGCCTATGTAAGAAAAGTCAAGATTTTTTTTCCAGGCCTATAGTGCAATAGGAAAGGTTTGGTTATATCCCGAGCAGCCTATGATTTATTATACGCCCTTGACAAGGCTACATTTGCACCAACTATTTTAGAAGTCAGATTTGTATTATTAAAAGTCTGTACCCCTTCTTGTCCTTGGCTATGGTCGCCAAAGCCTATTTTCTGTATTGCCAACTGCACACTAGTACTTGGAGGCCATTCCCATTACTCGGCTCACAACACAAGTAAGTGGGGCTATATACCACATTTACGGTACCTACGGACTTGATGAGTTTTTTGTTTGCAGCCCTATAGGGCTGCATACAAAAATATGCAAGATCGGGCTGTGAGGAGGGGTAAGTTGTAGTGCTGTTGGCAGTGTTTTCACACTGTTGACGCGGCAGCTCGTCCCCCTTGCACCTAATAGAATTGACCCCTTGGAGTCACAGTAAAATAATAAAAGCATTGGGGTACCAATTGGACATGCACTGGTTATTGTGTGAAAGATGGCATATTCAGTCCAATAGAATACAGTCATCTGGCATCAGGAAACCTCTTTATTTTATACTGCATGTATGCTTTCATAAGATTTAACAATAGAATTATAATGTTTTTAATAAGTTGCCATGTATCCGCTTTTGTGATAGCCTATGCTAGATGAACAGCCTACATGGGGGTTTTGTTATATTTAAGAATTTATAAAGGATAATAATAAATGTTAAAATGTTTCTTCACAGCTGTTCACCCAGTAAAGGGTTCTGCATTGTAGCCTGCTTAGTATGCTTCACAGCTTGTGGGCAGCACGATCTCCCCTCAGCCAGACCAGTGACAAGCCCTGGTAGTATTTATGGAAACAGTAATAAGTATGAATGTTACATAGGTGTATACACAAGTTGCACCCAGAGCAACCTACCTCCCTGGTTTGGCAGTGTTGGCAAGCGGGGCCTCCCACTCTATGAAGTACTGGCTGTGCCATGTTCCCAGTTATATCTTTGTAAACATGGTGCAAAAAAGCAAAAACTTTAGCACTGTGCCACAGCCCTTGCTCTCTTCTGTCTATGCATCATCTTCCCAAATACTGCTGGCTAACAGGAGATGGGGGTCACTGCATAGGGGCCACACTGGGCGTTTCTTCGCCCCTGCTAAGTCATACAAGTGGATCAGAGTCTTTCCATTGTTAACTTTCCTCTGTGGAGAGCAGAATTTACACAGTGCAACCAATTTTCAGCTAAAAAGTATCATGCTCACCTGAATGGCTCAGTATGACACGCTGGGTGACCCAGGCCACACTGGTACAACAACAAATCTGCACAGAGAAAGTCAGGCTTCAGTAATCGACTTGTAACCAGGTGCAATGAAAGGTAAAGACACCATCTAGGTACACTATGGCCAAATTCTCAAAAAAAAGAAAGAAAAGCCAACACGTATTGAAAATATAGTATAACACTACAAAATTTTGATTATATGTTAAAATACTTTTACAGTAAAATTATTTAATTTGCTTCTCCTAAATAGGACATTTATGTATTTTCAAAACAGATTCCAATATAAAAAGAACTAACTAAAATATGTACAAGCTTTTTATAAGGTTACTGAACTCCAAGTTGACTTCTAATATTTGCTTCTTATTTCACGGTTTTATATTAAGGGAGAACATTGGGGCAGATGTATTAACCTGGAGAAGACATAAGGAAGTGATAAACCAGTGATATGTACAAGGTGATAAAGGCACCAGCCAATCAGCTCCAATATGTAAATTAACAGGTAGAAACTGATTGGCTGGTGCCTTTATCACCTTGCACATATCACTGGTTTATCACTTCCTTATGCCTTCTCCAGGTTAATACATCTGCCCCATTATTCCTTGTATGACACAAGCTTAAATTTGAAACAAAGCAGGTTGTTTGTATGTAGTGATCTGTAATTTCTGCTGCGGGGTACACTGGGCTCCACAAGGAATTACATCGGGGTGTAGAGTAGGATCTTGATCCGAGGCACCAACAGGCTCAAAGCTTTGACCTTCTTCCCAAGATGCACAGCGCTGCCTCCTATATCACCCCGCCTCCGTGCACAGAAGCTCAGTTTGTAGTTGGTGCCTGCAGTAACAGGTCACTTAACAGGGGGCTGCCTAAGGCAGCCTGATTCTTAGCTTTAGCTTCAACAGAAAAGAAGAGGACTTTACCAGGGCTGCAGCAGGCTGTGTCAGAAGACGTCCCTGCAGCAGCTCCATCACCCCCAGCGGACGCTGTATACTCCCGCGCCGAGGTTGCCGGGTCACCACAGCGGAGGCGCTGGCTTTTCTTCCTGTATCAGTCACACATACACCGCCGTCTCACGGATCGCGGGGCCGCTGTCAAGGGGGAGGTAAGGGGCTTCTGTGCCCACGCTGTACACAGCGATCCCGCGCAGCCGCTGGTGTGGACACAGATTACTGGGCTGCTGTTCCACTAGCCACCAGGGTGTTTTTATAGGGCACAGGTCAGGGGGGCACTTTTGTACCGTTACCCCCCCGCTTCTTATTACACGCCCGGTGTGGATGCCAGCAGGGGGAGTAGGCCGGACCTGAGGCCCCTCTCCCCAGCCCCAGCACGGCATTTCTGTAATGTTCCCGCCCTGGAGCTGCATATCTCTCTCCCTCACTCCTGATTTGGATTCCAGAAAAACCCTGGAGGTTCTTCCTTTCAAGGGAGACGTTCTCTTTGCAGAAGACCTCAATAAGATTGTGGTTGACCTGGCTACTGCTAAAACAGCCTGCCTACCTAGTACGGCTCCTTCCGCACAGAAGGCTAAAAGTACTTTCCCTCGGCCCATTCGTACTCCAGGTAAAGCAAAAGGTCAGGCGTACCCAAAGCAAGCCCGTGCTTCCAGACCGAAGCGTGCTTGGGCCTCCTGTCAGCCAGCTTCAAAAACTGATAAGCCTGCCGCATGACGGGGCGGGCCTCCCCCTGAGGGATCCCAGGGTGGGGGGCCGAGTTCTAGGTTTTACCCAGGAATGGTTGAAGACCACTTCGGATACCTGGGTGAGGGAAGTCGTTGCTCGAGGTTACGCCATACCCTTCAAGAATCGCCCCCCTCATCGATTTTGCCTGACAGATGTGCCTCTGGATTCGGCAAAAGCAAACACGTTGCACTCAGTGGTATGTTCCCTTCTGTCCACAGGAGTGGTGGTACATGTTCCTCTGACTCAGAGGGGCGAGGGGTTATATTCACCGCTGTTTCTAGTCCCGAAACCGAACGGGTCCTCGCGGCCCATTCTCTATCTGAAGTCCTTGAACAAGCATGTGCGAATTTCCAAGTTCCGTATGGAAACGCTGTGCTCTATTGTTCTGGCCATGGAGACTGGGGACTATATGGTCTCCCTGGACATACAGGATGCCTACCTACATATTCCTATTGCGGTATCTCATCAGCAGTACCTGCGGTTTGCAGTGGGCAACCTTCATTACCAATTTTGGGAATTACCTTTTGGTTTGACAACAGTTCTGCGAGTCTTCACCAAGGTTATGGTGGTCATGACGGCCATGCTATGCCGTCAAGGGGTCAGGATACTACCTTACCTAGACGATTTGTTGATCCTGACGAGTTCCCCAGAACTTCTCCTACGTCATCTCGATTTGACAATTTAGTGCATGAAAGCCCACGGATGGCTGATCAACTGGAAGAAATCCTCCCTGGTTCCGGCTCGGAGCATGTTACACCTGGGAGCGTTATTGGACACCCACAACCAGCGGTTGTTCCTGTCTCAGGAGAAAGTCCTGAAGCTTCAGGACAAGATCCGATGCTTCCTCTCCCGTCCGCAAGTGTCGATTCATTCGGCGATGCAAGTGCTAGGTCTCATGGTGTCGGCTTTCGACATGGTGGAGTATGCTCAATTCCATTCTCGCCCTCTGCAGAAGTTGATTCTGTCCAAGTGGGACGGCCTGCCTCACCGGAACAGATCTCACATGATCTCACTATCTCCGGAGGTCCGTCTGTCACTGAGCTGGTGGCTTCAGGACCGACGTATGAGCAGGGGCCGTCCTTTCTGGATATCCAACTGGGTCCTGCTGATGACGAATGCCAGTCTGAGAGGTTGGGGCACGGTGTTGGAACAACACTCTCTCCAGGGTCGGTGGACCAAGGAGGAGTCTCTACTCCCGATACACATTCTGGAACTGCGGGCAGTGTTCAATGCGTTGACAATGGCCCAGCATCTGATATAGAACAGACCTGTTCAAGTACAATCGGACAACGCCACCATCGTGGCGTACATCAATCATCAGGGCGGCGCTCGAAGCCGCATGGCAATGGGGGAAGTATCAAGGATTCTTCAGTGGGCAGAACGCCATCTGCCAGCCATATCAGCAGTTTTCATTCCGGGTGTTCTGAACTGGGAGGTGGACTATCTCAGTCGTCAGGAAGTGCACGCCGGAGAATGGAGCCTACATCCGGAGGTGTTTCACCTTCTCGTGGACAAGTGGGGTCTCCCAGATGTGGACCTGATGGCGTCTCGACACAATTACAAGGTTCCGGTCTTCGGAGCAAGGACAAGGGATCCTCAAGCAGCGGTCGTGGATGCTCTATCAATTCCGTGGAACTTTCGGCTGCCGTATGTGTTCCCCCCGGTGTCCCTCCTGCCCAGAGTAATACGGAAGTTCAAGCAAGAAGGAGGAAACCTACTTCTGGTCGCTCCAGCGTGGCCCAGGCGGCACTGGTTCTCCGATCTCCAGGGCCTCTCGTTGGA
This sequence comes from Pseudophryne corroboree, assembly GCF_028390025.1. Lineage (NCBI taxonomy): Eukaryota > Metazoa > Chordata > Amphibia > Anura > Myobatrachidae > Pseudophryne > Pseudophryne corroboree. Next base: position 355,295,231 of record NC_086452.1, on the reverse strand, counting down.
TCGTTCCCTTCTACTTCCACAATGACCAGACCACCTCGTTCAGGGCCCTTGTGTTTACCAGGATTTGGCCCGTCTGGCTTTGACGGCATGGCTCTTGAAGCTTCCGTCCTGAGGGCCAAGGGTTTTCCTGAGGCGGTCGTTCAAACTATGTTGAAGGCCCGTAAGCCGGCTTCTGCTTGGATATACCATAGGGACGGGAATGCTTACTTGGCCTTTCTACAACAAGGCCTGGATTTAGGCCTGCGTCTGGCCTCCCTCAAGGTTCATCTCTGCCTTGTCTGTTTGGTTTCAGAGAAAGATCGCTACCCTACCTGATGTCCATACATTCACTCAGGGTGTGCTGAGGATTCAGCCTCCTTATGTGCCACCTTTGGCCCCTTGGGATCTGTCGGTGGTCTTGGAGGCCTTACAAGAGTCTCAGTTTGAGCCTCTTACCTCTGCTGACCTTAAGTGGCTATCCCTTAAGGTGTTGTTTTTGCTGGCTATTGCTTCAGCTAGAAGGGTATTGGACTTGGGTGCCTTATCCTATAAGTCCCCCTATTTGATTTTTTACCATGACCGGGCGGTTCTTCGGACACGCCCAGGTTATGTACCCAAGGTGGTGTCTTCTTTACACCTTAACCAGGAGATTGTGGTTCCAGCCTTTAATTCTCCTGAGTTGTCTTCCAAAGAGCGGTCTTTGGATGTGGTACGGTCTCTCCGTATCTATGTGAAGAGAACTTCCTCCATTAGGAAATCCGATTCTCTTTTTGTGTTTGGTTTTCACAAACGTGGCTGGCCTGCTTCTAAGCAGACATTGGCCAGATGGATTAGAATGGTGATTGCACATGCTTATGTACAGGCTGGTCGTCCGGTTCCTGCTACCATCAAAGCCCATTCTACTCGGTCGGTTGGACCTTCTTGGGCGGCCTACCGTGGTGCGACCCTTGAACAATTGTGCAAGGCGGCTACGTGGTCCTCAGGGAACACGTTTATAAGGTTCTATGCCTTCGATACTGCCGCTTCCCAGGATTCTTCCTTTGGATGCTGGGTTCTTGTGTCCGCTACAGTGCGTCCCCTCCCGTGAGGAACTGCTTTGGGACATCCCCGATGTAATTCCTTGTGGAGCCCAGTGTACCCCGCAGCAGAAAACGAGATTTATGGTAAGAACTTACCGTTGTTAAATCTCTTTCTGCGAGGTACACTGGGCTCCACAAGGCGCCCACCCTGACGCACTTAGCTTTTTTGGGTTGGAATTGGCATAGCCGCTGACACCCTCTCCTGTGGTGAGTGTGTGGTGTAATTGGCTACGAGCAATTGTCGTCTCTGGTACCTGCTACTGCATTGGGCTGGTTAACGAAACTGAGCTCTTGTGCACAGAGGCGGGGTGATATAGGAGGCGGCGCTGTGCATCTTGGGAAGAAGCTCAAAATTTTGAGCCTGTTGGTGCCTCGGATCAAGATCCTACTGTACATCCCAATGTAATTCCTTGTGGAGCCCAGTGTACCTAGCAGAAAGAGATTTAACAACGGTAAGTTCTTACCATAAATCGCGTTATCCAGGTACGACTTACCTTCCCTGCCAGTTATACGTTCTATCAGGGAACAGTTTCAAGATGAGTAATGTCTCCGAATATAAGGATACAGTTTACAGGGTAGGCATGATTGTATTGTTGTCTGTCAATATTTTCTATTTTCAAACTAGTATATTTTTGTTTTTTATTAAGCACTTCTGGTTCATCCACTACCTTGTCTCCCAGTCGCTGCTTTGCCCTGAGAGATTCCCAGAAATTGGCCATCACTGGACTGAATTCAATTGCATTGGGTGAAGAAATCATACAGAAGAAAGAGACACAAAGCCAGAGTGTATACCTCCATCTCAACAAAATGTCTCGATTAGCAGGCGCTGTTCTCATACTGCCTCTTGTGGAGTGTCATATTGCTGCCTACTGCCAGGCCCTGCAGTCCCTGGAGAAATCGGGCGTGACTCTTTCTGATAAGTCTCTTTCTTCCTCCTCCACTGACAGGAGTTTGAGCTCTAGTGTTGAGGATACAGTCACCAGTCTTGCAGAACCTGCTCTGGCATCACTTAGAATCCTTTATCACCTTGTTTTTTACAGTCTAGACGTGGTCGAGACCCTACTGAAGAATACATCAGAGGGAGGGATCCCCTTGCCTCTCATTACAGAGGCTGGGCAAGGGTCTAGTACATTAAAACATGGAGAGACAGACAATGATGAACAGAACCTGCATCCTTTATTTAAAAAACTAATTTTGCTCTTGTCATCTACTGTTGTGACATACAAGAAGGATATTGTGCGAGAACATGTCCTCCAAGTCCTGGTGAAATTGGCAGAAAATTCTCCTAATGAATTGTTGTGCAGGTAACTTTATTTTTTTTCCTTCTTGTGTGGGTGAAAAATGTTTTAAGTACTTAGAATTCACCAAGGCAAATGCCGCTTAATCTATTTATGTGCCCCACACCAAATGCATGTTGACTGTTATAAAGCGCACTGGAAATGCTGATGGCAAAGGGATCATTATTTACACGGACAGCAGTGATAGAAAGCAATGTATTGGGGGGGCGACTTGAATTCTTCCATGCTGTCTTTTTTTTGTTTTTTACATTTTAATGCTGCCAGTGTGAAAACCACATGATATGAAAGGTACCTATGGCTGCAGCATTTTTAAAGTCATCATAAATCCCTTGCAGGGGCTTTGGGTCTTACCTAAAAGTTCCTTTCTCATAGACCTGGTAAAGATTGATTGTCATCACGCCAGCTATTCTTTGATCCCTTCTAGGCAAAGTACTGCAGGCCTTTTTACATGCTAGGAAATAGCGAACATTAAAATTGCTCTACTTTCCCCATTCTGGTACCCACAAACTTGTGTGATCACCAAAGAATAACCCTGCACTGCAGAAATCATTATGATATCCAGAGATAGGAGGGTATCTTTTCCATCCAGACTTCAGTAAACTCAGAGGCACCCTTATATGAAAGAGAATAGAGTCCCGCCTTTCAAGTGATGTTCCCCCTTGGTGCTTACTACTGTATTTGGTGGTCATCAGACAATATCCACCCACACTGTAGAAATATTAGTAGTGCCATCGGATGGTTGAGGCACTTACATTGCACAGTGTCCCCCATGCCAGTACCAGGTGCGGTATAGAAGAGCTACAGTATTTAGGTCAACACCAAATGTTCAACATGCACTATGTCGTCAGGTATATAAGTTTGACAGATAAAGGGTTGACAGTAGGTGAGGTCGACATAACGATGGTCGACACACGTTTTTTCAGCATTTTGGGTGAAATCTTGTATGTTTGGTAATATGTGGCCACCATCAGTAAACACGTATACCCTTGCGTGCTTGCTTTGGGTAGGTTGCTATTCCCAATCATAGTCCATGTGGATTGTAAATCAAGCACATGTTGGGAAGACGTTAAAAAAAACAAAAAGTTGTTTTTCTTGTTGGTGGTTAGAAGAAAATGCACACATCTGCTTTAGTTCACCTTATGGTAGTTTCCATAAAAACAAACTTTTTTGGCAATTTTGGGAAGCTTGTCTTTGCTGTTTAAGGAGAAATAAGCAAACTAATGCTGTTTGCTTGAAATTCAAAGACTTCTGAAAAAAAGTAGGATTTGTGTGTGTGTACTGCGTATTTATTGATTTTAATGTGGAATTTGATCAGCCCAAAAAGTGCCAAAGTAAGTTTGGCAATGAAGGCGTTAAAAGAGCTTGGTTATGGCAATCCCTTACCTAGGACATCAACATGTTATATGTTGGTAGCGATATGCGAGTGGGCGAAATCATAGTAGCTTATGTGAATATGGAGTACCAAACTCCTCCATACAGCTTACTATTCCCAATCATAGTCTGCATGGATAGTGAATCAAGCAAATGCTGGGAAAACGTAAAAAAATATATATGTGTGGTCATGGTATAAGCGAGGCATTACAGGCTTCTACTGGCCTAGGCAGTACGGTGATGTAATGGTTAGCATTACTGCCTCACAGCACTGAGGTTCTGGGTTCAATTCCCACCATGGCCCTGTGTGTAGTTTGTATATATTCTCCCCGTGCTTGTGTGGGTTTCCTCCAGGTACTCCTGTTTCCTCCCAAAATTCAAAAATATACTTGTAGGTTAATTGGTTCCCAACAAAATTAACACTTATGTGTGTGGTGTACATGTGGTAGTAAATTAGGGCCGATTCAATTGATTTTCTGCAGCCGCCACTAGATGGCGCCTGACGGGAGCAGCAATTCATTTCTTCTGTTTGGGCACTCAGCAGCCACGGAGGACACATATTTTCTCGCAGTCTTTTGAGATGCGAGTAAAATTGTGCAGTAAGCCGGCACTTTGGGAGTCCAAATGGGAGATTGGACGCCCAAAGCAGGACTTTAGACGTGAGTAAAACCTGTCTGTCTGAGCATGACATGCGTGATATGCATGTGTGCCCAAACGCAATTGAATAGTTACAATTGTTTGGGTGTCTAAACAGTTCCGTATTGAAAGGATTTTTAGACGCACAAAACAATTGATTCTGCCCCGATTTTAATTGGCCCCTACAGAAAATAATAAAACACATCGGTCCCCCCATGGTAAAAAGAAAAACACATTGGCATCCATAATACAAAAAAAAAATGGGTTGGATAGTGTATGTCCCTGGGTTGGTGGGGGTGGGGTACTGTGTCTAGGAGACTGACTCAGATGCTGACATAGGCAGACAGACAAACGCTGACACGCAGATGCTGACATACAGAAGGAGGGGGGGGGGGGCACAGTGTAAGCCACTGGATATCCAGCAGCTGTACCGTTTTATCCGGTACAGTACTGTGTTTTAACTTTTTTTTGTACCGCACAAACACCAGTGTACCAGGTTCTCTTTTCTGAGCTGCCTCGGATTTCTTAGCAGCGCTGCAGGACACGGACTCCCGCATCGCTGCTGCACAGTGACTGACAGGCGGCGGCGGCTCCCCTCCACATCCTTCTGTGCCTGTGAGCATAGGAGCTGGCTGGTCAGGTTTCTATGTTGTTCTATGTGAGGGCGGGATGTACTAAGTGACATCGCTGCGATGCTAATTGCATATGTATTTTCATATGCGATTACTATTGCGAAGGACAGCTCTTCCGATAAGAGCTGTCCTTCGTGATCTCCAGCGGGCCCAGAACTTCCAGGTTTATGACCCAGAAATAGTTCTGCACATGCGCAGAGTGACGGGGCATGCTGGGAGGGATCCAATCGGATCCCTTACATCAGCGCTGCTGTGAGAAGCCCATAGGCTTCTATGGGGTAACGCCAGTAACAAAAGCTGGCGCTGCCCTTCGCAGCGGTACCCCGGCAGCCAGCTTTTTAGTACATTCGGTAAATGCGGTAAAAGGCTTCCTTCCTTTCCTTATGGAGACAGTACAGAGAGGGAAGTCTAGGGCAGTACCATCGCCGGTCGCCAATGGGTCCAGTGAGCTCAAACATCTGACGCTCAAACACCAGATTGATAGCCCAAACAGCAGCGCCAGTTATCGTGCAGGACACTCCTTGGTGTTTGAGTGCCCAAACGCAGCGCCCAATAAATAACAATTAAATTGCACCCATCGGGGACGCTGGAATGGGCGCGAATGTCACGCAATCACTGGGTGACGTTAATAGACACCCATAAAAAACAATTGAATCGACCCCATAGACAGATGCTGACACACTGATGTCGACAGTGACAGACACACAGACAGATGCTGGCAAGCGCTGACACACAGATGCAGACACGGGTAGATGCCGAAGGATAAGTGGCCAACGTCTTCAGTTTGCACAGATTTGATCGCAATCTACAGATAGATGCCTGGGTGCAAGGAGCGGTATTTCTAAGGTTATATTTTGCCTTCTGGAACCATCCTCCTAAAAGGTTTCGGTCTCAGCCCATCTCGGGTAGAGGCGTAGGCGAGGGATTGGCATGAAGCAATTCAGAAATTTTTTTGTCAGGAATAGTCATTCCAGAAACCCATGCACAATCGGGGGGTTTATTCCCACCTGGGTCAAAAACAATCCCTCGTCCCATTATCAATTTCAAAAACAGAGAAATTTGGGTAACACGGTTCACGTGGAGGCAACTCCATAGTTGGATGGGGAGCCAAAATATTATATGGTATTCCTGGATAAGTCAGGAATCTTACCTTCAGGCTCCTATAACACTGTTCATTAGTATTATCTCAAGGTTTACCATCCTTCAGCAAAATTTCAGTTAGGCCTTACCCTTTGGGTTATCCTGACACAAATACAGGAAAGGTGCTGTGTCATCTACAACATACAAATAACTTGTCTGCAGAGGCACGGGTGGTTCATAAATGGGATCATCTCTGGTTCCATAACATAACTCACTGTGAGGCTATACTGAATTCGAGTTTGCAGGAAGTAGTTACCTCGGAACAAGATATCCAAGGCAAAGCTAGGAGAGTGGTTACAATGTCAAACAATACCAATTCATGCAGCAATGCGAATGATTGGTTTGATGGTTTTAACAATACACATGATGGAGTGGGCATAATTCCACTCAAAACTTTTTCAGCATCTCCTCCATCTATGGCCACATCACACTGGATATGTCCAATCTCAATGATGTTGGCAGTTAAGCAGTGTTGTACCTGGTTAAATTCTCCGAGTGCAAGACCATCTGTGAATACCAGGTGGTGTAGATGGGCCAGATGGACAGTACACAAACAAGTACGTGGTACTGGCAAAAAAAGGTAAGAAGTAGCCTGGGGGCTACAGACATTCCATCTAGATCAGAGGATACCTTTTTCTTTTTGTATATCTGGTGGGGAAATCCTGACAACAAATACAAGTCTTCACGGCTATGGGGACCATTATCCGGAAAATTATGAGTCCGGGGATTATGGACCACAGAAGAAAGGTGCCTGCTAATAAATCTGTTAGCACTTCAGGCCATATACTGGGTCCTGATTCAGGCACGGGACATTCCTAAAGGAAGATCGGTCCAGATCCGCAAGGACAAGGAAATGGCAGTAGTGTACATCAACTTTCAGAGAGGAACACGTAGATAAATAGCAAGAAAAGAGGTAAATCACATGCTAAAGTGTGTAGAACTCCATCTTCCAGCCTTGTCCGCAGGGTTTGTTCCGGGAGTCCTAAACTGAAGAGCTGATTTCTCAGTCGACACGTCATTCAGGTAAATGAATGGGCTTTTGCACCCTAAAGTCGTTTCAGACTCAGGTAGACAGATGGACTTGGCCAGAGTGGTGTCCCATCTGAACAACAAAAGCCATAATCGGGTCAGTAACAAAGGAAGTGATCTTTGTGGATGTCTTTTTAAGGGGAATTTTATTTCTCTTATGTGTTTCTCAAATCATCCTGCTACTCAGGATAGTGAGGAAAATACAACAAAGATGCTGGGATTCTAACAAGCCCCGGCTTGGCCCAGAAGGCGTTGGTACACGGATCCACAGAAAATGTTGAATACCTTTTCTGTTTCCTCTACGCCCAGACTAAGACAGGATCCTTGATTATCACAGATATCTGGATCAACTGTTTTGATGGCGTGGCTCTTGAAATCTATATACTGAGGTCCAGAGGATTCTCACAAATGCTCAGAGCAAGGAAAAACTTCCTTAACTTGTATTTATCACCAAATATGGCAAGCTTATATACATTGGTGCAATGAAAGGGGTATGGACCCGAAATCTTGCAGCGTTTCCAGGGTTTTAGCATTCCTTCAAACAGGAATAGATAAAGGTTTAGCGGTGGCTTCCTTGGAAATATAAGTGTCAGCATTGACTGTATGGTTCCAAAAGAAAATTGCCAAATTGCAGGATGTGCGCACTTTTTCCCAGGGAATGCTGCGCATTCAACCTTCCCTTTTTTCCTACTACAGGGTCAGGAAATCTAAATCTAGTCCTCAAAGCCTGTCAAGTTGCTCTGCTTAAACCACTAAGTGAAGTGGATTTTAAATGGTTGACAGCTAAAGTTCTCTTCAGCTGACTATGGCATCAGCTAGAAGAGTGTCGGATTTAGGAGTACTGTCATGTTAATCTCCTTTTCTGATGTTATCCAGATAAAGTAGTTCTCAGAGCTAGGTCTGGGTATCTTCCTAAGGGGTGATCTATATTCCACCTTAATGAAGATGATATAGTCCCGGTTTTTCATGAATCGCGATTTTCTGCGGGAGATGCGTCGCATTAGAAAGACAAATTCTCTTTTCATCCTCTACGGTTTTCACAAGAGGAGATGGCCTGCTACTAAACAGACGCTAGCAAGATGGCTTCGAATGACGATTTCAGAAGCATATTCTTAAGCTGATCTCCCTGTCCCGGCTAATGTCCCTGCTCACTTTACATGTAAGGAAAGTCTTTCATGGTTAGCACAATATTGTGCTTGAGCAGAACAGATATGTAAGGCAGCTACATGGCTTCCAATAAACACATTCAATCAGACATTATGCCTGGGATATCTTTGCCTCTCATGATGCTCAATTTGGGCGTAAGGTTCTCCTAATCAGGAGCATCCCCACCACTAAAAATTGCTTTGGGAAGTTCCAATGTTATCCTGTGGATAACCTGTGGACCCTGCCGGAGAAATACACGTTATGGAAAGAACTTACCGTTGATAACGGTATTTCTCCTAGGTCCACAGGTTTCCACCCTGATGCACCTGATTTGAGAATCTTTATACTCACTAAACTCTTCCCTTTTGCATGGAAGAGTGTGCATGTGTGTTCTCGCCTGAATGGGGTTCTACATAATGCTCCTGCCTAAATGCTTTGGAAACAACTGATTTGACTGAGTCAGTGGGCGGGATTATATGGCGAGCCCAGTGTATTCTGTGAGGCCAGAAAGCTTGTGATCGTTTGGTGCCAATCCGCTGTCGCTCCATCATATCCCATTGTTATCCTGTGGAAACCTGTGGACATAGGAGAAATACCGTTATCAACGGTAAGTTCTTACCATAGCGTATATGTCCTAGGTCATTGTTCCAGTTCCACCTCATCAGTGGAACAAAGGTTACTATTTGAACCTTTTCGTGGTACCAAAGCCGGATGGTTCGGTACGGCCAATTCTGGACTTAAAATCTTTGAACCCTTATCCCAGGGAGTTCAAATTCAAGATGGAGTCTCTGAGAGCTGTCATCTCAGGACTGACGGAGGGGGAGTTCCTGGTGTCCCTGGACATAAAGGATGCGTACCTCCACATTCCCATTTGGTCACCGCATCAGTCATATCTGAGGTTTGCGCTGTTAGACGATCACTATCAGTTTCAGGCACTGCCGTTTGGTCTCTCCGTGGCACCGAGGGTCTTCACCAAGGTTATGGCAGAGATGATGGTTCTCCGCAAGCAAGGGGTGAACATAATTCCGTATCTGGACGATCTCCTGATCAAGGCGTCGTCCAGGGAGAAGTTAAGATCCATTGCTCTCACGACACAACTGCTCAAGGAGCACGGTTGGATCCTGAACCTTCCAAAGTCTCATCTGGAGCCGACAAGGAGGCTAGGCTGTCATTCCTGGGGATGATCCTAGACATGGAAGTGCAGAGGGTGTTTCTACCGGTGGATAAAGCATTGGTGCTTCAAACAATGGTCCGGAATGTCTTGAAGCCTGCCCGGGTATCGGTTCATCAGTGCATCCGCCTTCTGGGGAAGATGGTTGCCTCCTACAAGGCTCTGCAGTACGGAAGGTTTCATGCTCGATCCTTTCAGCTGGATCTCTTGGACCAGTGGTCGGGATCTCACCTACATATGCACCAGAGGATACGTCTGTCACTGAAAGCCAGGATTTCGCTCCTCTGGTGGCTACAACTACCACACATTCTGGAAGGCCGAAGGTTTGGAGTTCAGGACTGGATCCTTCTAACCACAGATGCAAGTCTAAGAGGTTAGGGAGCAGTCGCTCAGGGGGAAGCCTTTCAAGGAAGGTGGTCGAATCAAGAATCCCTTCTCCCAATAAACATCCTGGAGCTAAGAGCCATATACAAAGGTCTTCTACAAGCAGCACACCTCCTGCAGGATCGGGCTGTTCAGGTGCAGTCGGACAACGTGACCACAGTGGCCTACATAAATCGACAAGGCGGAACGAAGAGCAGGGCTGCAATGTCATAGGTGTCAAGAATCCACCTCTGGGCAGAAAGACACGCGGTGGCGATGTCAGCGATCTTCTTTCTGAGAGTAGACAACTGGGAAGCAGACTTCCTCAGCAGGCACGATCTCTATCCAGGAGAGTGGGCCTCCACCTGGAGGTGGTCGAGGAGGTAACCGGTTGGTGGGGGGTTCCTCACATAGACATGATCGCCTCCCGCCTCAACAAGAAGCTGCGGAGGTACTGTTCCAGGTTGAGAGACCCGCAGGCTGTGGCGGTGGACGCACTGGTAACACCGTGGGTGTTCACATCAGTGTACGTGTTCCCTCCACTTCCTCTGATAGCAAAAGTTCTTCAACTGGTAAGAAGAGCAAAGGTTCTGGCAATCCTCATTGCTCTGGGCTGGCCAAGGAGGGCTTGGTACGCAGATCTGCTGGATCTTCTGCTGGAAGATCCAAGGCCCTTACCACTTTGGGAGGATCTGCTACTGCAGGGGCTGTTCCCTTATCAAGACTTACCTCGGCTACGTTTGACGGCATGGCGGTTGAACGCCAGATCTTAGCTCGGAAGGGTATCCCGAATGAGGTTATTCCTACCCTGATACAGGCTAGGAGGGGGGTAACGTTACCATCAAATTTGTAAAAAATGTGTTTCTTGGTGCGAATTTAAGAAATTTCCTGCGGTGGAGTTTCAACTTGGACGTTTTCTCCTTTCCTGCAAACAGGTGTGGATATGGGCCTGAGATTGGGCTCCATCAAGGTCCAGATCTCGGCTTTGTCCATTTTCTTCCTAAAACAATTGGCTGTCCTCCCTGAGGTTCAGACCTTTTTGAAAGGGGTTCTGCACATCCAGCCTCCCTTTGTGGCGCCGACGGCACCCTGGGATCTTGATGTGGTGTTGCAGTTCCTGCAATCGGCTTGGTTTGAGCCTCTACAGGAGGCTGACATCAAGATTCTCACGTGGAAGGCGGTCACTTTGTTGGCCTTAGCTTCTGCTCGACGCGTGTCGGAATTAGGGGCTTTGTCTTGTAGAATTCCCTATCTGATCTTCCATGAAGATAGGGGCGGAACTTAGGACTCGTCCGCAGTTCCTGCCTAAGGTTGTATCAGCTTTTCATATCAACCAACCTATTGTGGTGCCAGTGGCTACTGACTCCTCAATTGCTTCAAAGGCCTTGGATGTTGTGAGGGCTTTGAAGATTTATGTGAAGAGGACGGCTCGTCATAGAAATTCTGACTCTCTGTTTGTCCTCTATGATCCCATGAAAATTTGGTGTTCTGCTTCTAAGCAGTCGATTTCACACTGGATCAGGTTCACCATCCAGCATGCATATTCTACGGCAGGATTGCCGTGTCCAAAATCTGTAAAGACCCACTCTACTCGAAAGGTGGTCTCTTCCTGGGCGTCTCGGCTGTACAGCTTTTGCCGAGCAGCTACTTGGTCTGGGTCGAACACGTTTGCTAAGTTTTACAGGTTCGATACTTTGGCCTCTGACCTCAAGGTTGGTCAAGCAGTCTTGCAGGAGCCTCCGTGCTCTCCCTCCCATTCTGGGAGCTTTGGTACATCCCCATGGTACTAATATGGACCCCAGCATCCTCTAGGACGTAAGAGAAAATAGGATTTTAATTACCTACCGGTAAATCCTTTTCTCGTAGTCCGTAGAGGATGCTAGGCGACTGCCCAGCGCTTCGTTTCCTGCATTGGTTTTATAGTTCAGTACTGCCTGATTCCTAGGTAAATTCTGCGTTGTTTACTGTTTCAGTACTGTTTCAGCTGTTGCTGAGTTTCCGGCATGTTAGCCGGTTTGCCTGTTGTTTGAGCTGGTATGAATCTCGCCACTATCTGTGTATTTTCTTCTCTCGAAGTATGTCGTCTCCTCGGGCACAATTTCTAGACTGAGTCTGGTAAGAGGGGCATAGAGGGAGGAGCCAGCCCACACAGTGCCAGTGGCTCCTGGTGGAACTGTCTATAGCCCATGGTACTAATATGGACCCCAGCATCCTCTACGGACTATGAGAAAAGGATTTACCAGTAGGTAATTAAAATCCTTTTTTTTTTTTTCACTGCACCCCAAGGCCAAAAGTTTCTTATTGAGAAATTTATAAAGAAATATTAAATTAAGTAAATAGTGTTTATACAGATGGAGCCGCACTCATCTAGTGTGGCTACATCGCATACGTGCACTCCCGGCGTGACTAGGCGATCCGCCCGCCGGGGTGCATAGAGACGCTCTCCCATTCTAGTTAATAGGGCGCGTGCGTGTCCCAGATGGAGACACAAGACGATAGGCATGCCCAGGCACAAATGAAGCCATGATTAGCGTGGCTCTATCTGTATGTCATCCTTAGGTTCAATTGTGTGGTGAGGGACAAGATTTGCTTCTGTTTGTCCACATATATTATTGACAGCCACCAGCACTGGTTTTGCCTATTACATTGACCACCAATAATTTTAATCTATCCTTGGATACCAGCTCAGGACACTCCTGCAAGTGTCCCAAGGCACCCCAGTGTGCCACGGCACACAGTTTGAGAACCACTGATCTATGCAATGCAGTAGGGTGGTCAACATTTTTTACATATTGCATGGGTGCTCCCCATATGTTTTGCCATAGAGTTTAAAAAACAAAAACAAAAAAAAACTGGAATCATTATTACCATCAATTTTTCTTCCTTGAAATACTCCATAGTGCCCCGACAGATTGGGAAGGCTGTCAGAGGAGGAGACACTCTAACTTCTAGAGGTCTTTCATGCTTTTGTAATTTTGGCTTAAGGGGCCTACACATGGTGCAATATAACTACCGATATGGACGATATAGTCCATATAGGTAGAAAACATAGAGCATATCGCACCGTGGGTATACATCTTGCAATACTGATGCACGCGCTCATGGGGTTGGCGTCACAAAAATTAGACTGCAGGCAGGTCAATTTTGGCTAGAAAGTGTACAATATCGTTTTTTTTATCGTTTTTAGGGGGGGGATAGCGGCTCCGCAGGAGACAGGGCACAAAAAGTAAAGCTTTAGGATCAGGTGGTGTGCACTGGCTCCTCCCCCTATGACCCTCCTCCAGACTCCAGTTAGATTTTTGTGCCCGGCCGAGAAGGGTGCAATCTAGGTGGCTCTCCTAAAGAGCTGCTTAGACAAAGTTTAGCTAGGTTTTTTTATTTTACAGTGATTCCTGCTGGCAACAGGATCACTGCAGCGAGGGACTGAGGGGAGAAGGAGTCAGCTCACCTGCGTGCAGGATGGATTGGCTTCTTGGCTACTGGACATCAAGCTCCAGAGGGACGATCACAGGTACAGCCTGGATGGTCACCGGAGCCGCGCCGCCGGCCCCCTTGCAGATGCTGAAGTCAGAAGAGGTCCAGAATCGGCGGCTGAAGACTCCTGCAGTCTTCTAAAGGTAGCGCACAGCACTGCAGCTGTGCGCCATTTTCCTCTCAGCACACTTCACACGGCAGTCACTGAGGGTGCAGGGCGCTGGGAGGGGGGCGCCCTGGGAGGCAAATGAATACCTATAAAGGCTAAAAATACCTCACATATAGCCCCTAGAGGCTATATGGAGATATTTAACCCCTGCCTGATTTTTCTAAATAGCGGGAGACGAGCCCGCCAGAAAAGGGGCGGGGCCTATCTCCTCAGCACACGGCGCCATTTCCTCTCACAGCTCCGCTGGTCAGGACGGCTCCCAAGTCTCTCCCCTGCACTGCACTACAGAAACAGGGTAAAACAGAGAGGGGGGGGCAAATTTATGGCGATATTTTGATATAACAAAGCAGCTATAAGGGAGCACTTATTATAAGGCTATCCCTGATATATATATAGCGCTTTTGGTGTGTGCTGGCAAACTCTCCCTCTGTCTCCCCAAAGGGCTAGTGGGTCCTGTCTTCGTTAGGAGCATTCCCTGTGTGTCTGCTGTGTGTCGGTACGTGTGTGTCGACATGTATGAGGACGATATTGGTGTGGAGGCGGAGCAATTGCCAAATATGAGGATGTCACCCCCTAGGGAGTCGACACCAGAATGGATGCCTTTATTTATGGAACTACGGGATAGTGTCAACACGCTAAAGCAGTCGTTTGACGACATGAGGCGGCCGGACAATCAATTAGTGCCTGTCCAGGCGACTCAAACACCGTCAGGGGCTGTGAAACGCCCTTTGCCTCAGTCGGTCGACACAGACCCAGACGCAGGCACTGACTCCAGTGGTGACGGTGACGATTCAACCGTATTTTCCAGTAGGGCCACACGTTATATGATTTTGGCAATGAAGGAGGCGTTACATTAGCTGATACTACAGGTACCACTAAACAGGGTATTATGTGGGGTATGAAAAAACTACCTATAGTTTTTCCTGAATCAGAAGAATTAAATGACGTGTGTAATGAAGCGTGGGTTGCCCCTGATAAAAAGCTAATAATTTCAAAGAAATTATTGGCATTATACCCTTTCCCGCCAGAGGTTAGGGAGCGCTGGGAAACACCTCCTAGGGTGGACAAGGCGCTAACACGCTTATCTAAACAAGTGGCGTTACCCTCTCCTGAGACGGCCGCACTTAAAGATCCATCAGATAGGCGGATGGAAAATATCCAAAAAAGTATATACACACATGCAGGTGTTATACTACGACCAGCTGTAGCGACTGCCTGGATGGGCAGTGCTGGGGTAGTTTGGTCAGAGTCCCTGATTGAAAATATTGATACCCTGGACAGGGACAATATTTTACTGTCGTTAGAACAAATAAAGGATGCATTTCTTTATATGCGTGATGCACAGAGGGATATCTGCACACTGGCATCACGGGTAAGTGCTATGTCCATTTTGGCCAGAAGAGCTTTATGGACGCGACAGTGGACAGGCGATGCGGATTCAAAACGGCATATGGAAGTTTTGCCGTATAAAGGGGAGGAGTTATTTGGAGTCGGTCTATCAGATTTGGTGGCCACGGCTACAGCCGGGAAATCCACCTTTCTACCTCAAGTCACTCCCCAACAGAAAAAGGCACCGATTTTTCAACCGCAGCCCTTTCGTTCCTTTAAAAATAAGAGAGCAAAGGGCTATTCATATCTGCCACGAGGCAGAGGTCGAGGGAAGAGACAGCAACACGCAGCTCCTTCCCAGGAACAGAAGCCCTCCCCGGCTTCTACAAAAGCCTCAGCATGACGCTGGGGCTTCTCAAGCGGACTCGGGGACGGTGGGCGGTCGTCTCAAAAATTACAGCGCGCAGTGGGCTCACTCGCAGGTAGATCCCTGGATCCTGCAGATAATATCTCAAGGGTACAGGTTGGAATTAGAGACAGATCCACCTCGCCGTTTCCTGAAGTCTGCTTTACCAACGTCCCCCTCCGAAAGGGAGACGGTTTTGGAAGCCATTCACAAGCTGTACTCTCAGCAGGTGATAGTCAAGGTACCTCTTCTACAACAAGGGAAGGGGTATTATTCCACTCTTTTTGTGGTACCGAAGCCGGATGGCTCGGTAAGGCCTATTCTAAATCTGAAGTCCTTGAACCTGTACATAAAGAAGTTCAAGTTCAAGATGGAGTCACTCAGAGCAGTGATAGCGAACCTGGAAGAGGGGGACTTTATGGTATCCTTGGACATCAAGGATGCGTATCTCCACGTTCCAATTTACCCCTCACACCAGGGGTACCTCAGGTTCGTTGTACAAAACTGTCACTATCAGTTTCAGACGCTGCCGTTCGGATTGTCCACGGCACCTCGGATCTTTACAAAGGTAATGGCCGAGATGATGATTCTTCTTCGAAGAAAAGGCATATTAATTATCCCATACTTGGACGATCTCCTAATAAGGGCGAGGTCCAGAGAACAGCTAGAGATGGGATTAGCACTGTCTCAAGAAGTGCTAAAACAGCACGGGTGGATTCTGAATATTCCAAAATCCCAGTTAATGCCGACAACTCGTCTGCTGTTCCTAGGGATGATTCTGGACACGGTTCAGAAAAAGGTTTTTCTCCCGGAGGAAAAAGCCAAGGAGTTATCCGACCTTGTCAGGAACCTCCTAAAACCAGGAAAGGTGTCTGTACATCAATGCACAAGAGTCCTGGGAAAAATGGTGGCTTCTTACGAAGCAATTCCATTCGGCAGATTCCACGCAAGAATTTTCCAAAGGGATCTGTTGGACAAATGGTCAGGGTCGCATCTTCAGATGCACCTACGGATAACCCTGTCTCCAAGGACAAGGGTGTCTCTTCTGTGGTGGTTGCAGAGTCCTCATCTATTGGAGGGCCGCAGATTCGGCATACAGGATTGGATCCTGGTGACCACGGACGCCAGCCTGAGAGGCTGGGGAGCAGTCACACAAGGAAGAAACTTCCAGGGAGTATGGACGAGCCTGGAAACGTCTCTTCACATAAACATTCTGGAACTAAGAGCAATATACAATGCTCTAAGCCAGGCAGAACCTCTGCTTCAGGGAAAACCGGTGTTGATCCAGTCGGACAACATCACGGCAGTCGCCCATGTGAACAGACAGGGCGGCACAAGAAGCAGGAGTGCAATGGCAGAAGCTGCAAGGATTCTTCGCTGGGCAGAGAATCATGTGATAGCACTGTCAGCAGTGTTCATCCCGGGAGTGGACAACTGGGAAGCAGACTTCCTCAGCAGACACGATCTTCACCCGGGAGAGTGGGGACTTCATCCAGAAGTCTTCCACATGCTGGTAACCCGTTGGGAAAGACCAATGGTGGACATGATGGCGTCTCGCCTCAACAAAAAACTGGACAGGTATTGCGCCAGGTCAAGAGATCCGCAGGCAATAGCTGTGGACGCGCTGGTAACGCCTTGGGTGTACCAGTCGGTGTATGTGTTTCCTCCTCTGCCTCTCATACCAAAAGTATTGAGAATTATACGGCAAAGAGGCGTAAGAACGATACTAGTGGTTCCGGATTGGCCAAGAAGGACTTGGTACCCGGAACTTCAAGAGATGATCACGGAAGATCCGTGGCCTCTACCTCTAAGGAGGGACTTGCTTCAGCAGGGTCCCTGTCTGTTTCAAGACTTACCGCGGCTGCGTTTGACGGCATGGCGGTTGAACGCCGGATCCTAAAGGAAAAAGGCATGCCGGAAGAAGTCATTCCTACTTTGATTAAAGCAAGGAAGGAAGTAACCGTGCAACATTATCACCGAATTTGGCGAAAATATGTTGCGTGGTGCGAAGATCGGAGTGCTCCGACGGAGGAATTTCAACTGGGTCGATTCCTACATTTCCTGCAATCAGGATTGTCTATGGGTCTCAAATTGGGATCTATTAAGGTTCAAATTTCGGCCCTGTCGATTTTCTTTCAAAAAGAATTGGCTTCAGTCCCTGAAGTCCAGACCTTTGTTACGGGAGTGCTGCATATACAGCCTCCTGTGGTGCCTCCAGTGGCACCGTGGGATCTCAATGTGGTTTTGGACTTTCTAAAATCTCATTGGTTTGAACCACTAAATAAGGTGGATTTGAAATATCTCACTTGGAAAGTGACCATGCTTCTAGCCCTGGCTTCTGCCAGGAGAGTATCAGAATTGGCAGCTTTATCTTACAAAAGCCCATATCTGATTTTCCATTCGGACAGGGCAGAACTGCGGACTCGTCCGCATTTTCTCCCTAAGGTGGTGTCAGCATTTCATCTGAACCAGCCTATTGTAGTGCCTGCGGCTACAAGTGACTTGGAGGACTCCAAGTTACTGGACGTTGTCAGAGCATTAAAAATATATATTGCAAGGACAGCTGGAGTCAGAAAATCTGACTCGTTGTTTATATTGTATGCACCCAACAAGATGGGTGCTCCTGCGTCTAAGCAGACGATTGCTCGTTGGATCTGTAGCACAATCCAACTTGCACATTCTGTGGCAGGCCTGCCACAGCCTAAATCTGTAAAGGCCCACTCCACAAGGAAGGTGGGCTCATCTTGGGCGGCTGCCCGAGGGGTCTCGGCATTACAACTTTGCCGAGCAGCTACGTGGTCAGGGGAGAACACGTTTGTAAAATTTTACAAATTTGATACTCTGGCTAAGGAGGACCTGGAGTTCTCTCATTCGGTGCTGCAGAGTCATCCGCACTCTCCCGCCCGTTTGGGAGCTTTGGTATAATCCCCATGGTCCTTTCAGGAACCCCAGCATCCACTAGGACGATAGAGAAAATAAGATTTTACTTACCGATAAATCTATTTCTCGGAGTCCGTAGTGGATGCTGGGCGCCCATCCCAAGTGCGGATTATCTGCATAAATTGTACATAGTTATTGTTAACTAATTCGGGTTATTGTTGAAGGAAGCCATCTTTCAGAGGCTCCGCTGTTATCATACTGTTAACTGGGTTTAGATCACAGGTTGTACGGTGTGATTGGTGTGGCTGGTATGAGTCTTACCCGGGATTCAAAATCCTCCCTTATTGTGTACGCTCGTCCGGGCACAGTACCTAACTGGAGTCTGGAGGAGGGTCATAGGGGGAGGAGCCAGTGCACACCACCTGATCTGAAAAAGCTTTACTTTTTGTGCCCTGTCTCCTGCGGAGCCGCTATTCCCCATGGTCCTTTCAGGAACCCCAGCATCCACTACGGACTCCGAGAAATAGATTTATCGGTAAGTAAAATCTTATTTTTTAGTATAGTCAAAATTGTATATAGTCAAAATTGAACATAGCAAAAATCGCACCATGTGTATAGTGAATATCGGTGGTTCTGGGCTCTGGGGAGTTCAAGGAAAATCGCAAAATCGGCGCTTATCCAGAATCGCACTGTGTACCCGGCTTAAGGAATTATACATAATAACTTGCATGGCATATTTAATGGAAACAAAATGAAACCCAGTTTGTTTCCGTGCCACCTAGGGTTTTAAAACATAGTAAAATCCAAATGCATAATATCCCATAACCTAACCAATTGCACTACACAGCTGAATGCACTTGTCACCTGATTTGTTCTAAAAACAAAACGTCTATTGAAAAGGAAGTATACTAATGGATAGGCTATCATCTGCCTGTAAAGTACTGTGCTGGATCCAGAGCATCTCCCCCCACACACACACACCTTCTGCTTCAGTTTACTTTCATGCTTCCATCCACCAGCATCTGCTGGGAATCACAACACTGGTTCTGAGTCATTTAGTCCACCGAAACCTTCAACTGAATATTTCTGCAGACGTAGCCACAAGCAGATGTGTCCTTAAACACAGAGCCTCGAAGCGCCGTGCGGCGTGAGACTCCCGGTACATACAGCTGTGCAAGTGTTGCATATAAAATTAGTCCGTGCAGTCTCGTTAAGCTGTTTTGTTTCATCTGAATGTTTAATGTGTTACAAAGATGCACATTTGATATAATCATAACAAATGAACATCATACAAACACAGTTTGTTCAGATGCGTATCTACTAGAGTTGCTAGCTGTCCATGAACTTGCCATTAGTGAGAAAGAAATTAGGTCAGTGAAGTAGAACACCCCTTTTGATGCTACAGTACTATATAAACCAGAGCACCATATCAATGATTTTGAAGTTCTAAATACTGTATGCTAATGAGTTTAGCTGTAGTAGGTACTGACCGTACTGTTGTCTGTGCCTGCTAACATCAATGTCCTTCACCTGGTGAAACTAGAAAAAAGGAGCCACAGAAAGGAGTCTATATGCTTCCGTATTAGTTCCAGTCTGCAGCTTTTATTAACCACACTTGCTAATCAATAAGTGAATTGCAACCTGCATTTAATCTGCAGCAAACACCATAGACCAGGGGTGGGCAATTATTTCAGCTGGGGGGCCACTTAACACTTCCAGTGAATAGTCGAGGGCCACACACAAAATATCTTGTAAATCGGGTCTGAACTGCACCGCAATGTGTAGGCGCGTCGGTCCGCAGCGACGGGATGGTACGAACAAAGCGATCGCACGGTGATTGAGAGGAAGAGGACGTTTGTGGGTGGCAATTGACCATTTTAGAGGATTGTCCGTAAAAACGCAGGCGGGACCTGGCGTTTGAAAGGGAAGGTTTCTGACGTCCGCTCCGGTCTCGATCATCGCACTGGAAGAGTAAGTCCTGGGCTGTGCAGAGACTGCACAAACTTTTGTTTGTGCAGCTCTCTGTAGATGCGATCACACCCCTGCACAGCGACTACCCCCTCCCCTGTAGGCGGTGACTACCTGATCGCAGCAGTGCAAAAATCGCCTGCTAGTGATCAGGTCTGAATTAGGCCCATAGTTATGTATATAACAATAAAAATATAGTGTGTGTGTGTATATATATATATATATAACACTATAAAAACATACACCACAATATACATTAAATACGTAATTTTCTCTAACGTCCTAGTGGATGCTGGGGACTCCGAAAGGACCATGGGGAATAGCGGCTCCGCAGGAGACTGGGCACAAAAGTAAAAGCTTTAGGACTACCTGGTGTGCACTGGCTCCTCCCCCTATGACCCTCCTCCAAGCCTCAGTTAGATTTTTGTGCCCGAACGAGAAGGGTGCAATCTAGGTGGCTCTCCTGAGCTGCTTAGAGTAAAAGTTTAAATTAGGTTTTTTATTTTCAGTGAGTCCTGCTGGCAACAGGCTCACTGCATCGAGGGACTAAGGGGAGAAGAAGCGAACTCACCTGCGTGCAGAGTGGATTGGGCTTCTTAGGCTACTGGACATTAGCTCCAGAGGGACGATCACAGGCCCAGCCATGGATGGGTCCCAGAGCCACGCCGCCGTCCCCCTTACAGAGCCAGAAGAGCAGAAGAGGTCCGGAAAATCGTCGGCAGAAGACGTCCTGTCTTCAATAAGGTAGCGCACAGCACCGCAGCTGTGCGCCATTGCTCTCAGCACACTTCACACTCCGGTCACTGAGGGTGCAGGGCGCTGGGGGGGGGCGCCCTGAGACGCAATAAAAATACCTTATATGGCAAAAAAAATACATCACATATAGCTCCTGGGCTATATGGATGCATTTAACCCCTGCCAGGATACATAGAAAAATGGGAGATAAGGGGGCGGAGCCTATCTCCTCAGCACACTGGCGCCATTTTCCCTCACTGCTCCGTTGGAGGGAAGCTCCCTGGCTCTCCCCTGCAGTCACTACACTACAGAAAGGGTTAAAAAAAGAGAGGGGGGCACTAATTAGGCGCAGTATAAACAATACAGCAGCTATAAGGGGAAAAACACTTATATAAGGTTATCCCTGTATATATATAGCGCTCTGGTGTGTGCTGGCAAACTCTCCCTCTGTCTCCCCAAAGGGCTAGTGGGGTCCTGTCCTCTATCAGAGCATTCCCTGTGTGTGTGCTGTATGTCGGTACGTTTGTGTCGACATGTATGAGGAGAAAAATGATGTGGAGACGGAGCAGATTGCCTGTAATAGTGATGTCACCCCCTAGGGGGTCGACACCTGAGTGGATGAACTGTTGGAAGGAATTACGTGACAGTGTCAGCTCTGTATAAAAGACAGTGGTTGACATAAGACAGACGGCTACTCAGCTTGTGCCTGTCCAGACGTCTCATAGGCCGTCAGGGGCTCTAAAGCGCCCGTTACCTCAGATGGCAGATATAGACGCCGACACGGATACTGACTCCAGTGTCGACGGTGAAGAGACAAATGTGACTTCCAGTAGGGCCACACGTTTCATGATTGAGGCAATGAAAAATGTTTTACACATTTCTGATAATACAAGTACCACCAAAAAGGGGTATTATGTTCAGTGAGGAAAAACTACCTGTAGTTTTCCTGAATCTGAGAAATTAAATGAGGTGTGTGATGATGCGTGGGTTTCCCCCGATAACAACTGATAATTTCTAAAATGTTATTGGCATTATATCCTTTCCCGCCAGAGGTTAGGGTGCGTTGGGAAACACCCCCTAGGGTGGATAAAGCGCTCACACGCTTGTAAGGGCTCTACCCTCTCCTGAGATGGCCGCCCTTAAGGATCCTGCTGATAGAAAGCAGGAGGGTATCCTAAAATGTATTTACACACATACTGGTGTTATACTGCGACCAGCAATCGCCTCAGCCTGGATGTGCAGTGCTGGGTTGGCGTGGTCGGATTCCCTGACTGAAAATATTGATACCCTAGATAGGGACAGTATATTATTGCCTATAGAGCATTTAATAGATGCATTTCTATATATGCGTGATGCACAGTGGAATATTTGCCGACTGGCATCAAGTCTAAGTGCGTTGTCCATTTCTACCAGTAGAGGGTTATGGACACGACAGTGGTCAGGTGATGCGGATTTCAAACGGCATTTGGAAGTATTGCCTTATTAAGGAGAGGAGTTATTTGGGGTCGGTCTTTCAGACCTGGTGGCCACGGCAACAGCTGGGAAATCCACGTTTGTACCCCAGGTCGCCTCTCAACATGAGAAGACGCCGTATTATCAGGCGCAGTCTTTTCGTGGACAAGCGGGCAAAAGGTTCCTCATTTCTGCCCCGTGACAGAGGGTGAGGAAAAAGGCTGCAGAAATCAGCCAGTTCCCAGGAACAGAAACCCTCTCCCGCCTCTGCCAAGCCCTCAGTATGACGCTGGGGCTTTACAAGCAGAATCAGGCACGGTGGGGGGACCCGTCTCAATGAATTTCAGCGCGCAGTGGGCTCACTCGCAAGTAGACCCCTGGATCCTTCAGGTGATATCTAAGGGGTACAAATTGGAATTCGAGACGTCTCCCCCTCGCCGTTTCCTAAAGTCGGCTTTACCGATGTCTCCTTCTGACAGGGAGACAGTTTTGGAAGCCATTCACAAGCTGTATTCCCAGGAGGTGATAATCAAGGTACCCCTCCTGCAACAGGGAACGGGGTATTATTCCACACTGTTGTGGTACCGAAGCCGGACGGCTCGGTGAGACCGATTCTAAATCTAAAATCTTTGAACACTTACATACAGAGGTTCAAATTCAAGATTGAGTCACTCAGAGCAGTGATTGCGAACCTGGAAGAAGGGGACTACATGATGTCTCGGGACATCAAGGATGCTTACCTTCATGTCCAAATTTACCCTTCTCACCAAGGGTACCTCAGGTTTATGGTACAGAACTGTCACTATCAGTTCAGACGCTGCCGTATGGATGGTCCACGGCACCCCGGGTCTTTACCAAGGTAATGGCCGAAATAATGATATTCCTTCGAAGGAAGTGAATTTTAGTTATCCCTTACTTGGACAATTCCCTGATAAGGGTAAGATCCAGGGAACAGTTGGAGGTCGGTGTAGCACTATCTCAGGTAGTGTTGCGGCAGCACGATTGGATTCTCAATATTCCAAAAATCGCAGCTGGTTCCGACGACTCGTCTTCTGTTCCTAGGGATGATCCTGGACACAGTCCAGAAAAAGGTGTTTCTTTCGGAGGAGAAAGCCAGGGAGTTATCCGAGCTAGTCAGGAACCTCCTAAAACCGAGCCAAGTCTCAGTGCATCAATGCACAAGGGTTCTGGGTAAAATGGTGGCTTCCTACGAAGCAATCCCATTCGGCAGATTCCACGCAAGAACTTTCCAGTGGGACCTGCTGGACAAATTGGTCCGGGTCGCATCTTCAGATGCATCAGCGGATAACCCTGTCACCAAGAACAAGGGTGTCCCTCCTGTGGTGGTTGCAGAGTGCTCATCTTCTAGAGGGCCGCAGATTCGGCATTCAGGACTGGGTCCTGGTGACCACGGATGCCAGCCTGCGAGGCTGGGGAGCAGTCACACAGGGAAGGAATTTCCAGGGCTTATGGTCAAGCCTGGAGACATCACTTCACATAAATATCCTGAAGCTAAGGGCCATTTACAATGCTCTAAGCTTAGCAAGACCTCTGCTTCAAGGTCAGCCGGTGTTGATCCAGTCGGACAACATCACGGCAGTCACCCACGTAAACAGACAGGGTGGCACAAGAAGCAGGAGGGCAATGGCAGAAGCTGCAAGGATTCTTCGCTGGGCGGAAAATCATGTGATAGCACTGTCAGCAATCCCGGGAGTGGACAACTGGGAAGCAGACTTCCTCAGCAGACACGACCTCCACCCGGGAGAGTGGGGACTTCACCCAGAAATCTTCCACATGATTATAAACCGTTGGGAAAAACTCGACAGGTATTGCGCCAGGTCAAGGGACCCTCAGGCAATAGCTGTAGACGCTCTGGTAACACCGTGGGTGTACCAGTCAGTGTATGTGTTCCCTCATCTGCCTCTCATACCCAAGGTACTGAGATTGATAAGATGGAGAGGAGTAAGCACTATATTCGTGGCTCCGGATTGGCCAAGAAGGACTTGGTAACCGGAACTTCAAAAGATGCTCACGGAGGATCCGTGGCCTCTACCTCTAAGAAGGGACCTGCTTCAGCAAGGACCCTGTCTGTTCCAAGACTTACCGCGACTGCATTTGACGGCATGGCGGTTGAACGCCGGATCCTGAAGGAAAAAAGGCATTCCGGATGAGGTCAACCCTATCCTGATCAAAGCCAGGAAGGATGTAACCGCAAAACATTATCACCGCATTTGGCAAAAATATGTTGCGTGGTGCGAGGCCAGTAAGGCCCGACGGAGGAAATTCAACTGGGTCGATTCCTACATTTCCTGCAAACAGGAGTGTCTATGGGCCTGAAATTGGGGTCCATTAAGGTTCAAATTTCGGCCCTCCCTAAGTTTCTCCCTAAGGTGGTTTCAGCGTTTCACCTGAACCAACCTATTGTGGTGCCTGCGGCTACTAGGGACTTGGAGGACTCCAAGTTGCTAGATGTTGTCAGGGCCCTGAAAATATATGTTTCCAGGACGGCTGGAGTCAGAAAATCTGACTCGCTGTTTATCCTGTATGCACCCAACAAGCTGGGTGCTCCTGCTTCTAAGCAGACTATTGCTCGTTGGAATTGTAGTACAATTCAGCTTGCACATTCTGTGGCAGGCCTGCCACAGCCAAAAATCTGTAAATGCCCACTCCACAAGGAAGATGGGCTCATCTTGGGCGGCTGCCCGAGGGGTCTCGGCTTTACAACTTTGCCGAGCAGCTACTTGGTCAGGGGCAAACACGTTTGCTAAATTCTACAAATTTGATACCCTGGCTGAGGAGGACCTGGAGTTCTCTCATTCGGTGCTGCAGAGTCATCCGCACTCTCCCGCCCGTTTGGGAGCTTTGGTATAATCCCCATGGTCCTTTCGGAGTCCCCAGCATCCACTAGGACGTTAGAGAAAATAAGAATTTACTTACCGATAATTCTATTTCTCATAGTCCGTAGTGGATGCTGGGCGCCCATCCCAAGTGCGGATTGTCTGCAATACTTGTACATAATTATTGTTACAAAAATCGGGTTATTATTGTTGTGAGCCATCTTTTCAGAGGCTCCTCTGTTATCATGCTGTTAACTGGGTTCAGATCACAAGTTGTACGGTGTGATTGGTGTGGCTGGTATGAGTCTTACCCGGGATTCAAAATCCTTCCTTATTGTGTACGCTCGTCCGGGCACAGTATCCTAACTGAGGCTTGGAGGAGGGTCATAGGGGTTGGAGCCAGTGCACACCAGGTAGTCCTAAAGCTTTTACTTTTGTGCCCAGTCTCCTGCGGAGCCGCTATTCCCCATGGTCCTTTCGGAGTCCCCAGCATCCACTACGGACTATGAGAAATAGAATTATCGGTAAGTAAATTCTTATTTTTTACGGGCAAAATACAAAATGTCTAAAAAAAAGTAATCCAGTAATAAAAAAAAACAAAAACAAAACAGTGCTGAAAACAAACAGCATTCTGTGTAATGCAGGTATTCACAGCTCCTGTCTCTCCCTGGGCACAGTTACTAGCTCCCCCCCATCCTCTCCTGGACCCATATAGCAGTCTCTACCCCCCTCCCCGCTGGACCTATATAGCAGTCTCTATCCTCCCCTAAACCCATATAGCAGTCCCTCCCCTCCTAACCAACCCTCCCCTCCCCTGAACCTATATAGCAGCTTTTAAAGTTAAGCATAGATCCCTTTACCTTTTTTCACAGTGGCAGATCCGCTGCCTGATCCCCGCTGCCCGCTGTGCCGCACGGAGTCACTGCTGCCCGCTCCTGCCGTGGCCCCGCCCCCGTGCCGCCCAGCGCCTGACCCCACAGTGGAAATCCCGGTCAGCAGACCCAGTGACGTGACCGGGATTTCCTCTGCGGCGCCGCTTCTGGGAGCTAGGTAGCGCAATGACGAGCGGCTCAGCCAGTCGGGCCGCTTGTCATTGCACACTGGTGTGGGACTGCGGGGCCGGACAGTATCGGTTCCCACCCCTACCATAGACAGTCATGCCAGTGCCCCCCACAGACTGGTGCATGTGGAGTGACAATGAATGCTTGGTAAACATTGCATGGAGGTTCAATATGCAGTCAACACAGCACAGTGGGGCAGATGTATTAACCTGGAGACGGCATAAGGAAGTGATAAAGCAGTGAAAAATGCAAGGTGATAGACGCACCAGCCAATCAACTCCTAACTGTTAATTTACATATTGGAGCTGACTGGCTGGTGCATTTATCACCTTGTATTTATCACTGGTTTATAACTTCCTTATGCCTTCTCCAGGTTAATACATCTGCCCCAATGTATCTATTCTGCATTTTCCACACTACGTAAAATCTAAGTCCTACACACTGACACATCACTGTATTACATGATGGGGATTGTTGGTTATATATTATGTATTAGATTTTCTTAGTTTATATTGCACAAAATATCAAGAGTTCGTTGGGTTTTATTTAAGCTCTATTGGATGCAGTTAATTTGCCAGCAGTCGGGATCCCGACGGTCAGGATATCAACGCCAGAATCTCGGCTGCTGACAATACCGAAAGCCATAATCCCAGTTCACAGGGGCTATTCCCACTCGTGTGTGCCCACAACACCCATAGAGTGGGAATAGAACCTGTGGCGAGCGATCGAGCCCGCAGCATGGCGAGCACAGCAAGACCGCAAGGGTACTCTTTGCACTCACCCTGCTGACGGCATACTTATGGCCAGGATGCCGTTGTCTGGATACTGACGGTCGGCATCATGACCGTCGGTAAATCATACTGAACCCAGCTCTTTAATTATTGTGAGGAATAATGTAGTATTTTAGTTACTTTATTACTATTGCTCAGCCTAACTATGCCTCTGTTTCCAGTTTCCAGGTTTTATTTACGTCTCCTGTGCTGCTCCAGTGCCTCTCTACAGATGCTCCCCTCCCTGTGGCCCACAAAGCTGTTAGACTATTAGCTCTCCTCGCTGATCACCATAGACTGGCGAGCCTCTTCTGTTCCTGCTCAGGTCAGTGGCTCTTGCGATTGTCCACAAGATACTGTAGAAAGGAGTGGCACTGGTTGGTGCTATCTGCGGATTTGTTGAAGGCAAAAATTACACAGAAGATTATTTTTGAAGGGCAAACTACCACTGTACAGCAGTGTTTTGGACCTTACTTTAATTTATGCATATATGAATTTCCTTGGTATCAGAACTTGGCACAGGTAGAGAGGTGAAGTTGAGTAAAGTAGAGGTAAAATATGGAGTGGAACAGCAGTGCAGAAGCAAGATTTCATTGGGAGAAGCGAGTTAATCTAAATTAGATACAGTTGTAAAGAGTGCTCTTCTCCTTCTCTACAAAACGGCTTGGATTTAACTCCACCTCAGAGCTGGGGTCTCATGGCTGCATGTGCGCTCTATTTACAGTACTAACACACTTCAAACAAAATCACCACATACAGTTAAGGCCCATACACACTTGACGATAAAATGAGCGACGTCGTTCATTTCAGCCCTCATCATCGACGTCGCTCATTATATCGTCAAGTGTGTATGCATCCGACGACCACCGATGCGCGGCCCCGCGGGACGTTAACGACCCTCGCTTATCTGTGGAGCATGTATGCTCAATTTCCACTATGGTTGCAAATATTGAACTCGCCTTTTTTAGTCTCCTAGGTGACTAAAAAAGGCGAGTTCAATATTTGCGGTCATACCTCACTGGAGATGCCCAATCTCTTCTGACCTTGGAAGCTAAGCAGTGAAAGGCCGGGTCAGTAACAGGATGGGAGACCACCTTTGAACACCCTGGTACTGCAATAAATTGACTCCCGAATAGATTGTCACCTAGACCAATGCCACAAGGTATACTTTTTTACATGACAAATGATTTAATTCTCTGCGACCCAAATGATCCATAATGGATATATGCAGAACAAATGATGGTCACATTCTACATGAGGAATAATATGTAATGTTATATTATTTTTGGTACCACGGTTATTAATTTCCGGCAATTAGTAAATTGTGATATTGTGATCACTTATGATCAATATTTTACGTTCATATGTTCGCGAGGCTAATTCACTCTTATATTTGTACTCCTTAAATTCAACTTGAAAATACTATCTAATAAAATCGATTTTACCAGTGATGTTATAACCTTAAACCTCTGAATTAGAGTGCTCCCAAAAAAGAGTCTACTTTCCAAACACCTCTCTGTTTGGTTATTTTTCTGTTAACCATTTTTTGACTCAAGGGAGCACCACTGAAAGCAACAAGAATATGTACAGGGACTATAATTTTTCCAATTACATATGTTTGCTGTATTGAGAAGCAATTCAGGAATAATTTAGTTTTTCAGAGGTCATTTTCTGTTCAAATATTGTACTTGTGCGGTTCCCAATACCCTTTTCTTTCAAAACACCACAAGGGTGTGTAAGGGTTAAGGGGGTGTAGCCCCTTATGGCGATGAATCACCTAGTTTTTAATAAATAAATAAAAATCCCTCTCCATCGATCTGATAATGTCGAAAGAACACCCATAGAAAAACAAATTACAGATTTGTCCTCGTACATCTTTGCTGCAGTCATGCCAAATAGCATCTTTTGGCACGCCAGGTCACTTGAGAATCTTCTAGCAACAGGTGTCTTTTTTTGCCTAAATTGCTTCTTAGTTGCAATTACGTGTAGAATGCACAAGGAGATTGTGCTGATTAATTTGATGTATGCCACTTGTATATCTGTATGCGACTGAGTCTTTGAATCTTTACACAAAGTGCTACAATGGAGGAGCCACAGCTTTTGTCCAATACAAGTTCTGTTCTGCTTCATATACAGACTCAGTCACACACAATATACAAGCGTCAAATTAATCAGAACAGGTTCCTTGTGCGTCCTAGTCACATTGTTAGCAGAGTTTTCATGGGACCTGATGGCTCATTAACGCCAGGCATCTCACACTGCATGGCGCATTGAAGCTAGCTGTATGAGTATACATCTGTACTTCCAATACTAAATGATAATAGCCATGAGTTCTAGTCAGCCAATCACTAGCCAGGTAATTACGTGTGATTGCCCTACTGTTGAATGGGAATCCTTGGGAGGATCATTGGGAATTGTATAAATTTATTATTATTATTTTTTTTATTTGGAATTAAGCAGTGGGGGGCTGATACTGAGGTGGAAGCTAATAATAATAATAAAAATAGCAAGTAACATAGTATCTGAGGTTGAAAAAAGACAATTGTCCATCGAGTTCAACCTATTTGTGGTCTCCTATGCATGATGATTTGACTAAAGTTTCTGACTGATGCTGCTGTCAGCCGTTACATTTTATCCCTATTTATAGTAACTATAATGCATGACTATGCACCATGCCCCTGGATATCCTTATCCATTAGGAATTTATCTAACCCATTCTTAAAGGTGTTGACAGATTCCGCCATTACAACTCCCTCGGGCAGGGAATTCCAAACATGTATTGTCCTTACCGTGAAAAAGCCTTTACGCCGTATTGTGCGGAATCTCCTCTCCTCTAACCTGAGCGAGTGTCCACGAGTCCTCTGTGTTGATCTAACCAAAAACAGGTCCCGCGCAAGCTCTGTGTATTGTCCCCTTATATATTTGTAAATGTTGATCATATCCCCTCTTAGTCTCCACTTTTCCAATGTAAACATGCCTAGTCTTTCAAGCCTTTCCTTGTATTCCATCGTCTCCATGCCCTTAATTAGTTTGGTTGCCCTCCTCTGTACCTTTTCAAGCTCCAGGATATCCTTTTTGTAGTACGGTGCCCAGAATTGTACACAGTATTCAAGGTGTGGCCTCACTAGTGATTTATATAACGGGAGTATAATACTCTCGTCCCTAGCATCAATACCCCGTTTTATGCATGCTAATATCTTATTAGCCTTCTTTGCTGCAGTCCTACTTTGGGTACTACTGCTTAGCTTGCTATCTATGAGGACACCTAAGTCCTTTTCCAGTACAGAATCCCCTAATTTTACCCCATTTAGTAGGTAGGTGTAATTTATGTTCTTGTTACCACAGTGCATTACCTTACACTTGTCTGTGTTGAAGCGCATTCTCCATTTGGCTGCCCATGCTTCTAATTTAACTAAGTCGTTCTGAAGAGACTCGGCATCCTCCTCTGTATTTATAGCCTTACACAATTTGGTATCATCTGCAAAAATTGACACCATGCTCTCTAGACCTTCTGTTAGGTCGTTAATGAAAATATTGAACAATAGCGGTCCTAATACTGAGCCTTGCGGCACACCACTTAGCACTTCAGTCCAAGTTGAAAAAGATCCATTAACCACAACGCGCTGCTTCCTATTATCTAACCAGTTTTTGACCCAAGTGCATATTGTGCTTCCTAGCCCTGATTCTTGTAGCTTGTAGATAAGTCTCATGTGTGGTACAGTATCGAACGCTTTGGCAAAGTCTAAAAAGATTACATCCACGTCTTTACCCTGATCTAGGTTTGCGCTTACTGTTTCATAAAAGCCAAGTAATTTGGTTTGACAGGATCTGTCCTTCATAAACCCATGTTGATTCCTTTTAATGACCTTATTGGTTTCAAGGAACTTCTGAATACTATCTCTTAGAATACCTTCCAATACTTTCCCCACTATAGATGTAAGACTAACTGGTCTATAATTACCTGGTTCAGCTTTACTTCCCTTTTTAAATATAGGCACTACTTCCGCTATACGCCAGTCTTTGGGAACCATACCTGATATAACTGAATCCTTAAAGATCAAAGATAGCGGTTTTGCCAGTTCAGAGTGAAGCTCCATTAGAACCCTTGGATGAATACCATCGGGCCCTGGTGATTTATTAATCTTTAAATGTTTTAATCGGTCACAGACTACTTCCTCGCTTAAATAAGTACCTATCAGTGTGATATTCTCATTATTGAGATTGTGCGTTAGTCCCTGAATTGGGTCCTCACGAGTGAATACTGTTGAAAAAAACTCATTTAGTGTGTCCGCTATGTCATTATAATTTTTGCTTAAGACTCCCAACTTGTCTTTTAAAGGGCCTATACTCTCCTTCTTTAATCTCTTGCTATTAATGTATTTAAAGAATTTTTTGGGATTCGCTTTGCTTTCCTTTGCTACTAGTTTTTCAGTTTCTACTTTAGCCGCTCTTATTTCCTTTTTGCAAATTTTGTTACATTCCTTATAGTGCTGAAATTACTCTGCCTCCCCGTCAGATTTGTATTTTTTAAATGCTCGCCTTTTCTTGCCCATAAGTTCCTTAATCTTTTTGTTAAGCCACATCGGTTTATGATTTTTATTCCTTTTTTTGCTACTCATAGGAATACATTTGAGTGTATTTTTAGCTAGCAGGAATTTAGTACCTCCCATTTCTCCGTAGTATTTTTTCCTAAAAACAAACCTTCCCATTCAATATCCCTGAAAAATACCCTCATCTTTTCAAAATTTGCTTTGCTAAAGTTTAAAGTCCTAGTTGAGCCAGTATAGGGCTGTTTATAGAAACTGATATTGAATGTGACCAAATATTTTGGTCGCTGTTTCCTATGGGTTCCCCAACTATAATACCTGATACCAAATCCCCATTGTTTGTTAATACCAGG
Source organism: Pseudophryne corroboree (assembly GCF_028390025.1). Classification (NCBI taxonomy): domain Eukaryota; kingdom Metazoa; phylum Chordata; class Amphibia; order Anura; family Myobatrachidae; genus Pseudophryne; species Pseudophryne corroboree. Next base: position 355,263,406 of record NC_086452.1, on the reverse strand, counting down.
TCTAAGATTGCATTGTACCTAGTTGGTTCCTCAATTAGTTGGACTAAGTAGTTATCATTAAGTGTGTTTAAAAACATATTGCCCTTAACAGTATCACATGAATCGTTTTTCCAGTTTATCTCTGGATAGTTAAAATCTCCCATCACTACTATGTCTCCTACTCCTGCTGCTCTTTCAATTTGCTTTAGTAACAATTCATCATCAGATGCATTGATACCAGGCGGCCTATAGCATACACCCAATACTACCTTTTTTATTCCTTTTTCCCCGCATGCAATTTCTACCCATAATGTCTCGACAGTGTCTACAGTCCCCTCCTGAATATCTTCCCATATATTAGGTTTTAAAAACGGCTTTACGTAAAGACACACCCCTCCACCCTTTTTATTTAGTCTGTCTCTCCTAAGCAGTGTATAGCCCTCTAGATAGACTGTCCAATCATGAGATTCATCCCACCAAGTTTCAGTAATGCCTATAATATCATACTGTTTGCTTGCTGCAAGTATTTCTAGTTCACCCTTTTTACCAGTAATGCTTCTGGCGTTTACATACATACAACTAAGATAAGTATTTTCCCTTGCGTTAGGGACATCTTTCACCTTATGTAGCAAGGATGACCTGTAATCGTCATTGGTAAGTGCTTTGGTAAAATCCCTTTTAGTACCCATGTTAGTAACCTTACCGCCTGCTCTTACCCTCCCCCCAACTTCTCCCCCATTTCGTTTACTACCGCCATCCCCACTATTCTCACTGCATGACCCGTAGTTTCTAGCTAAACCCTCCCCCCAGGCTCCTAGTTTAAAATCTCCTCCAACCTTCTAACCATCCTTCCCCCCAGCACCGCTGCCCCCTCCTCAGTCAGGTGCAATCCGTCACGACAAAAGAGATGGCGCCTGACTGAGAAGTCCGCCCAGTGTTCCAGGAACACAAACCCCTCTTTCCTGCACCAATCCCTAAGCCACACATTTACCTCCCTAATCTCCCTCTGCCTCCCTGGACTAGCGCGTGGCACGGGTAATAATTCCGAGAATATTACCTTAGATGTCCTTGCCTTCAGTTTCTTGCCTAAGTCCCTATAGTCTTTCTTAAGGACATCCCACCTTCCGCTAACTTTGTCATTGGTGCCAACGTGCACCAAGACCGCCGGGTCTTTGCCAGCCCCTCCCAACAATCTATCTACCCGGTCCGCGATGTGCCGTACCCGAGCACCCGGGAGACAACAGACTGTACGGCGATCACGGTCCCGGTAGCAGATTGCCCTATCTGCCTTCCTGATGATAGAATCCCCTACCACCACCATCTGACTAGGTACCTCTCTATCTTTTATCCCAACCGCGCCAGAGGGACCGCACCTCTGGATGCTAGAGGGAGCAGTCTCCTCCGGCACCGTAATTTCTTCACTATCATCCTCCGACTCCTTGTCCAATCGGGCAAATTTGTTCGGGTTTGATAGTTCGGAGATGTCGTGCCTCCCCCTCTTTTTCTTCCTTCTAACTGTGACCCAACTGGCTACCTGATCATCATCCTCTTCTACCAGTGACCCCTCCCGCAACTCCTCCACCGTTCTGTCTAAACTACGCTCGAGATTGTGAATCCCCCTCAGTCGCGTAACGGTTTGCTCTAGATCAGTTACCTGGGCTTCCAGGGCAACAATTCGCACACACCTCGTGCAGATGTAATCACACTGGGCTGGTAGCTCCAGGTGTGCATACATCTTGCACGACATGCACTGAGTGAGGTCCTCAATCACAGCCCCTCCCATATTGTTTGTAAGGTCTAACTCCCTGTTACTCTCACAGAAAAAGCAGCAAAAATAAAAAGTAGAAGACAAGTAATCTCACTTATACAATAAATTAAGCTGGCTTATACTTATCTATCTTTGTGCGGTTCTTGGTCCTTCACTTTTATGCAGCCGTAGTACTCTCTCCTGCGGCACCTATACTCCACTTAGCAGTTGTTCCAGCTCACTGCACCTCCTTTTCACTCTGCTTCCAGCTCCTGCTAATAAGAAAAGAGGAAAAATAAAAAGCCCCTCACACACGCACAATCACAGCCCCTCTGCTACTCCAAGTAAGAGACCCTCTCACTCACTCACAAGGTCAGCCCCTTGCAGCCTCACAGAATCAGATTACTTTCTCTCACAATATTACTATCCCTATATGGATAGACAGAGATTAATCAGAGTTCACCTTTTTGCTGTTTAAAACTCACACTTAGAAGTCCAAGCAGCACTTGGAAGAGACAAGTCCACAGAGCAAGCTCCAAGAGTCTAGTCACTGCTTATATAGGCTCAGCCAGCTGCTTTAACCAGCCCCTCATCCTCCTGATTACTCCTGATTACTCACACCTGAGTTAACCCCTCTGGCTTTTCACCTCACACTTTTTTTTTTCCCTCAAAAAAAAAACAAAAACCCAGTACAGATATAATAAAACAAAAAGAAACAGTATAGATACAAATAATCAGAATCAGATTACTTTCTCTCACAATATTACTATCCCTATATGGATAGACAGAGATTAATCAGAGTTCACCTTTTTGCTGTTTAAAACTCACACTTAGAAGTCCAAGCAGCACTTGGAAGAGACAAGTCCACAGAGCAAGTAATTTTCCACCTTGTAAAACAATGTTGCACTGCAAGTGGGGCAGATGTAAAATGTGCAGAGAGAGTTAAGCCGCATACACACGGCACAACGGGGTGTCTCGGCCGATACTGACTATGTTGTGCACAGAGGCATGTACTCCGTATTGACCTCGCCTGCACCCACTATATTATCTTGCGATGCCGATCCCGCGGGACCGCGCATCGACATTGCAAGCTTATGCACATGGTGCCTAATTCTGAGCAAATTTGTTAGCAGTTGGGCAAAACCATGTGCACTGCAGAAGGGGCAGATATAACATGTGCAGAGAGAGTTAGATGTGGGTGGGGTGTGTTCAAACTGAAATGTAAATTGCAGTGTAAAAATAAAGCAGCCAGTATTTACCCCGCGCAGAAACAAAATAACCCGCCCAAATCTAACTCTCTCTGCAAATGTTATATCTGCCCCTACCCTGCAGTGCACATGGTTTTGCCCAGTTGCTAACAAACTTGATGCTGCGATCAACTCAGAATTACCCCCATGGTGCTATATGCACTGTGTTTCAGTGCGATATGGACTATATAGTCCATATCGCACGGAAAATCGCACTGTGTGTATGCAACTTTTGATGTAAGAGGGGTGTGTACACATTCACATCTGAATAGTGTGAAAATAATGTCCAGCAGTTTTGTACTACTGTACATTTGAAAGCAGCCAGTATTTACAGTGTATGCAAACAAAATAAGTGTATTTGCACCCCTTGCCTTGCAACATTGTTTATGCATGGGAAACTGAATCAGAATAAGCCCATGTGTGTGCAGGATTGATGTATAACCTCAGCAACAATAATGTCCCACTGCTTAATGCTTATTTAAGTAAGGAAGTAGTCTGTGACTGATTAAAAAAAATTAAGATTAATAAGTCACCTGGTCCAGAACGAATTCAACCAAGGGTTCTCATGGAGCCGAATGAGCAAGACCCCTATATTTGATTTTCAATGAGTCACTTACATCAGGCATGGTCACCAAACACTGGCGTATAGCGGAAGTAGTGCTGATATTTAAAAAGGGAAGTAAATCTGAATCGGGTAATTATAGACCAGTAAGTCTTACATCTATAGTGGGGAAGGTACTGAAAGGTATTTTATGTGATTTTACAGGAGTTCCTTGAAACCAATAAGGTCATTAAGGGGAACCAACACGGATTTGTGAAGGATAGATCATGTCAAACTAACTTAATAGGCTTCTATGAAACAGTTAGTGCAAACCTAGATCAGGGTAAAGAGGTGGATGTAATCTTTTTTTTTTTTTTTAAGTTAGAATTTTTTCATTGAGAATAAACAGTGTCCAAAACAGTAACAATAGTTAGGTTGCACAGGTTGAGGACATAAACATGGATACAGGGTGTGTACACAATATACCATCTTAATAAAGACAATTCTATGGCAATAAAGGCGAACCGGTGTCATCAAAATGTGCCTTATAAAAGTCCACCTGTGAACCTAAACAAGTCTCAATGTATTTTGTATTTATCGGATCGATTCTATATCCAAATAGAGTGTAAATCTATGGAGGATAGAAGCAAGAAAGAGAAGGAGTGGGAGGGGAGTGAAGAAGCGAGAAAACGGGCGTTAGTAGAGGAGGAAGATTAAGAAGGTTCCCTATAAGAAAGCAAGAGGTTGGGGATATTCTTCTGTTTTAATACCATAAGGAGGGACAATTAGTGAGCTATAGGAGATAGTAATGCTAGCGGTATTAGCAGTATTAGCTATATTAGTAATATTAGTAGTATTAGCAGAGTCCGGGCATCAATAGAGAGCGGGCGAGGTACCAAGGAGACCAGGTGTTGTGGAACTGCGCCACAGTATTATTCCTTAGGCTTGTAATGTATTCCATATTGGCTATGTGATTAATCTTAGTTATCAGTACAGCCTTGGAGGGCGGCTTATGGTCTTTCCAGCATTTAGCGATCAGTGCTTTAGCCGCCATGCAAAGTTGCACGATTAGCTTGTCTTGGGTTTTGGGTATTGACGGTATGGGGGCGTGAAGCAAAGCAATGTCAGGGGAGAGGTCAAAGGTATGCCCGCAGGTTTGAGCAATAAGTGCTCCGACCGTGTTCCAGAAGGGGCGGATAGAGGGGCAAGTCCACCATATGTGAAAAAAAGTTCCCTCCTCTCCACAGTGTCTCCAGCACAGATTTGATGTTGTGGGGAAAATGGCGTGAAGTCTGGAGGGTACCAGATACCACCTGGTGTAGACCTTATAACATGTTTCCTTAAGTGCTACACTGATAGAAGCCTTAGCGATACGCATTCTAATTTCCTCCCATTGTTCGTCTTCCAACGGATGGGAGAGATCTGATTTCCAGGCTAATTCGTGGGGTTCTCGGGTTGGGGGGTCTGGTGCCAAGATTGAGTTGTATATTGTTGATATATTCCCCTTTTTGCCAATTGAACGTAAACACATATACTCATAGGAGGTGGGTGTTTTCAGAGGGGTGGTTTTAAGCTGAGACTTGAGGAAGCTGAGAATTTGGATATAATGGTATTGACACGAGGATGGGATACCAAAGCGCTCTTGAATTTCTCCAAAAGTGGTCGGTGCTGAGAGGCCTTTAACATGGATGAATCTCGTGATACCCTGGGATTGCCATGGGGCCGCTATTCTTCGCTCGCAGCCTGGGGGAAAGGCGGGGTGACCCCAGATGGGTGATAAGGGTGAGGGGTATGAAGATAGATTGTGGGTGCTGCGGAGTTTATCCCACAGTCTGAGTGTGAATTTAATCGTGGGGACTGAGTAGGCCGAGGCTGGTCTGCAGGACCTGGGGAGCCAGGTAAGAGAGTCGAGGGGGACGCCCTGATATAGTGAATTCTCGATATCTACCCATTTTCTGATCCCTAGGGGGGAGTGCCAGGACACTATGTGGTTAAGGTGACATGCGTTAAAATAAGCCTGAAGGTCAGGGTATCCCAAACCCCCTGAGGTGGCACTCTTAGTCAACATAGCTCGTCGTAATCGAGATTTACGTTGAGCCCAAACAAATTTGTTGCACTGTGATTGCAAGGACGCCAGAGTCATTCGGGGCACCATTATTGGAATGGTCTGAAACAGGTAAAGGAGACGGGGGAGGAGATTAATTTTTAGGGCATTGATCCGTCCGATCCATGAAATAAATAAACGGTCCCATTTATCTAGGTCTTGCGTGAGAGTTTTAATTATGGGAACATAATTAGCCTGAAATAGGCTGGTGTAGGATTTAGTAATAAATATGCCAAGGTATTTAATAGCCGAGGGTCTCCAGAGAAAAGGGAAAGAAGACGTTAAAATCCTATGGGTATGTGGTGGAACATTAAATGTAAGAGCCTCGGATTTGGTGTGATTTATTTTGTAGCCAGATAGGGAACCATATGAAAGTAGTTCTCTCTGTAAGTTAGGGAGAGATATCAATGGGTTAGTGAGAGTCAAGAATACGTCATCAGCAAACAATGATATTTTATACGGATTCTGACCCACTGTAACGCCCCCAAAATCCGTATTAAGTCTGATTCGGGCTGCAAGAGGTTCAATGCATAGGGCAAAAAGTAGGGGTGAGAGAGGGCATCCCTGTCTAGTACCATTCTTCAGGTTGATTCGATGTGAGCTCAGGCCATTGGTCAGGACCGCTGATGAGGGGTTAGAATAGAGAGCCGCTATTGCTGTGATAAAGTGTCCATGGAAGCCAAATGCGGATAAGGTAGAAAACAAAAAGGGCCAAGAGATGCGATCAAATGCCTTTTCGGCATCTAGAGCCAGAGCAATCGCTGGTATTTTTGTCGTGTTTATTTGGTGAATCAAGTTAACAATACGTCTGGTGTTGTCCGAGGCCTGACGGCCGGGAACAAATCCTACTTGATCAGGATCTATTAGTGACGGCAGCACAGCATTTAGGCGTGATGCCAGTATTTTGGCAAAAAGTTTGAGATCGGTGTTTATCAAAGATATGGGTCTGTAGTTTGAGCAATACGAGGGATCCTTTCCGGGTTTTGGGATTACTATAATACGGGATGTCGTGGAGTTCGTGTGAAATGGTGTGCCCTGGAGTATTTTGTTAAACAAAGAAACCATATGAGGAATAAGTTGAGGGGCGAAGGTTTTATAGTACACCATCGGATATCCATCCGGGCCAGGTGCTTTAGAGGGTTTCTGGGTTTTTAATGCAGCCTCAATTTCCTCAGCAGATATGTCGGCATTGAGAGCAGCGTTAGTCTCCTCGTCTAACCGGGGGAGAGCGCATGTGTCTAGGTATTGTTGTGTCTGATCGGCTTGTGCTAAGGGGTCGGACGGGGGATCAAGATTATAGAGTATCTTATAATAATCAAAAAAGACACTATTGATTTTTTTGGGGTCGTAAGTAATATTACCTGAGGGCTGTCTTATAGAGTGGATGCATTGGTTAGCCTTTTTGGCGCGCAAGCGATTGGCCAACAAGGTGTGTGCTTTATTATTTTTATCGTAAAACGATTGGTTAGCCCATCGAAGTGAGCGCTCGACGTCCTCAGCCAAAAGTGATTGTAGGCCATTGCGTGCCTTAGAGAGTTCGGCTAGAGTTTTTTTAGAGCGTGTGCGTTTGTGTTCCTGATCCAATGTTGCAATGTTATTTGTTAATAAAGCAATTTGGTTTTCCCGACTTCTCTTACGGCGGGATGCAAATTGTATAATAGACCCCCTGATGACCGCCTTATGGGCTTCCCATATAGTGGCTATGCTGCAATCACTTTCCACATTAACCGCGAAATATTCTCTAAGCTCAGTTTTAATTAAGTCTTGGAATTTAGGAATCTTCAATAATGTCTCGTTAAGTCTCCACGTCGGTCTACCGTCGGGGATATCAAAAATGTCAAATGCCGCAGCTAAAGCTGCGTGGTCAGTCCAGGTAAGTGGGATTATTGAGGAAGAGCGAGCGGTGCGGGAGAGAGGTGCACAACTCAGAAACATATCAATGCGAGAGTACACGTCATGTGGATTGGAATAAAAAGTGTAGTCTCTGGTGGTCGGGTTAAGAAAACGCCATACATCGAACAAACCAGCCTCGGCCATGCACCTGTGTAATACTGAGGAGTTTAGGGTTTGACCGCTGCGCAAAGGGCCGGATCTGTCCATGTTTGCGAGAGCCATATTAAAGTCACCTCCGACAAGTGTTTTGCCTCGTCTATATGAGTAAAGGTCGTGAAAAAACTTACGGAAGAATTTAGATTGGGCAGTGTTTGGAGCGTATAGATTAGCCAAGGTAACCTCCTCGTGTCCAATTTTACCTCGCACCATTATATAGCGTCCCTCATTGTCATGTTTACAGTCTAGAAATTGGAAAGGGACTGACCCTTTTACCAAGATAGCCACCCCATGTCTTTTTGCTGTGTGATTGGAGTACCAGGCCATAGGAAATTGTTTAGACGTCAGGGAGGGATGGGAATCAGCTTTCAAATGTGTCTCCTGTAAGAAAACCACATCGCCTTTTAATGTTTTAAGAGATCTGTGGAGATGAGAGCGTTTCTGGGGAGTATTCAGTCCCTTAACATTGATGGACAGGCATGTTAACGGCATGGTTAAAGCAAGAGTGGGAGTGGTTCGCTGGTGGCCCCTAAAATCCCGGACTCTGCTAGGGTAGACAAGAAGAACAAAAGAAAAAGATAGAAAGAGGAGAATGAAAATGTATGTTACTGTACACGAACAGTACTTAATAACTAGGCCTGTTTGTCAGTGAACACAGATATGTCAACTTGCCACTGTCTCGTGACGGAGATCTAAGGGAGGAAAATAATAGAAAAAAGAGAAGCAAAAAAAGAAATAAGCAGGCGTAGTATCCAGTAGGCAGGATACTCGACTGCCAAGATTGAGCTCTAGAAAAGAGAAAGAGCTCACTTGCGGGATATAAATGCAGTATAGCAAAAGAGGGTATCAGCCCACTATGTTTGAATGTACCTTTGATCCCTATGAGTCGGGGGAGGATGTGTCAAGACAGAGCCCTGACACCCCCCACCCGAGACCATTAATGCACCAAAAATAATAATAATGGACTTACATATAGCCATCCGAGACTTAGCTCTGGGGCGGATCAGTCCCAGATACCAAACTTTAACAAAAAAGTAATCATGTTACATCTAGTATCAATAGGATAATAACATAATAACAATAGAGCATACAGTAACGTCGCCGAATAGGTCGGCGCTCAGAGACAGGCTCCATGACGTCAAAAATGGGGTCAAACCATGACACCAGCCACCGGGCCAAGTCTCCGAGCTGCCGGCCAGACCGCCGAAACAAAAACGCTGCATTACGCGGAGTATAAAACTCCGCCAACAAAAGCATTGTGTGAAAACAGTAAAAGGGACGTTAATATACTAATATGGTAACTAAAACGTGGATTACATGGCATTTGAGCAAAGTTGAGAGCAAAATCAATCATACTAGACGTTGCAAAAACATAGAGTTCAAACATAAACGTAATGAGTGGCTGAACTATGAAGTAGCAACCGGGGACAACTGCAATTTTCGAAGAAGCTTGTCCCCTTCATCGGGAGAGCGGATGGTGTGAACTTTGCCATCAATCTCCACAATGAGGCGAAAAGGAAAACCCCAGCGGTATTTGTACCCATTGTCGCGCAGTGTAAAGGTGACGGCACGTAAATCACGCCGTTTGGCAATGGTCACTGGTGACAAGTCTTGGTAGATCTGAATCCGGGAGTCTTCAAATAAAATTGTGGTTGAATTCCTGCACGCCAGTGTGATACTATTTTTGATCTTAAAGGACAGAAATCGGAGGATGACGTCGCGAGGAGGGTCCGAATCCTTCGGTTTAGGTCTCAGGGCGCGGTGCGCTCTCTCAATCGAGATGGCTGAATCCGTAAGCGACGGGACCAAATGAAGGAACAAGCGTCGGTGGTATGGTTCTAGTTCGGAAGTTGAGACAGATTCTGGAATATTTCGGACGCGTAAATTGTTCCGTCTTTCGCGATTTTCGCTATCCTCAACCTTATCCTTGAGGATTTCCAGCTCGCTGGATAGGTAGCTCTTGTCTTCGCCCACTTGTTTATGGAAGTTCTGTTGGTGGTCTTCCCTTGATTCCAGCGCGGTTGTGCGGGAGTCTAGAGCCGCCATATCTGATTTTAATTCCCCGATCGCTGATTGAAGAGCTGTCGTGAAGGAGTTCTTAAGGTCTAAGATCATATTTTGAAGGGAATGAATATCCGCCTTGGTTGAAGGTGCTTCCGTCTGATCCATGATGGGGGTAGGCATTGGTGGGGATGGAGATGAGGTTTCAGACAGTTTTTCCCGGCGTGAGAAATGTTGCGAGATATCTTGTGAAGCTCCCGGTTTTTTTGCTCTGGTGTTCGCTCTGCTCATAATATCTGGTAGGATAAAAACGTCCGTTTAAGGATTGGTGTCGAGAAAGGTTTACTTGGATGTTACGTGTTCAACAATTGGTCCGGGTGAGGGGGGAAGTCAGGCATCCGTAGTGCTACATCATTTACAGGACCTGGGTCCTATTAATCTGTGAAATTAGTGAGAGGGATTCCCAGGAGAGCGTCCCGGTTTAACACACTTCTTTCTCTGGGATTATGGAAAGGTATAGCAGCATCTGCAGGGTGAAGGATCTGGGATGTTAAATCACTTGAAGCAATTCTGGTAGTACAAGGAGCGTATTTCCATTTAGCTCCAGCGGGGGCAGCACAATTCAAGGAAGAGGGACCAATCCTGCCACCTCCAAGATGGCCGCCGTCTGTAGTGTGCAGCGTTTTTTCCTACCCAGTTACCCTGCTGATTCTCCGTGGGGCCAGACCCTACCTATTCTCCAGGTGTCCTATACGGCCTCCGCTAGGTCCCCTCTGTCACCGCCGGTTAACTGTTTCAGTGCGGCGCCTGCTTTCCGGCAGACGCCACAACCAAGATGGCCACCACCACCGGATCTCTTCAGCGTATGCTCTTCTCCGGCCCTGCAGCTCCCGGGGCTCCCTGGCTCACCTCAGCCCCACTTCCAAGGCTCTCCAGGCAAGGGGCATCCAGCAGGACGGCGGGGTAGGTTCTGTACAGTATGTTAAGGCGGCCGGAAGTCGATCACTCTCGGGCGGGGGTGGACGAAAATTGAGGTCCCGGCTTCACCTCGTGGGGAGGGCCGCAACCTGCAAGCACAGGGCAGGTCTGTGCTCCGGCTCCGCAGCTCACTCCCAACGTGTCCCTAGATGCAGATGGTAGTGTGGGACAGTATTTAGGGTCTGTAGGCAGCGTGGGGACAATTTTACAGTAAAATAGAAGCCTGTACCAGCAGGAGCTCTCCAGGGGCACGTCCTCTCAGTCAGGCCACAAGCCACGCCCCCCGGATGTAATCTTTTTAGACTTTGCTAAAGCTTTCGATACAGTACCTCACATGAGACTTATCTTCAAATTAAGAGAAATTGGGCTAGGGAACAAAATATGCACTTGGTTTAGCAATTGGTTGGACAAAAGGAAGCAGCGTGTGGTGGTAAATGAAACGTTTTCGAATGGGACTGAGGTACTAAGTGGTGTGCCACAAGGGTCTGTACCTGGACCACTATTGTTCAACATCTTCATAAATTATCTAGCAGTAGGTCTAGAGAGCATGGTGTCAATTTTTGCAGATGACACCAAACTGTGTACATTTATAAATTCGGAGGGGGATGCTGAGTCTCTTCAGAACGACTTATTTAAACTGAAAGCATGGGCAGCAAAATGGAGAATGAGGTTCAAGGTAGACAAATGTAAGGTTATGCACATTGGTAGCAAGAACAGCAACACTACCTACATACTAAATGGGGAAAAACTAGGGGATTCTGTACTGGAAAAAGATGTAGGTGTTCACATAGATAACAAACTCAGCAGTAGTACCCAAAGTAGGATTGCAGCAAAAAAGGCAAACAAGGTATTAGCATGCATAAAGTGGGGAATTAATGCAAGGGATGAGAGTGTTATAATCCCATTATATAAATCACTAGTGAGGCTACATCTTGAATACCGTGCACAACTATGGGCATCATACTACAAAATAGATATCCTGGAACTAGAAAAGGTTCATAGATGGGCGACCAAATTCATTAAGGGAATGGAGTCTCTGGAATACGAGGCTAGGCATGTTAACGTTGGAAAATAAGAGATTAAGAGGGGACATGATTAATATTTACAGATTATAAGGGGTCAATGCACAGAGCTAGCGGGGATTTGTTTTTGGTAAGATCGTCACAAAGGACACGTGGACACCCGCTTAGGTTAGAGGAGATGAGATTTCGCACACTGAGACGGAAAGGTTTTTTCACAGTAAGGACACTACATATTTGGTATTCCCTGCCTGAGAGAGTAGTAATGGCAGGCTCGGTCACTACTTTTAAGAATGGGCTAGAAAAATTCAGAATGGATAGGGATATACAGGGTTATGGTGGGTAAATCATGCACTATAGTAATAATAAAAAACAAAAAAAACAACAACAATCAGGAGGAAGTGTCACAACGGCTAAACATTCACTGCAGTTAAAATTAGTCTTAAAAAAATTACAGTCTAGGAGATCACTAACAGGTTGAACTCGATGGACAAATTGTTTTTTTCTTCAACCTCAGCAACTATATTTATATATATATATATATATATGGGAAACAAGGATTAATATTGCGCCACTTGTGATACACACAGATATGTTAAAAGACTGGATTTTTTGGCAATCTTGGACACTCCCCTCTGTACCTAATGGGGCGTCAAGCTGGTTCCTTCAAATAAATACAGGGATGGTGATTCCCTGGATGAGATTTGTTAAAAACGGGGGAGATGAAGGATATATAGCGACCCAGGTGTCAGTATAATAAGTATATAGTTGCCAATATAAGTACAAAAGGTATTTATTCACGTAAATTAAAAATACAGGAAAAACATCTAAAAAAATGGGACAATGATAAAACACAAATGAACTAAAAGCACTTAAATGAATTATATAAAACTACAATAAAAGCAAGTATAAGAGCAAGTATAAGAATTTTTTAAGAATTTTTTTCTTATCTTAATTGAGGTAGGTAAAGGTTCCAGTTCCTGTAAATTCTTGGGCTGTCTTGCATGAACTGCACGTTTGAGATCTCCCCATTATTGAGGTCAAGAGACTGAGATGGCCACTCCAGAACCTTCACTTTATTCTGCTGTAGCCAATGACAGGTCGACTTGGCCTTGTGGTTTGGATATTTGTCATGTTGGAACGTCGCAAGTACGTCCCATGTGCAGCTTCCGGGCTGATGAGTGCTAATTTTCCTCCAGTATTTTCTGATAACAAGCTGCATTCCTCTTGCCATCAATTTTGACCAAGTTTCCAGTGCCTTTGTAGCTCACACATCCCCAAAACATCAGCGATCCACCTCCGTGTTTCACAGTAGGAATGGTGTACCTTTCATCATAGGCCTTGTTGACTCCTCTCCAAATGTAACGTTTATGGTTGTGGCCGAAAAGGTCAATTTTGGTCTCATCACTCCAAATGACTTTGTTCCAGAAGTTTTGAGGCTTGTCTCTGTGCTGTTTGGAGTATTGTAAGCGGGCTTTGTGGCATTTGCGTAGTAATGGCTTTCTTCTGGAGACTCGACCATGCAGCCCATTTTTCTTCAAATGCCTCCTTATTGTGCATCTTGAAACAACCACACCACTTTTTTTCAGAGAGTCCTGTATTTCAGCTGAAGTTATTTGTGGATTTTTCTTTGCATCCGTAACAATTTTCCTGGCAGTTGTGGCTGAAATTTTTGTTGGTCTACCTGACCATGATTTGGTTTCCACGGAATCCCTCATTTTCCACTTCTTAATTAGAGTTTGAACACTGCTGATTGGCATTCTCAATTGCTTGGATATCTTTTTATATCCCTTTCCTGTTTTATACAGTTCAATTACCTTTTCCCGCAGATCCTTTGACAATTCTTTTGCTTTCCCCATGACTCAGAATCCAGACACGTCAGTGCAGCACTGGATGAAAGATGCAAGGGTCTCTCAGGAGTCCAGAAACTCACTGACCTTTTATACACACACACTGATTACAAGCAAACAGATCACAGGTGAGGATGGTTACCTTTAGTAGCCATTCAAACCCGTTTGTGTCAACTTGTGTGCATGTTATCAGGCCAAAATCTCCAGGGTATGTAAACTTTTGTTCAGGGTCATTTGGGTAGTTTCTGTTGTCATTATGATTTAAAAAGAGTAAACACAGTTGTTTGACAATAAATGGCTTCACCCAACCACTAACCATGAGTGAAAGAAAAGTTTGTGAGTTATCATTCATATTCTCTGACAAATGGCCAGAAAATCACAAATTCTGCTAGGGTATGTAAACTTATGAGCACAACTGTATATATATATATATATATATATATATATATATATATATATACAGAGAGAGAGAGAGAGGTGCAATTACCTTATATCCCCACTGAGGTCCCGCCAGCCGTCACCGGTCCGCCACACTGGCGGGGGATATGAGGTAATTTTACTATTTCATATGTTAATGTATGTGCTGCTTGACGACAGGGAATAAAGGACCCCGAAACGTTTCATAACAAGGATGTTGTTGTGATGTCTTTTGAATAAGTCCACGGAGTGCTATCTGCTTGTTTTTGTATACTGTATATCTTCTGGCATCAGTTATGCTTTGAATGGTAGTGCCTGCATTTCGGTTAAAAAAATATATATACAGGTTGAGAATCCCTTATCCAAAATGCTTGGGACCAGACGTATTTTGGTTATCGGATTTTTCCGTATTTTGGAATAATCGCATACCATAATAAGAAATCATAGTGATGGGACATAAGTCTAAGCACAGAATGCATTTATGTTTCATAAACACCTTATACACACAGCCTGAAGGCAATTTTAGCCAATATTTTTTAGAACTTTGTGCATTAAACAAAGTGTGTGTACATACACACAATTCATTTATGTGTCATATACACCTTATACACACACCCTGAAGGTCATTTAATACAATATTTTTAATAACTTTGTGTATTAAACAAAGTTTGTGTACATTGAGCCATCAAAAAACAAAGTTTTCACTATCTCACTCTCATTCAAAAAAGTCTGTATTTCGGAATATTCTGTATTTCGGAATATTTGGATATGGTATACTCAACCTGTGTGTGTGTATATATATATATATATATATATATATGTGTGCGTGTGTGTATATATATATATATATATATATATATATATATATATATAATATGGGATTCGTCTGCTTAAAGCATATTTGTCAAACTATTTTCTCTGACGTCCTAGTGGATGCTGGGAACTCCGTAAGGACCATGGGGAATAGCGGGCTCCGAAGGAGGCTGGGCACTCTAGAAAGATCTTAGACTACCTGGTGTGCACTGGCTCCTCCCACTATGACCCTCCTCCAAGCCTCAGTTAGAATTCGTGCCCGGCCGAGGTTGGATGCACACTAGGGGCTCTCCTGAGCTCTTAGAAAGAGTAGACTTAGGTTTTTTATTTTCAGTGAGACCTGCTGGCAACAGGCTCACTGCAGCGAGGGACTAAGGGGAGAAGAAGCGAACTCGCCTGCTTGCAGCCGGATTGGGCTTCTTAGGCTACTGGACACCATTAGCTCCAGAGGGATCGACCGCAGGCCCAGTCCTTGGTGTTCGGTCCCGGAGCCGCGCCGCCGTCCCCCTTACAGAGCCAGAAGCAAGAAGATGGTCCGGAAAATCGGCGGCATGAAGACTCTGTCTTCACCAAGGTAGCGCACAGCACTGCAGCTGTGCGCCATTGCTCCTCTCACACACTTCACACTCCGGTCACTGAGGGTGCAGGGCGCTGGGGGGGGGGCGCCCTGAGGCAGCAATAAAAACACCTTGGCTGGCTAAAATACCTCAATATATAGCCCCAGGGGCTATATATGAGGAAAATACCCCTGCCAGAATTCCATAAAAAGCGGGAGAATAGGCCGCGAAAAAGAAGCGGAGCCTATCTCCTCAGCACACTGGCGCCATTTTTCCCTCACAGCTCGGCTGGAAGGAAGCTCCCTGGCTCTTCCCTGCAATCTACAGTACAGTAAGAGGGAAAAGAGAGGGGGGGCATTAAATTTGTCAGTATATATACATATATTATATGAAAAGCAGCTATTAGGGACATAACTCAGTTAGTCCCTGTATATATATAGCGCTCTGGTGTGTGCTGGCATACTCTCACTCTGTCCCCCCAAAGGGCTTTTGTGGGTCCTGTCCTCGTTTAGAGCATTCCCTGTGTGTCTGCGGTGTGTCGGTACGGCTGTGTCGACATGTTGAATGAGGAGGCTTATATGGTGACGGAGCAGAGGCCGATATATGTGATGTAGCCCCCTGTGGGGCCGACACCAGAGTGGATGGATAGGTGAAAGGTATTAACCGACAGTGTCAACTCCTTACATAAAAGGGTGGATGACGTAACAGCTGTGGGACAGCCGGCTTCTCAGCCCGCGCCTGCCCAGGCGTCTCAAAGGCCATCAGGGGCTCAAAAACGCCCGCTCACTCAGATGGCAGACACAGATGTCGACACGGAGTCTGACTCCAGGGTCGACAAGGTTGAGACATATACACAATCCACTAGGAACATCCGTGACTTGATCCCGGCAATAAAAAATGTGTTACACATTTCTGACATTAACCCAAGCACCTCTAAAAATGGGATTTTAGGTTGGGGAGAAAAAACAGGCAGTGTTTTGTTCCCCCATCAGATGAATAAATGAAGTGTGTGAAAAGCGTGGGTTCCCCCGTTTAGAAACTGGTAATTTCTAAAGAGTTACTGATGGCGTACCCTTTCCCGCCAGGAGGATAAGTTACACTGGGAGATATCCCCTAGGGTGGATAAGGCGCTTACACGGTTGTCAAAAAAGGTGGCACTGCCGTTTTAGGAACGGCCACTTTGAAGGTACCTGTTGATAAAAAGCAGGAGGCTATCCTGAAGTCTGTATTTACACACTCAGGTACTAGACGGAGACCTGCAGATCGTGCTGCTGCAGCGTGGTCGGTGACCCTGTCAAACATGAGAACATATTAAAGACGTCGTCTTATATATGAGGGATGCACAGAGGGATATTTTGCCGGCTGGCATCCAAAATGAATGTAATGTCCATTCTGTCAGGAGGGTATTTGAGACCTGTCACGGGACAGGTGATGCTGACTTTAAAAAGATTCTGCCTTATAAAGGTGAGGAATTATTTGGGGATGGTCTCTGGGACCTCGTATCCACAGCCACAGCTGGGAAGAAATATTTTTACCTCAGGTTTCCTCACGGACTCAGAAAGCACTGTATTATCAGGTACAGTCCTTTCGGCTTCAGAAAAGCAAGCGGGTGAAAGGCGTTTCCCTTCTGTACAGAGACAAGGGAAGAGGGAAAAAGCTGCACCTGTCAGCCTGCTCCCAGAATCAAATTCTTCTCTCGCTTCCTCTGAGCCCACAGCATGACGCGGGGGCTCCACAGGTGTAGCCAGGTACGGTGGGGGGCCGTCTCCAAAATTTCAGCGATCAGTGGGCTCGCTCACAGGTGGATCCCTGTTTCTTTCAGATAGTATGTCAGGGGTACAAGCTGGAATTCGAGATATCTCCCCCCAGCCGTTTCCTAGATTATGGCTTGCCGACAACTCCCTCAGGCAGGGAGGCTGTACTAGAGGCAATTAACAAGCAGTATTCCCAAAGGTAATACTCAAGTGCCCCTACTTCAACAAGGACGGGGTTACTATTCTACACGGGTTGGGGTACCGAAACCGCATGGTTCGGTGTGACCCATTTATATTAAAATCCTTGAACACATACATAAAAAAATTCAAGTTCAAGATGGAATCGCTCAGGGCGGTTATTGCAAGCCTGGACGAGGGGGATTACATGGTATCCCGGGACATCAAGGATGCTTACCTGCATGTCCCCATTTACCATCCTCGCCAGGAGTACCTCAGATTTGTGGTACAGGATTACCATTACCAAGTCCAGACAGGACTGTACAAGGCACCGAGGGTGTTTACCGGGGTAATGGCCGAAATGATGATACTCCTTCGAAAAAAGGGAGTTTTAATTATCCCGTACTTGGACAATCTCCTTATAAGGGCGAGGTCCAAGGAGCAGTTGCTAGTCGGGGTAGCACTATTTTGGAAAGTGCTACAACAGCAGGGTTGGATTCTAAACAGTCCAAAGTCACAGCTGGTTCCTATGACACGTCTACTGTTCCTGGGGATGGTTCTGGACACAGACCAGAAATAAGTGTTTCTCCGGGAGGAGAAAGCCAAGGAGCTGTCATCTCTAGTCAGAGACCTCCTGAAGCCAAAACAGGTATCGGTGCATCATTGCACGCGAATCCTGGGAAAAATGGTAGCTTCCTACGAAGCAATCCCATTCGGCAGGTTCCATGCAAGAACTTTTCAGTGGAACCTGTTGGACATGTGGTCCGGATCGCATCTTCAAATGCATCGGCTGATAACCCTGTCTCCAAGGACCAGGGTATCTCTAAAATGGTGGCTGCAGAGTGCCCATCTTAAGGAGGGCCGCAGGTTCGAAATACTGGACTAGGTCCTAGTGACCATGGAGGCCAGCCTTTGAGGCTGGGGGCAGTCACACAGGGAAGAAACTTCCAAGGACTTTGGTCAAGTCAGGTGACTTCTCTACACAAAATATTCTGGAACTGAGGGCCAGTTACAATGCCCTGGGTCAGGCAAGGCCTCTGCTTCAAAACCAGCCGGTACTGATCCAATCAGACAACATCACGGCGGTCGCCCATGTAAACCAACAGGGCGACACAAGAAGCAGAATGGCGATGGCAGAAGCCACAAGGATTCTCCGATGGGCGGAAATTCATGTGTTAGCACTGTCAGCAGTGTTCATTCCCGGAGTGGACAACTGGGAAGCAGATCTTCTCAGCAGACACGACCTCCACCCGGGAGAGTGGGGA
Source organism: Pseudophryne corroboree (assembly GCF_028390025.1). NCBI lineage: Eukaryota > Metazoa > Chordata > Amphibia > Anura > Myobatrachidae > Pseudophryne > Pseudophryne corroboree. The sequence continues at coordinate 355,244,908 of NC_086452.1, read as the reverse complement.
CTTCATCCAGAAGTCTTCAAAAGGATTGTACACCTTTGGGAAAGGCCACAGGTGGACATGATGGCGTCCCGCATCAACAAAAAGCTATAAAAGATATTGCGCCAGGTCAAGGGACCCTCAGGCGATAGTTGTGGACGCTCTGGTAACACCGTGGGTGTACCAGTCGGTTTATGTGTTCCCTCCTCTGCCCCTCATACCAAAGGTATTGAGAATAATAATAAGGCGGCGAGGAGTAAGAACGATACTCGTGGTTCCGGATTGGCCAAGAAGAGCTTGGTACCCACAACTTCAAAAAATTATATCAGAGGACCCATGGCCTCTGCGGCTCAGACAGGACCTGCGGCAGCAGGGGCCCTGTCTGTTCCAAAACTTACCGCGACTGCGTTTGACGCCATGGCGGTTGAACGCCGGATCCTGAAGGAAATGGGCATTCCGGAGGAAGTCATTCCTACGCTTATTAAACCTAGGAAAGAGGTTACAGCAAATCATTATCACCGCATATGGCGGAAGTATGTTGCATGGTGTGAGGCCGAAAAGGCCCCAACAGAGGAATTTCAACTAGGTCGATTTCTGCATTTCCTGCAAGCAGGAGTGAATATGGGCCTAAAACTGGGCTCCATTAAGGTACAGATCTCGGCTCTGTCGATTTTCTTTCAAAAAGAACTAGTTTCAGTACCTGAAGTTCAGACTTTTGTAAAGGGAGTGCTGCATATTCAGCCCCTATATGTGCCTCCTGTGGCACCTTGGGATCTCAACGTGGTGTTGAGTTTCTTAAAATCACATTGGTTTGAACCACTAAAAACCGTGGATCTGAAATATCTCACGTGGAAGGTGGTCATGTTATTGGCCTTGGCTTCTGCCAGGCGAGTATCAGAATTGGCGGCTTTGTCTTATAAAAGCCCTTATCTGATTTTCCATATGGATAGGGCAGAATTGAGGACTCGTCCCCAGTTTCTCCCTAAGGTGGTGTCAGCGTTTCACCTGAACCAGCCTATTGTGGTGCCTGCGGCTACTAGGGACTTGGAGGACTCCAAGTTGTTAGACGTGGTCAGGGCCCTGAAAATATATGTTTCCAGGACGGCTGGAGTCAGAAAATCTGACTCGCTGTTTATCCTATATGCACCCAACAAGCTGGGTGCTCCTGCTTCTAAGCAGACTATTGCTCGTTGGATTTGTTTGTAGTACAATTCAGCTTGCACATTCTGTGGCAGGCCTGCCACAGCCAAAATCTGTCAATGCCCATTCCACAAGGAAGGTGGGCTCATCTTGGGCGGCTGCCCGAGGGGTCTCGGCTTTACAGTTTTGCCGAGCTGCTACTTGGTCAGGGGCAAACACGTTTGCAAAATTCTATAAATTTGATACCCTGGCTGAGGAGGACCTGGAGTTCTCTCATTCGGTGTTGCAGAGTCATCCGCACTCTCCCGCCCGTTTGGGAGCTTTGGTATAATCCCCATGGTCCTTACGGAGTTCCCAGCATCCACTAGGACGTCAGAGAAAATAAGAATTTACTCACCGGTAATTCTATTTCTCGTAGTCCGTAGTGGATGCTGGGCGCCCGTCCCAAGTGCGGTGTATCTGCAATACTTGTACATAGTTATTGTTAACTAAATCGGGTTATTGTTGAACCGTCTGTTGAGAGGCTCAGTTGTTTCATACTGTTAACTGGGTTTCATATCACGAGTTATACGGTGTGAATGGTGTGGCTGGTATGAGTCTTACCCGGGATTCAAAATCCTTCCTTATTGTGTACGCTCGTCCGGGCACGGTGTCCTAACTGAGGCTTGGAGGAGGGTCATAGTGGGAGGAGCCAGTGCACACCAGGTAGTCTAAGATCTTTCTAGAGTGCCCAGCCTCCTTCGGAGCCCGCTATTCCCCATGGTCCTTACGGAGTTCCCAGCATCCACTACGGACTACGAGAAATAGAATTACCGGTGAGTAAATTCTTATTTTTTTTAAACTCTCATAGTGGGCATGGATTTGAAGGATTCCTGGCCGTTGTACTGGGACCATGGGTATGGCAGGGGGATATGTGCTAGCTGTTCTATTGATATATTTATTTAACAGAAAAGGATGGTACTAAAGGAGTATGCACCTAAAGGTTTATCAGCACCACCACACATCATGGCTGCAGAGAGGAGGTGTGCTGTATATCTTATGCGGTGTTTTCTCTGACGTCCTAGTGGATGCTGGGGACTCCGTAAGGACCATGGGGAATAGACGGCTCCGCAGGAGACTGGGCACATCTAAAGAAAGATTTAGGACTATCTGGTGTGCACTGGCTCCTCCCCCTATGACCCTCCTCCAAGCCTCAGTTAGATTTCTGTGCCCGGCTGAGCTGGATGCACACTAGGGGCTCTCCTGAGCTCCTAGGAAGAAAGTGTTTGTTAGGTTTTTTATTTTCAGTGAGACCTGCTGGCAACAGGCTCACTGCATCGAGGGACTAAGGGGAGAAGAAGCGAACCTACCTAAGTGGTGGTAGCTTGGGCTTCTTAGGCTACTGGACACCATTAGCTCCAGAGGGATCGAACACAGGACCCGACCTCGTCGTCCGTTCCTGGAACCGCGCCGCCGTCCCCCTTACAGAGCCAGAAGCAAGAAGGTGGTCCGGAAAATCGGCGGCTGAAGACTTCGGTCTTCTCCAAGGTAGCGCACAGCACTGCAGCTGTGCGCCATTGCTCCTCATGCACACCTCACACTCCGGTCACTGGGGGGGGGGCGCCCTGAGCAGCAATACTGACACCTTGGCTGGCAAACTGGCACCATATATAGCCCCAGAGGCTATATAGGTGCTTTTTAACCCCTGCCAGAATCCATAAAAATGCGGGAGAAAGTCAGCGAAAAAGGGGCGGAGCTATCTCCTTCAGCACACTGGCGCCATTTTTCCCTCACAGCTCCGTTGGAGGGAAGCTCCCTGGCTCTCCCCTGCAGTCAATACACTACAGAAAGGGTTAAAAAGAGAGGGGGGGCACAATTTAGGCGCAGTATACAATATATATATAGGCAGCTATAAGGGAAAACACTCTTTATATGTGATATCCCTGTGATATATAGCGCCCTGGTGTGTGCTGGCATACTCTCCCTCTGTCTCCCCAAAGGGCTTTGTGGGGTCCTGTCCTCTGTGTCGACTTGTATGAGGAGGATAATGATGTGGAGGCGGAGCGAATGCCTGTAAATGTGATGTCATCCCCTGCGGGATCGACACCGGTGTGGTTGGACTTATGGAAGGATTACGTGAAAGTGTCAACTCCTTACACAAAAGGTCGACGACACAGAACAGCCGGCTACTCAGCTTGTGCCTGTTCCAGCGTCTCAAATGTCATGGGGGGCTCTAAAAACGCCCGCTACCTCAGAGAAACAGATGTCGACACGGATACCGACTCCAGTGTCGACGACGATGAGACTAGTGTACCCTCCAAATAGGTCCACCCGTTACATGATTGAGGCAATGAAAAATGTATTACACATTTATGATAATACCCCAGGTACCACATAAAAGGGTATTATGTTTGGTGACAGAAAACTACCAGTAGTTTTTCCTGCATCTGAGAAATTAAATGAGGTGTGTGAGGAAGCGTGGTCTTCCCCCGGTAAGAAATTGATAATTTCTAAACGGTTATTGGCAGCGTACCCTTTCCCGCCAGAGGATAGGTCACGTTGGGAAACACCCCATAGGGTAGATACAGCGCTTACATGCTTATCAGAAAAGGTGGCACTACCGTCTCCGGATACGGCCGCCCTGAAGGAACCTGCTGATAAAAAGCAGGGGGTTACCCTGAGAGATATAGTCACACACTCTGGCATTATATTGCGACCAGCCATTGCTTCGGCATGGATGTGCAGTGCTCCCGCTGCGTGGTCAGATTCCCTATCGGAAAATAACTATGGATAGGGACAATATTTTGCTGACAATAGAGCATATAAAAGACGTGGTCTTATACATGCGTGATGCACAGAGGGATATTTGCCGGCTGGCATCAAAAATAAGCGCTAGGTCCATTGCCGCCAGACGGGGGTTATGGACTCGGCAATGGTCAGGCGATGCCGACTCGAATCGGCACATGGAAGTTTTGCCCTATAAGGGGGTAAAACTGTTTGGGGATGGTCTTTCAGACCTCGTTTCCACAGCTACTGCTGGGAAATCGACTTTTTTGCCACAGGCTACCCCACAACAAAAGAAAGCACCGTATCATCAAGTACAGTCCTTTCGGCCCCAGAAAAGCAAGAGGGCTAGAGGCTCATCCTTTCTGCCGAGAGGCAAAGGTAGAGGAAAAAGCTGCAGCGCACAGCTAGTTCCCAAGAGCAGAAGTCCTCCCTGCGTCCGGTAAGTCCACAGCATGACGCTGGGGCTGCTCAGGCGGACCCGGGTACGGTGGGGGCCCGTCTCAGAAATTTCAGCGCCCAGTGGGCTCTCTCACATGGATCCCTGGGTCCTTCAAGTAGTATCTCAGGAGTACAGGCTGGAGTCCGAGACGTTCTTCCCCCCGCCGTTTCCTAAAATCTGCCTTACCGGCACCTCCCTCTGCCAGGGAGGCGGTGTTGGTGGCTATTCAACACTATAATCACAACAAGTGATTGTCAAGGTGCCCCTCCTTCAGCAAGGAAGGGGTTACTATTCCACAATGGTTGTGGTACCGAAACAGAACGGTTCGGTGAGACCCATCTTAAAATTAAAATACTTGAATTTTTATATCAGAAGATTCAAGTTCGAGATGGAATCGCTCAGGGCGGTTATTACGAGCCTGGACGAGGGGGATTACAGGGTCTCCCTGGACATCAAGGATGCGTACCTGCATGTCCCCATTTACCCTCCTCACCAGGAGTACCTCAGATGTGTGGTACAGGACTGTCACTATCAGTTCCAGACGCTGCCGTTGGAGTTGTCCACGGCACCAAAGGTCTTTACCAAGGTAACGGCCGAAATGATGATACTCCTTCGCAAGAAGGAAGTTTTTATTATCCCGTACTTGGACGATCTCCTGATAAAGGCGAGGTCCAAAGAACAGCTGGTAGTAGGGGTAGCAAAGTGCTACAACAGCACGACTGGATTCTCAATATTCCAAAGTCACAGCTGGTCCCGACGACACGTCTTCTGTTCCTGGGAATGATTCTGGACACAGACCAGAAAAGAGTGTTTCTTCCAGTGGAAGCACACGAGTCCTGAAAAAAAATGGTAGCTTCGTACAAAGCATAATTCCATTTGGAAGGTTCCACGCAAGGACGTTCCAGTGGGACCTGTGGGACAAATGGTCCGGGTCCCATCTACAGATACAACAGCGGATAACCCTGTCGGCAAGTAACAGGGTGTCACTGCTGTGGTGGCTGCAGAGGGCTCATCTACTAGAGGGCCGCAGATTCGGAATACAGGACTGGGTCCTGGTGACCACGGAGGCCAGCCTTCGGGGCTGGGGTGCTGTCACACAGGGAAGAAATTTCCAAGGAGATTTCGCTTCACATAATTATTCTGGAGCTAAGGGCCATTTACAATGCCCTAAGCCAAGCAAGGCCCCTGCTTCAGAACCAGCCGGTACTGATCCATTCAGACAACATCACGGCGGTCGCCCATGTAAACAGACAGGGCGGCACAAGAAGCAGGATGGCGATGGCAGAAGCCACAAGGATTCTCCGTTGGGCGACCTACACCCGGGAGAATGGGGACTTCTTCCAGAAATTTTCCAAATGCGGGTAAACCGTTGGGAATGACCACGGGTGGACATGATGGCGTCCCGCCTCAACAAAAAGTTAAAAAGATATTGCGCCAGGTCAAGGGACCCTCAGGCGATCGCTGTGGACGCTCTAGTGACACCGTGGGTGTACCAGTCGGTTTATGTTTCCTCCTCTACCTCTCATACCCAGGGTGCTGAGAATAATAAGACTGCGAGGAGTGAAAACCATACTCATGGTTCCGGATTGGCCAAGAAGAGCTTGGTACCCGGACCTTCAAGAGATGCTGGCAGAGGACCCTTGGCCTCTGCCGCTCAGACAAGACCTGCTGCAGCAGGGACCCTGTCTGTTCCAATACTTACCGCGGCTGCGTTTGACGGCATGGCGGTTGAACACCGGATCCTAAAGGAAAAGGGTATTCTGGAGGAAGTCATCCCTACCCTGATCAAAGCCAGGAAGGATGTCACCGCAAGACATTATTACCACATTTGGCGGAAATATGTTGCTTGGTGTGAGGCCATGAAGGCCCCGAAGGAGGAATTTCAACTGGGTCGATTCCTACACTTCCTGCAAGCAGGGGTGACGTTGGGCCTCAAATTGGGGTCCATCAAGGTCCAGATTTTGGCTCTGTCGATTTTCTTCCAGAAAGAACTGGCTTCACTGCCTGAAGTTCAGACTTTTGTCAAAGGAGTTCTGCATATTCAGCCTCCTTTTGTGCCCCCAGTGGCACCTTGGGATCTCAATGTGGTTTTGGCATTCCTGAAATCACATTGGTTCGAACCACTTAAGACTGTGGAATTAAAATATCTCACGTGGAAAGTGGTCATACTGTTGGCCCTGGCTTCGGCCAGGCGGGTTTCAGATTTGGCGGCTTTGTCTTGAAAAAGCCCTTATCTGATTTTCCAGATGGATAGGGCAGAATTGAGGACTCGTCCTCAGTTTCTCCCGAAGGTGGTCTCAGCTTTTCACTTGAACCAACCTATTGTGGTGCCTGCGGCTACTAGGGACTTGGAGGATTCCAAGTTGCTGGACGTAATCAGGGCCCTGAAAATTTATGTTCCAGGACGGCTGGAGTCAGAAAAATTGACTCGCTGTTTATCCTGTATGCACCCAACAAGCTGGGTGCTCCTGCTTCTAAGCAGTCTATTGCGCGCTGGATTTGTAGCACTATTCAGCTGGCGCATTCTGCGGTAGGATTACCGCAGCCTAAATCAATAAAAGCCCATTCCACAAGGAAGGTGGGCTCATCTTGGGCGGCTGCCCGAGGGGTCTCGGCTTTACAACTTTGCCGAGCAGCTACTTGGTCAGGGGCAAACACGTTTGCTAAATTCTACAAATTTGATTCCCTGGCTGAGGAGGACCTGGAGTTCTCTCATTCGGTGCTGCAGAGTCATCCGCACTCTCCCGCCCGTTTGGGAGCTTTGGTATAATCCCCATGGTCCTTATGGAGTCCCCAGCATCCACTAGGACGTCAGAGAAAATAAGATTTTACTCACCGGTAAATCTATTTCTCGTAGTCCGTAGTGGATGCTGGGCACCCATCCCAAGTGCGGATTGTCTGCAATACTTGTACATAGTTATTGTTACAAAAATCGGGTTTTGTTGTGAGCCATCTCTTCAGAGGCTCCAATTGTTATCATACTGTTAACCGGGGTTCCTATCACGTGTTATAAGGTGTGATTGGTGTGGCTGGTATGAGTCTTACCCGGGATTCAAAATCCTTCCTTATTGTGTCAGCTCTTCCGGGCACAGTTCCTAACTGAGGCTTGGAGGAGGGTCATAGGGGGAGGAGCCAGTGCACACCAGATAGTCCTAAATCTTTCTTTAGATGTGCCCAGTCTCCTGCGGAGCTGTCTATTCCCCATGGTCCTTACGGAGTCCCCAGCATCCACTACGGACTACGAGAAATAGATTTACCGGTGAGTAAAATCTTATTTTCTGGATCATCAAGGTGTTTTGTGGTGCTACCAAGTTAGTTTCCAAATTGTGAGACGTGCAACATTATTATGAAAGACAGCTTTCATGAGTATTCGTATGTGACCCTTATTATTATTATTATCATTATTATTATGGCAACACATTCCGCTACTCCTTACATTTCTGTACAATAAAGTAAAAATATACCTAGACTGGGTAATAACAGACAGAGAGGTAAGAGGGCCCTGCTCAGAAGCTCGGAATCTGTAGGGAAATAGGAATTGGATACATGAGGATAAGTGCTACATACTGCAATTTGATCCAACAAGATTGCAGTGATTCTCGGTTGGGCTACTTCTAGTGGTGACATCCTAGTTTAGGAGCTCACACATGTTCTACCTGCCAATACAGTTCTTATTCCGTTTCAGCCTTTGGAAAACAAACAGCAGAGTATTCTGAAATATATTATGTTACTGGTTTGCTCCTGACAAAATGTTTTGAGTGAATTCTGTATTGTTAAGATTAGAACACAAGCTATCAATCTACCCTTAACCACTGATTCTCTTCTCTGTGGAGTAGTTGTAATTGCTCCCCTTGTAGGATATGAAGTAAAACCTTCCCTAAATCCTGCAGCCTAATGTGTAGAAGTGTCTGTGTAGAAGTGTCTGTGTGTCGGTCTATCGATGTCTGTTGCCTTTTCATTTGATCTCTAATTTGGGATGTTCCTCGAAGTCTACATTATATATTACTGTCCACATGGACCTCTTCTTACATTGCTTAAGTTTGTGAAACCACTGCCATTAGATTAGCCTTTATATTATAAGTGCCTAAAATGACTGTTCCTTTGCCTTCATCTTAATGCAGAAAGTTGTATCCTGCTGGTCTTGTACACATACATCATCTCAAGGCCGGACAGACAAGCATCACAGACACTCTGGCCTCAGTTCCAGCATGAGGTAGACTACAAAGGGACAATAATTGTTGTTTTCCATTATCACCATTAAAGTGAATGAGTTATAGGCTACAATCTCATTGTTTATTTTTACTTTATTTATTGTTTAATGTAATACACTATTGCAAAATGTATATTTGTACAGTATACTTAAAAATGTAGTGTCCTAGAGAACATTCTGGCAGCAGCACTCTCCATGGAAACATGTGACTAAAATTCATGATGTCATAAATTCATTTTCTTTAAAAATAATGTAAGTAACCAAAATAAGTCCCAAATAGGACATTACTAATGAAAAATAACAAAAAAAATAAATGGTTGATTTCCTAACTCTGCAATTGTCTGCTGGGCTTGCCGTTGCTTATGTCACCATTATATCTCCCACGGTTGTCTCGAAGTCCGTATTGGTTTATTTTATTTTGGTTAAAATATAAAGATGTATATACTAGAGATGAGCGCCGGAAATTTTTCGGGTTTTGTGTTTTGGTTTTGGGTTCGGTTCCGCGGCCGTGTTTTGGGTTCGACCGCGTTTTGGCAAAACCTCACCGAATTTTTTTTGTCGGATTCGGGTGTGTTTTGGATTCGGGTGTTTTTTTCCAAAAAACCTAAAAAACAGCTTAAATCATAGAATTTGGCGGTCATTTTGATCCCAAAGTATTATTAACCTCAAAAACCATAATTTCCACTCATTTTCAGTCTATTCTGAATACCTCACACCTCACAATATTATTTTTAGTCCTAAAATTTGCACCGAGGTCGCTGTGTGAGTAAGATAAGCGACCCTAGTGGCCGACACAAACACCGGGCCCATCTAGGAGTGGCACTGCAGTGTCACGCAGGATGGCCCTTCCAAAAAACCCTCCCCAAACAGCACATGACGCAAAGAAAAAAAGAGGCGCAATGAGGTAGCTGGGTGAGTAAGATTAGCGACCCTAGTGGCCGACACAAACACCGGGCCCATCTAGGAGTGGCACTGCAGTGTCACGCAGGATGTCCCTTCCAAAAAACCCTCCCCAAACAGCACATGACGCAAAGAAAAAAAGAGGCGCAATGAGGTAGCTGTGTGAGTAAGATAAGCGACCCTAGTGGCCGACACAAACACCGGGCCCATCTAGGAGTGGCACTGCAGTGTCACGCAGGATGTCCCTTCCAAAAAACCCTCCCCAAACAGCACATGACGCAAAGAAAAAGAAAAGAAAAAAGAGGTGCAAGATGGAATTGTCCTTGGGCCCTCCCACCCACCCTTATGTTGTATAAACAGGACATGCACACTTTAACCAACCCATCATTTCAGTGACAGGGTCTGCCACACGACTGTGACTGATATGACGGGTTGGTTTGGACCCCCACCAAAAAAGAAGCAATTAATCTCTCCTTGCACAAACTGGCTCTACAGAGGCAAGATGTCCACCTCATCATCATCCTCCGATATATCACCGTGTACATCCCCCTCCTCACAGATTATCAATTCGTCCCCACTGGAATCCACCATCTCAGCTCCCTGTGTACTTTGTGGAGGCAATTGCTGCTGGTCAATGTCTCCACGGAGGAATTGATTATAATTCATTTTAATGAACATCATCTTCTCCACATTTTCTGGATGTAACCTCGTACGCCGATTGCTGACAAGGTGAGCGGCGGCACTAAACACTTTCGGAGTACACACTTGTGGGAGGGCAACTTAGGTAGAATAAAGCCAGTTTGTGCAAGGGCCTCCAAATTGCCTCTTTTTCCTGCCAGTATAAGTACGGACTGTGTGACGTGCCTACTTGGATGCGGTCACTCATATAATCCTCCACCATTCTTTCAATGGGGAGAGAATCATATGCAGTGACAGTAGACGACATGTCCGTAATCGTTGTCAGATCCTTCAGTCCGGACCAGATGTCAGCATCAGCAGTCGCTCCAGACTGCCCTGCATCACCGCCAGCGGGTGGGCTCGGAATTCTGAGCCTTTTCCTCGCACCCCCAGTTACGGGAGAATGTGAAGGAGGAGATGTTGTTGACAGGTCGCGTTCCGCTTGACTTGACAATTTACTCACCAGCAGGTGTTTGAACCCCAGCAGACTTGTGTCTGCCGGAAAGAGAGATCCAAGGTAGGCTTTAAATCTAGGATCGAGCACGGTGGCCAAAATGTAGTGCTCTGATTTCAACAGATTGACCACCCGTGAATCCTTGCTAAGCGAATTAAGGGCTCCATCCACAAGTCCCACATGCCTAGCGGAATCGCTCCGTGTTAGCTCCTCCTTCAATGTCTCCAGCTTCTTCTGCAAAAGCCTGATGAGGGGAATGACCTGACTCAGGCTGGCAGTGTCTGAACTGACTTCACGTGTGGCAAGTTCAAAGGGCATCAGAACCTTGCACAACGTTGAAATCATTCTCCACTGCGCTTGAGACAGGTGCATCCCACCTCCTATATCGTGCTCAATTGTATAGGCTTGAATGGCCTTTTGCTGCTCCTCCAACCTCTGAAGCATATACAGGGTTGAATTCCACCTCGTTACCACTTCTTGCTTCAGATGATGGCAGGGCAGGTTCAGTAGTTTTTGGTGGTGCTCCAGTTTTCTGTACGTGGTGCCTGTACGCCGAAAGTGTCCCGCAATTCTTCTGGCCACCGACAGCATCTCTTGCACGCCCGTCGTTTTTTAAAAAATTCTGCACCACCAAATTCAAGGTATGTGCAAAACATGGGACGTGCTGGAATTGGCCCAGATTTAATGCACACACAATATTGCTGGCGTTGTCCGATGCCACAAATCCACAGGAGAGTCCAATTGGGGTAAGCCATTCCGCGATGATCTTCCTCAGTTGCCGTAAGAGGTTTTCAGCTGTGTGCGTATTCTGGAAACCGGTGATACAAAGCGTAGCCTGCCTAGGAAAGAGTTGGCGTTTGCGAGATGCTGCTACTGGTGCCGCCGCTGCTGTTCTTGCGGCGGGAGTCCATACATCTACCCAGTGGGCTGTCACAGTCATATAGTCCTGACCCTGCCCTGCTCCACTTGTCCACATGTCCGTGGTTAAGTGGACATTGGGTACAGCTGCATTTTTTAGGACACTGGTGACTCTTTTTCTGAGGTCTGTGTACATTTTCGGTATCGCCTGCCTAGAGAAATGGAACCTAGATGGTATTTGGTACCGGGGACACAGTACCTCCAACAAGTCTCTAGTTGGCTCTGCAGTAATGATGGATACCGGAACCACGTTTCTCACCACCCAGGATGTCAAGGCCTCAGTTATCCGCTTTGCAGTAGGATGACTGCTGTGATATTTCATCTTCCTCGCAAAGGACTGTTGGACAGTCAATTGCTTGGTGGAAGTAGTAAAAGTGGTCTTACGACTTCCCCTCTGGGATGACCATCGACTCCCAGCAGCAACAACAGCAGCGCCAGCAGCAGTAGGCGTTACACGCAAGGATGCATCGGAGGAATCCCAGGCAGGAGAGGACTCGTCAGAATTGCCAGTGACATGGCCTGCAGGACTATTGGCATTCCTGGGGAAGGAGGAAATTGACACTGAGGGAGTTGGTGGGGTGGTTTGCGTGAGCTTGGTTACAAGAGGAAGGGATTTACTGGTCAGTGGACTGCTTCCGCTGTCGGCCCAAGTTTTTGAACTTGTCACTGACTTATTATGAATGCGCTGCAGGTGACGTATAAGGGAGGATGTTCCGAGGTGGTTAACGTCCTTACCCCTACTTATTACAGCTTGACAAAGGGAACACACGGCTTGACACCTGTTGTCCGCATTTCTGGTGAAATACTTCCACACCGAAGAGCTGATTTTTTTGGTATTTTCACCAGGCATGTCAACGGCCATATTCCTACCACGGACAACAGGTGTCTCCCCGGGTGCCTGACTTAAACAAACCACCTCACCATCAGAATCCTCCTGGTCAATTTCCTCCCCAGCGCCAGCAACACCCATATCCTCCTCATCCTGGTGTACTTCAACACTGACATCTTCAATCTGACTATCAGGAACTGGACTGCGGGTGCTCCTTCCATCACTTGCAGGGGGCGTGCAAATGGTGGAAGGCGCATGCTCTTCACGTCCAGTGTTGGGAAGGTCAGGCATCGCAACCGACACAATTGGAGTCGGACTCTCCTTGTGGATTTGGGATTTCGAAGAACGCACAGTTCTTTGCGGTGCTACTGCTTTTGCCAGCTTTAGTCTTTTCATTTTTCTAGCGAGAGGCTGAGTGCTTCCATCCTCATGTGAAGCTGAACCACTAGCCATGAACATAGGCCAGGGCCTCAGCCGTTCCTTGCCACTCCGTGTGGTAAATGGCATATTGGCAAGTTTACGCTTCTCCTCCGACAATTTTATTTTAGGTTTTGGAGTCCTTTTTTTACTGATATTTGGTGTTTTGGATTTGACATGCTCTGTACTATGACATTGGGCATCGGCCTTGGCAGACGACGTTGCTGGCATTTCATCGTCTCGGCCATGACTAGTGGCAGCAGCTTCAGCACGAGGTGGAAGTGGATCTTGATCTTTCCCTAATTTTGAAACCTCAACATTTTTGTTCTCCATATTTTAATAGGCACAACTAAAAGGCACCTCAGGTAAACAATGGAGATGGATGGATTGGATACTAGTATACAATTATGGACGGGCTGCCGAGTGCCGACACAGAGGTAGCCACAGCCGTGAACTACCGCACTGTACTGTGTCTGCTGCTAATATATAGACTGGTTGATAAAGAGATAGTATACTCGTAACTAGTATGTATGTATAAAGAAAGAAAAAAAAAACCACGGTTAGGTGGTATATACAATTATGGACGGGCTGCCGAGTGCCGACACAGAGGTAGCCACAGCCGTGAACTACCGCACTGTACTGTGTCTGCTGCTAATATAGACTGGTTGATAAAGAGATAGTATACTCGTAACTAGTATGTATGTATAAAGAAAGAAAAAAAAACCACGGTTAGGTGGTATATACAATTATGGACGGGCTGCCGAGTGCCGACACAGAGGTAGCCACAGCCGTGAACTACCGCACTGTACTGTGTCTGCTGCTAATATATAGACTGGTTGATAAAGAGATAGTATACTCGTAACTAGTATGTATGTCTAAAGAAAGAAAAAAAAACCACGGTTAGGTGGTATATACAATTATGGACGGGCTGCCGAGTGCCGACACAGAGGTAGCCACAGCCGTGAACTACCGCACTGTACTGTGTCTGCTGCTAATATATAGACTGGTTGATAAAGAGATAGTATACTCGTAACTAGTATGTATGTATAAAGAAAGAAAAAAAAACCACGGTTAGGTGGTATATACAATTATGGACGGGCTGCCGAGTGCCGACACAGAGGTAGCCACAGCCGTGAACTACCGCACTGTACTGTGTCTGCTGCTAATATAGACTGGTTGATAAAGAGATAGTATACTCGTAACTAGTATGTATGTATAAAGAAAGAAAAAAAAACCACGGTTAGGTGGTATATACAATTATGGACGGGCTGCCGAGTGCCGACACAGAGGTAGCCACAGCCGTGAACTACCGCACTGTACTGTGTCTGCTGCTAATATAGACTGGTTGATAAAGAGATAGTATACTCGTAACTAGTATGACTATAAAGAAAGAAAAAAAAAACACGGTTAGGTGGTATATACAATTATGGACGGGCTGCCGAGTGCCGACACAGAGGTAGCCACAGCCGTGAACTACCGCACTGTACTGTGTCTGCTGCTAATATAGACTGGTTGATAAAGAGATAGTATACTACTAATATTATATATACTGGTGGTCAGGTCACTGGTCACTAGTCACACTGGCAGTGGCACTCCTGCAGCAAAAGTGTGCACTGTTTAATTTTAATATAATATTATGTACTCCTGGCTCCTGCTATAACCTATAACTGGCACTGCAGTGCTCCCCAGTCTCCCCCACAATTATAAGCTGTGTGAGCTGAGCACAGTCAGATATATATATACATTGATGCAGCACACTGGGCTGAGCAGTGCACACAGATATGGTATGTGACTGAGTCACTGTGTGTATCGTTTTTTTCAGGCAGAGAACGGATATATTAAATAAAACAAACAACTGCACTGTCTGGTGGTCACTGTGGTCGTCAGTCACTAAACTCTGCACTCTCTTCTACAGTATCACAGCCTCAGGTCAATCTCTCTCTCTCTCTCTCAACCCTAATCTAAATGGAGAGGACGCCAGCCACGTCCTCTCCCTATCAATCTCAATGCACGTGTGAAAATGGCGGCGACGCGCGGCTCCTTATATAGAATCCGAGTCTCGCGAGAATCCGACAGCGTCATGATGACGTTCGGGCGCGCTCGGGTTAACCGAGCAAGGCGGGAGGATCCGAGTCTGCTCGGACCCGTGAAAAAAACATGAAGTTCGTGCGGGTTCGGATTCAGAGAAACCGAACCCGCTCATCTCTAGTATATACACGGTCAAGTACCATTATTATGACCACCAGCTAATAGCCAGAGTAACCGCTGTGTGCAGCAAGGTCACACACCTTATATACCCACCAAGCCAGCACAAAGCACGTGACGTACAGTATAGTCAGAGGTGTAGCTAGGTGCAATGGTGCCCGGAGCAAGGGTATGTTTTAGCGCCCCCCTCCCCTATACTGAATTACATGTGGTGGCATGTTACATTTGAAATGAAAAATATTTAAAATCCTAAATTGGTTTTAAGGTTAGTTCTAGGCCTTGTGGAACTCAGGGTGCATCGAAAATATAAGAGCGTGGCTTCATGGGGATGGGGAGTGGCCACAGAATAGTGCCAATTCACATTACATAGCACACAGAAGAACCCCTTATATACGTTACATCACACAGTAGAGCCCCTTATACACATTACACCACAGTATAGCCACTTAAACACAGGATGGGGCAGAGTATGCTGCTGCAGAAGCCTGGGCAGAAAGAGGTGCTGCAGCATCTGAAATAGAGACATGTGCTGTAGCTTCCAGAAAAGAGAGTGATAATACAGAAGCTGTGGAAGAGAGAAGTGCTGCTGCAGCAGCTAGGCTAGACAGAGAGAGGTGCTACAGAAACAGGGGCAGAGAATGGTGCTGCAGGACAGAAGTAACCCTGCTGCACAGCTACAAGCAGACAGTGAGACATATAAAGAGGGTGGGTAGAGCTCCGACATGTGCTGGCTGTCAGTGTCTCCTGCTGTGTTGCCCCTGGCCTGCCCTGTTCCCTACCTACTGTATTTTCTGAGTTTGAGTCAGTGTGCACCCTCTCTGCTACTACTCTCTAGCTGCCTATTCAGCAGTCCACAGTGCAGCGCGAGGAGGGAGGGTGGTGACGCTCCCTCTTACTTTTTCGGCGCCCGAGCTCGCGCTCCACCTGAGCCACCCTCGCTACACCCCTGCGTACAGTACTTCATGGGCTACGCGTTGCTGACGTCACATGTAGGAGGTGATCATAATAATGTGACTTGACCGTGTATGTGTCTCACCTTTTTAATGACTTACTGATGGACTAAGTAATGCACACGGGTATGTAGCCATGCAGAGTATGGTTAGTGACTATATTCTCGGTGTCGATTTTTTCTGCTCCTTACTTACAGCAGTTAATATGCAGTGTGCATTTTCTTGCAAATCGAATCTGACATTCATTGCACTACAATAAAGGTCTAGGTTATGATAATAACGATGGCACTTCATAGGGGTTCACTACGATATGCCGGCGGTCGGGCTCCCGGCGACCAGCATACCGGCGCCGGGAGCCCGACCGCCGGCTTACCGACAGTGTGGCGAGCGCAAATGAGCACCTTGCGGGCTCGCTGCGCTCGCCACGCTACGGGCACGGTGGCGCGCTACGCGCGCCACACTATTTTATTCTCCCTCCAGGGGGGTCGTGGACCCCCACGAGGGAGAATAAGTGTCGGTATGCCGGCTGTCGGGATCCCGGCGCCGGTATACTGCGCCGAGATCCCGTCAGTCGGCATACTGAAGACCACCCCTTCATAGTAGGCATTTTATTTGCTCTGTAACATGATTATTTGCAAATATAAAAGAATGGTAAAAAACAGCGCTAGCCAGGTGCTAATTAATAAATGCTGTGTGTAAGTTTAATTAATATGCAATGAATAAAACAATAAAAATCAGATAAAAATAAAGCCTCAATGCCAGTCTCTTGACCACAATAATTTTCTTTGCACATCTAAATCGGCCAATAAAAAATGTCACAGATGTATGTCCAAAGAAAATTATTGTGGTCAAGAGACTGGCATTGAGGCTTTATTTTTATCTGATTTTTAATGTTTTATTCATTGTATATTAATTAAACTTACACACAGCATTTATTAATTAGCACCTGGCTAGCGCTGTTTTTTACCATTCTTTTGCTTTTCCATACAGGGTGACTGACTATCACCCTATCCTAACAGCCGCTTAGAAAATCAGCTCTGTCAAAGTGCCTGATAATATATTAATTTATTCATATATTTTTACCCTTTATTTGCAAATATGTCTTTCTGTGGTTTAATACTTCCTTTTCTCTAGATGGTGAGGTTCCTCAACAAGCTGATTACCCAAGGATGGAGCTCTTCTACGTCTGAGTCTGGAGTTACCTGTCAGTGTAACAGAGAGGTAGATTTACTTTTTAATGTTTTATTTTATTTGCTACTAGTTGTATATTTCTTTTTGTTTTAGTAGAATATTTATTACCAGTTATTAGTAGCACACACCTATTCTACAGCGCTCTACAGATAATATTTGGCCATTCACATCAGTCCCTGCCCCAGTGGAGCTTACAGCCTATATTTCCTCACAGAAAAAAGAGAAAATGCAGGCACACACTCAGTGGCAATAAGAAACAATTATAATAAACTCTGTAATTTAACGTGGACTAAAATTAAGGTTCTTAGCATAATTTTCCCCCCCAAAATATGGGCCCACCTACCACGGCCAGGTGATCTCATCAGGTTGGTCCCTATATTCCTGATGTTCAAGTCCAGAGCACAGGACCACCCCGAGCCAGCAAACTGCAACCACCTCAACGCAAGAAGTAGCAATTTGAGTGTTAAAAGGTGTTACATTATTAAGAGGTATCAGCTTAGTATTAAAAGTGTTACATAAGGAGATTTATGGTAGACTTATCATTGTACACTGGGTTCCACAGGGAATACATTGGGGTAGAGATGGATCTTGATCCAGGCACCAACAGGTTAAAGCATTTGCTGTCCCAGGATGCATTGGGGCCTCCTCTATAACCCCACCTCCAGGCACTGTGAGCTCAGTTTCGTTAACCAGTCCAATACAGGAGCAGGTAAAAGAGAAGGCAGATGTTAATCACATAGAACCACATTCTTACGACAGGAGAAGGGACCAGCGACTAATGTCATACAAACTCATAGAAGCTAGGTGCGTCAGGGCGGGCGCCCTGTGGAACCCAGTGTACCTCGCAGAAAGAGATTTAACAATGGTAAGTCTACCATAAATCTCCTTTTCTGCAGCGGGGTTCACTGTGTTGCACAGGGAATACATTGGGGATGTCCCAAAGCAGGTCCTCAAGGGAGGGGATGCGCCTTAGCGGGTATGAGAACCCGGCGTCCAAAGGAAGCATCCTGGGAGGCGGAAGTATCAAAGGCATAGAACCTAATGAATGTGTTCACTGAGGACCACGAAGCCGCCTTGCACAAAAGTTCAGCGGACGCGCCATGGCGGGCCGCCCAAGAGGGTCCAACAGACAGAGTAGAATGGGCTTTAATAGCAGCAGGAGCTGGAGGTCCAGCCTGTACAATCACCATTCTAATCCATCTGGCCAAGGTTTGCTTAGTCGCAGGCCAGGTACGTTTGTGAAAACCAAAATGTACAAAAAAGTAATCTGACCACCTGAAAGAGGCAGTCCTCTCCACGTATATACGGGGAGCCCATACCTAATCCAAAGACTGCTCTTTGTAGGACAAACCAGAAGAGATGAAGAGTGAAACGATAACACCACCTTAGGCAAATAACCAGGGCGAGTTCTAAGAACTGCCTGGTCACGGTGAAATATCAGAAAGGGTGGACGACAGGACAAAGCGCCTAGGTCCGACACCCTCCTAGCAGAGGCAATAGCCAGTAGGAACAGGACCTTGACCGTGAGCCATTTAAGGTCCACTGACTCAAGAAAAGAGGTTCAAATGGAGACTCTTGCATGGCATTCAGGACAACAGACAGATCCCAAGGAGCCACAGGAGGGACATAGGGAGGCTGAATCTGTAAAACACCCTGAGTGAAAGTATGAATGTCAGGAATAGATACAATTTTTCTCTGAAACCATACCAACATGGCAGGGATACGAACCTTGAGGGAGGCCAGACGAAGGCCTAAGTCCAGGCCTTGTTGCAGAAAAGCCAGTAGTCTGGAAGTACTGAATTCGTAAGCTTCGTAATTCTTAGCAGCCAGGTGAAGTAAGAATTCTAGACCCTATAATAAATCCGCGCAGATGCCGGTTTGCGGGCCTTCAGCATAGTTTGGATGACCGCATCAGAGAATCCTTTGACCCTCAGGAGTAAAGGTTCAAGAGCCACGCCGTCAAAGCCAGTCTGGCCAGGTCTGGATAGACACAAGGGCCCTGAACGAGGAGGTCTGGGCGTTGAGGAAGTAGAAGATGGCGCTCGATCGATAGACCCTGCAGGTCTGAGAACCAATGCCGTCTGGGCCATGATGGAGCGACTAGAAGTAGTATTCCTCCTACTTGTTTGAACTTCCATAGTACCCTGGGCAGGAGTGACACTGGAGGGAACATGTAGGGCAGCCAAAAGTTCCATGTAATTGCCAGTGCGTCCACGAATGCTGCTTGAGGATCCCTGGTTCTTGATCCGAAGACCGGAACTTTGTGATTCTGTCGAGACGCCATCAGGTCTACATCTGGTAGGCCCCGCTTGTTCACTAGGAGTTGAAAGACATCCTGATGAAGACTCCACTCTCCAGCGTGCACGTCCTGACGACTGAGGAAATCACCTTCCCAGTTGAGGATTCCCGATATTGCCGGCAGAAGGCGTTCCACCCAACGAAGGATTTTTGATACTTCCATCATTGCCATGCGGCTTTGATTGCCGCCTTGATGGTTTATGTACGCCACCGTGGTGGCGTTGTCTGACTGTACTTGAACAGGACTGTTCTGTATCAGAGGCAGGGCGAGAGACAAAGCATTGAACACTGCCCGCAATTCCAGAATGTTTATCGGGAGTAGTGATTCCTCCATGGTCCACCGACCCTGGAAAGAGTGTTGCTCAAACACGAGCCTCAATCCTTCAGACTGGCATGCGTAGTCAGTGGGAACCAGAAGGGATGGCCCCTGCTCAACTGCTGGTCCTGTAGCCACCAGCTCAGTGACAGACGGACCTTCGGAGTCACGGAGATCATGTGAGACCTGATCCGATAAGGCAGACCATCCCACGTGGAAAGGATTAAACTCTGTAGTGGGTGGGAATGGAATTGAGCGTACTATGCCATGTCGAAAGTCGACACTATGAGGCCTAGTACTTGCATCGCTGAGTGTATCGACACTCTTGGGCGAGAAAGGAAGTTTCTGATTATGTCCTGAAGTTTCAGGACCTTCTCTGGAAACAGAAACAGCCGTTGACTGTGCGTGTCTGGTAGTGCCCCCAGGTGCACCATGCTCCGAGCTGGGACCAGCGAGGACTTCTTCCAGTTGATGAGCCACCCGTGGGCTTGTAGGAAGGTTACCGTCAGTTGTAGATGACTGAGGAGGACATTGTGGGAGTTTGCCAGAATCAGCAAATCGTCCAGATATGGCAGGATCATGACTCCCTGGCGACGGAGATGAGCCGTCATCCCAGCCATAACCTTGGTGAAGATCCGAGGGACTGTGGCCAGTCCAGACGGCAGAGCCTGGAATTGATAGTGAAGGTTGCCAATAGGAAACCGCAGATATTGCTAATGCGATATGGCAATAGGCATATGCAGGTAAGCATCTTGTACAGTATATCCAGGGATACCATATAGTCTTCGGGTTCCATGGTCAGTACAGTGTTTTCATACGAAACTTGGACACTCTCACAACTTGTTCAGTGATTGGAGGTTGAGAATAGGCCGGAAAGACTCATCAGGTTTCGGGACGAGAAACAGGGTCGGGTAGTATCCTCTGCCACTCGGGGACAGAAGTATCGGCACTACCGCTCCTGTATCCAGGAGGGAACTCACAACCATCTGTAGAGCTTGCGCCTTTAACAGATCCGAAGGGATAACCGTTGTGTAGAACTGGCGAGGGGGACATCTCTTGAATGAGACTGCGTACCCGTGAGAGAGAACTTCTCGCACCCATGCGTCTGAAGTGGTCATTAACCAGACCTGGATGAATCGTAGAAGTCGGCCCCCCACCCTGGGATCCCCCAGGGGGAGGCCTGTCCCGTCATGCAGCAGGCTTGTCATGAGAAGCAGGCTGATGAGCAGCCCAGTATAGTTAGGCCTTGGGCTTAATTGTCTCGTGCTCCCAACAACCATCTTGGGTATGCCTGACCTTCGCTTTCCCATAAAGCTGAAAGTAGGAAAAAGTACCTTATGCCTTCTGGGCAGAAGGAGTAGCATTTGGGAGAAAGGCAGTCATAGTAACCGCCGATTCAGACCCAATTTTTAATTAGGTCTTCCCCAAATAAAATGTACCCAGTAAAGAGGAATACCTCCAAGGACTTTTGGAGTCCAGATCCACCTTCCATGACCTCAACCACAGAATACGGCGAGCCAGGACAGACGTATTCGACGCCTTGGTAGCCAACACACCCGCCTCAGGGGGACGCCTCCTGGTGTAGTAAAAGGTGGCGGTGATATTGTGAGACTGGGAATGTCTGGCATTGTCAGATATATTCTCGGGCTGCTCTTCCTCTAATGCCTGATCCAGTCATCAATCTATTTTGCAGCCCCAAGAGGACGCAATCGTGGTCTATGTACAACACCCGTAAGGGAGTAAGAGACTTCAGGCATCCCTCCACATGCTTATCTGTCGGTTCCTACAGTGAGGGGACAGTGGTGAGAGGCAGAGTTGACGACACCCGATGGGTGACACATGAGTTCACTAGCAGTGAATTACCTACTTGTTTTATAACTCTGCAGGGGGAGGATACCGAGCTAATGCCCGTTGTAGACAGGGGGAATGTTTTCCCTGGATTAGACCAGGGGTCTTGTCTGATGTACACTTAATGCTCAGATTGTGGTAACAGAGTTTTAATTACACTCTGACTTGTGAACATATCAGTTTGTTTAACCACAGTAGGGGAATCCTCTGATCATCAGTGATTTGTTACCCAGTAACCACAAGGGCAGTGGTATCATTTAGCAATGAAAAATCCTTGTAAGAAACACCTAATATAGGGACTGACCGGACAGCATGTTCCCCCTCTCTTCAGATAAAATATCAGAGAGATTATTGGATAGGGAGGAGGGAGCAGCCCGCTTAGATGACCCAGAGACACAAGAGTGACCTGGAATATGGTTTTGCCTGACCAGGGAATGAGTTATACGCTACAACCTGTGAGGTAAAATTTTCCCGCCCAAAGCGGAGTAACCATGGGGGACATCAGTGACTGTAATGTTACAAGTGGTCCCATAGGGGGCATAAAGTGTTCAACTAGAGTACCCAGTAGGTTTGAGAACGCAGCCCAGGTTGGCTCAAGATTGATTACACGAGCTGCGGACTGACTGGGAAATGTATGAGACATAGCACACAGACCATCACACAAAACCCCCTCAGGTAAATCCGTTGCGCATGCTCTGCAAGATGCAGGAGCGTCCCCAGATTTACTGCCCTACATGTTAAACATTATACACAAATGCAGCAGAGAGCGGTTTAGTACGATGAAGCCAGACAGAGTACAATACCTGTGAATAAATCCATTAGCATGTGACTGACTGCCCAGTACACAACACCTGCGAATAAATCCGGTATTATGTGACTGAGTACACAGTAGAATACACGTAATAGGTAAGTACTGTGACGCACTATATATTGACCCAGACGCACCTAGTCCCCAGGGTACAGTATACAGTGATAGATATATCTGGAATTCACCGCAGTGAAATCACATAGCAGATACAGGCACACACACTGTCACGTTTACAATGCAGATAATTATTTTCATGACCGGATGTATATATCCGAATACTCGTACAATATATTCTGGCACAGGTACACTTGTTCTTAACTAACGCTGTCTTATTATCGACATGTACAATACTTAAGTGCTTGTAAAACCATGGCACTGATGTACAGGCGGGTTTACAAAGGAGACCTTGCCCTGCAGTCCCGGAGACCAGTCGCATCTATTTTATAAAATGGCGCCCAGTCAGGGAATGAGGGAGAGTGTGAGGCAGCTCCAGGGTGGGAACATTAGCAGTACATGGCGCCCTGGGCCAGGGGATGGGCTACAGGTAAAGCGCCGGCTCCCCTATGCTGGACTTCACCACCTGGGACTATGGAGTCTTATTAAAAGTGGACATTAGTATATCCGACCTATACTCCTATACCCTGGTGGATATACTGGGGTCCCTGCTCGGTCAGTGTGTCCACGTCAGCGTTGCAGTCCGTCTCCCTAGACTGTGATCGGAGCGCGATTTAATGGCGGGTCCCACCTGGGGGACCCTCTTAACTCCTCCCCGTACCAGCCACGTTAACCAGGAGAGCGCTTGCGACTGTTTGCCTAAGCTGGCGAGTCTCCACCGCAAGTACCTGGGAGCTGAGCCAGCGGGAGTATGCGATGCCGCTTGGGAGGTGATGGAGCTACAGTGTTGAAGTGTCACCCAGACATACAGTGCTGACAGCCCAGTTTTGAAGAAGTTTTCTGTCAGATAAAGCTATTTCAGGGCTGCCCAGTGCAGCTCACCTGTTAAGTGACTGCTTCTGCAGTCACCAACTGAAAACTGAGCTCACAGTGACTGGAGGCAGGGTTATAGAGGAGGCCCCAATGCATCTTGGGACAGCTAAAGCGTTAACCTGTTAGTGCGTGGATAAAGATCCATCTCTACCCCAATGTATTCCCTGTGGAACACAGTGTACCCCGAAAGTCTATATTTCCTGTCACATGTACACACAAACACACACACATACACTGATTATTTTTGAATCAGAATCTAGTTAATCTGCTATGTATGTATGTATGTTTCTTTTTCATCCACTAGGGGTCACTGGAGTACTCTTGGGATATGGACGGCTTCCACCGGAAGAAGGCACTGAATAAATTAATTTTTGAGACTACTCCTCCCCTCCATATCCTCGAGCACTTCAGTGTTTTTTCTGTGCTCGACACAGTTAGAAGGCATAGTGGAGCTCGTCCACAAAGTATTGGAATTTTTTCTAAGTTTTTTTTTTTTTTCCTTTCAAGGATTTCCACGTCCTTTTCCCCCCTTCTAACAGGCGTGGGTCAGGGACAGTGGAAGCGGCTGAGAACAGCCGTGAGTGTCGGACCTCTCTGTAAAGAGCTCCCTCACTCCACCTGCAGGCTGCCTGCAAAAAGCTGGACGGAGCTTGGATGAGAAGCCCCGTCATAGACTTTTGTTACGGTCCAGGTATGTTGGGTAGGGGCGGTCAGCTTATGCTGCCGCCCCACTGTTGGGGATTGTATTGGGCATGTTTCACTCACTAACGACCGCTGCCCGGAGCGCGTGTGCATAGGCCGCTTCACGGCTCTATGCAGCGCGCTCTCACTCTCCGCCGCTCCCAGCATCTTAAGTTACCTAGCAGACCGCTGCTCCCTGCGCCGCAGCAGCCGATATGTTCCCCGCTGCCTGGCTACACAGGAGGCCACTCCACTCTATGCTGTGTGTGGCGGGCCGGGAGCGCGTGTGCATAGGCCGCTCCACGGCTCTATGCAGTACGCTCTCTGCTCCCGCTGACCGCCCGCAGCAGCCGAGGAGTTCCCCGCTGCCTTGGCATACAGGTACAGGCCGCTCACACGGCCCTATGCAAAGTTCCGCAGGCCCCGACCCGGTGCTGTACACGGAGGTCGTGGGGGTGGGGGGAGACATTAGCAGTATTGGCAGTGTTAAGCTTTGTAGAAAAACTTGGTACTTAACATGTTTAATGTTCTCCTGTCTGTTCCAGGATTCCTATATTACATCTCGGCTTAAGAGTGGTACTAGGGGAATTTGGGGGTCAGTTTTCTTATTGCTGGCAGGCACTGCACTTGCCTGATATATACAAGGAACTTTGGTGTTATTACTGAGTCGTGCAGACTGTCTGTGTGTAGTTTGTATTGTCTGTCTTTATAATGAGTAAGACACCAGCAAAATCTAAGAAACATTTTTCATGTCATGTCTGTAAGAGTGTGTTGCCTGATGGATCCACCACATGTACAGCATGTGTTGTTAATACAGCCACAAATACGATTTCCACAGAAGTAAAGCCAGCATCTCTGGACCCTCCATGGGCTTTACTTGCAGATGTATTAGTTGGTTTACAATCAGAGCTGGCCGCCTCTCGTGAAGAAAGAGAGGCGGCAAGATCTGAGTTTAAAATGAGACCATTTGAGTTACCAGGGGAGTCTCAATCTGGTCAGAGGTCCACCTTGAGTGGAAAAGATAAGTTTCCTTTTCCTAATAATTTTCCAGTCTCTGGGATACTAGACCTCACTGAACATGAGTATGAGGAGGGCGAAATAGACCAACAGTCAGATAGTGACGATTTTGACAGCCCAGGTATTGATAATCTCATCAGAGCAGTACGTCAGTCGCTGGAGTTTACGGAAACTGAGGAGCCCCTGACGAATGATGAGGTAGTCTTTACTAAACGACAGAGATCTCCGACGTGTTTCCCTATTTCGGAATCTCTTAATAAAATGTTACTGGAAACACGGAAGAATCCGGATAAACGGTTTTCTATACCTCGTAGATTTAAATCGAGTTACCCGTTTCCAGAGTCCATGACAGCTACATGGGAGAACCCACCATCGGTGGATTCATCCGTATCTAAACTTACAAGGAAGTTAACCATACCAGTACCAACTGCTACTACGCTTAAAGACCCTGCAGATCGTAAAATAGAGGCTATGCTAAGGTCCATGTATACAGCAGCTGGAGTGCTGCTGAGACCTGGGTTGGTTGGCATTTGGGTTACTAAAGCATTAATGGTATGGATAAAAGAGCTCAAGTCGGCTCTGCAAGATGACCATCTTATACTTCTCGCGGATCAAATCTGGGAAGCTGCTGAATATCTATGTACAGCTTCTACTGACGTCTGTCAGCTTACTTCTCGCCTGTCCTCATCGCTAGTCATAGTTCGACGAGCACTTTGGCTGCGTTCTTGGCAGGCGGAGACGGAGGTTAAAAAAGGTATAGAGGCATTGCCTTATGATGGCGAGAAGCTTTTCGGTCCTGAATTGGACAAATGGATTTCTGAGGCTACTGGAGGAAAGTCTGTGTTTCTTCCATCGCCTACAACTATACCTAAACGGAAATATTCTGGTCCGGCGTTCAAATCCTTTAGAACTCAGCCCTTTCGTGGGCAGGGCACAGGAGCAGTCACGCCTGGTAGAAGAGGTCGGGGACGTAGTGCCCGACAATCCAATGCACGTCGTCAAGACACTAAGACCACTAACAAACCAGTGGCATGACGGGCTCCCAGCCCATCTCGGATCTCCAATTGTGGGAGCACGCCTTCAGAGCTTTCAGGGGGCGTGGCTGCAGACGTCCACAGATGGGTGGATCCGCAATTTAGTATTAGAGGGTTACAAAATAGAGTTCGATTATCTTCCGACAGGAAGATTTTTCACGACAGGACTGCCTGTGTCGGACGACAAGAAAGCAGTTCTGCTGGTTGCCATTCAGTCTCTGCTGAATGCTGCAGTTGTAATTCCGGTCCCCGTGCAGGAACAGGGGCAGGGTTATTATTCCAGTCTGTTTCTGGTACCAAAACCAGATGGCTCAGTCAGGCCAATATTGAACCTAAAAGGTCTCAATCATTACGTCACTTACCACAGATTCAAGATGGAATCTCTCAGGTCAGTAATTGCAGGGTTAGAGCCACAGGAATTCATGATTGCACTGGATCTCAAAGATGCGTACTTACACATTCCGATTTGGCCACCTCACCAGAGTTTCTTAAGGTTTGCAATAAGGCGAGACCATTACCAGTTTCAGGCTCTGCCGTTTGGCCTCTCATCAGCGCCTCGGGTATTCACCAAGGTAATGTCCGTGATGATAGCTCATCTCAGGTCCCTAGGAGTAATAATTGTTCCGTATTTGGACGATCTACTCATAAAGGCTCCGTCTCAACAATTGCTTCTCCAGCATGCTTTGCTAACGTACAATGTACTAGTTCAGCACGGTTGGATAGTCAGTTTAAAGAAATCACATCTAATTCCGTGTCAACGACTTCAATTCCTAGGGATGATTCTCGATACAATAAATCAAAAGGTTTACCTGCCACAACAGAAAGTACAGGTCATTCGTCATCTGGTGCAATTAGTGCTCAAGCCACGCACAGTCTCAGTACATTTGTGCATTCGCCTTTTAGGCACAATGGTGGCGGCTTTCGAAGCACTTCAGTTCGGAAGATTTCACTCACGTCCGTTTCAACTGGAGGTGTTAGCGCAATGGTCGGGATCACATCTGCAGATGCACCACAGGGTGAGATTGTCGCCACAAGTCAGGGTGTCTCTTCTCTGGTGGTTAAAAATACACAATCTATCTGCAGGGAGACGATTCGGCGTCGTGAATTGGATAATTCTGTCAACAGACGCAAGTCTCAGAGGTTGGGGAGCTGTAGTTCAGAGTTATCGGCTCCAGGGCCTCTGGGCAGATCACGAAAGATCGCTATCCATAAATGTTCTGGAACTCAGGGCGATTTACAATGCTCTAAGACAAGCAGTGTACATGTTTCGTTTTCAGACTGTTCAGGTGCAGTCAGACAATGCGACGGCAGTCGCATACATAAACAAACAAGGAGGAACGAGAAGCCGCATGGCAATGCGGGAAGTAGCTCGGATCCTCAGATGGGCCGAATATCACCAGGTGATATTGTCGGCAGTGTTCATTCCGGGAGTGGACAACTGGGAGGCAGATTTTCTCAGTCGTCGGGATTTTCATCCAGGAGAGTGGGCATTAAATCCAGAAGTGTTTCAGATGTTGATCCAGAGGTGGGGTTACCCTCAGGTGGATCTGATGGCATCCCGCCACAATCATCAGGTGTCACGATATGTGTCCAGAACAAGAGATCCAAGGGCAGTGGCGGTGGATGCTCTCACAGCCGCGTGGCCATACAGCCTCGTGTATCTGTTTCCACCGTTTCCGCTGCTCCCGCTGTTGCTAAAACGGATCAAGAGAGGGTCCGTCACAGTCATACTAATAGCGCCTCATTGGCCTCGGAGAACTTGGTTCTCGGATCTCCTCGGTTTACTCGCAGACGATCCGTGGCCACTCCCACTACGTCCGGACCTGTTACAACAAGGTCCGTTCCTTTACCCCGATTTAGCGCGGCTGCGTTTGACGGGGTGGCTGTTGAAAAGGCCATCTTGAGAAGAGAGGGCATTCCGGAGTCTGTTATACCAACCATGGTACGAGCTAGGAAGCCGGTTACGGCAGCTCATTATTACAGAATCTGGCGTACTTATATAGGTTGGTGTGAAGCTCGGAAGTTTCCGACATCATCTTTTACTTTATCCCGTCTTTTGTTATTTTTACAGATGGGGTTAGATGGAGGACTACGTCTTTCCACACTAAAGGTGCAGGTATCTGCGTTGTCAATTTACTTTCAAAGGAAATTGGCCTCGTTGCCGTCAATACATACGTTTCTACAGGGTGTAATGAGGATACAGCCTCCTTTCATTCCACCTACAGCACCATGGGACTTGAATCTGGTTTTAGATTTCTTACAGTCCGATTACTTTGAACCCTTACAACAAGTGGATATTACATTTCTCACTTGGAAAACGATTTTTCTTTTAGCCTTAGCTTCGGCTAGGCGTGTTTCAGATCTGGGTGCCTTGTCGTGCAAGTCACCGTATTTAGTTTTTCATGATGACAGAGCGGAACTTCGGACGAATCCCGGTTTTCTACCAAAGGTAGTGTCGTCTTTTCACATCAATCAACCAATAGTAGTTCCGGTATTAACAGAGAATGCTGAAACGTTGGATGTGGTTCGCGCATTACGCGTCTATGTATCCCGAACGTCTACGGTTCGTAAGACGGATACGTTGTTTGTTCTCTATGATGCGGCTAAGAGGGGTTGGCCAGCCTCTAAGCAGACCTTATCCAGATGGATCAAACTGACCATACGTCAGGCTTACCTTCATGCTAGGTTACAGCCACCTACATCAGTAACAGCTCATTCCACACGTTCTGTGGGAACGTCATGGGCAGCGAGTCGTGGGGCTTCTACGACACAGCTTTGCCGTGCGGCTACTTGGTCTTCAGTGCACACGTTTGTGCGCTTTTACAAGTTTGATACGTTCGCGGCATCAGCATCTAGCTTTGGCCGTTTAGTGTTACAGGTGCCAAACAGCTCTCCCGCCACGGAGGAAACTTTGGTACATCCCAAGAGTACTCCAGTGACCCCTAGTGGATGAAAAAGAAAATAGGATTTTGGTACTTACCAGGTAAATCCTTTTCTTTGAATCCATAGGGGGCACTGGACGCCCACCCAGAGCAGTTTATCTGTTTTAGGAAGTTCAGTGGTTCTTATGGTAACACACTTTCACGACTGGTTTAAATTTAACAAAGGTTAATCAGTTAGGGTGTCAACTGTTTAGTTGTCTGTTACGTTTTGTGTCAACTTTATTGTTGTCCGTGAGATTATAGGTAATTCTCCTTTTGTCAATCTCTCTATCGATCCTGTTCGGCTCAGTAAAAAACACTGAAGTGCTCGAGGATATGGAGGGGAGGAGTAGTCTCAAAAATTAATTTATTCAGTGCCTTCTTCCGGTGGAAGCCGTCCATATCCCAAGAGTACTCCAGTGCCCCCTATGGATTCAAAGAAAAGGATTTACCTGGTAAGTACCAAAATCCTATTTTTTGGATTGGGAGGAAAACAGAGTACCCAAAGAAAAACAACACAAACACGGGGAACACATACACAGTGAGGGCCTTTGTGGGAATCAAACTTAAGACCTCAGTGCTGTGAAGCTGTTGTGCTAACCATTACACCAACCATGCAGCACATATAGTATATTTATTAAGCTACATATTGTAAAATACATTCTCTGCCTCAAATTTATATATTTAACAATCAAGTACTGGAGTATTTTGTTATAGTTATCGTGCAGTACGTATAGCAAACCGGACAACAAACAATATGAGGTATATTCAATAACTGTCGGAAGCTGCCGTCTTCTCGGGAAGACGGCAGCTTCCGACAGTTTTATGTCGGAAGGGGTTCCGACCTATTCATTACAGCCCCATTTATTCCGACTTGTCGGAATGCACGCTGATCGGCGGCTTCAGCCGCCGAACAGCGTGCATTGTCGGAAGCGGGGCAAACCCAACAGGTTTTAGCCCCATTTCCAACAATCTCAATCCGACTTTAAAAAAAGTCGGATTGAGATGAGGGAGCGAGGTCCCGCTTGCTGGAGCCGGGTGGACGCCGCTGTGAGCCTCCGCAGCTGCAGCCGCTGCTCCCCCATCTTCTCCCCTCCCTGTCCGCTCCATCTCCTCCACTGCTCCCCCCACCGCCGCAGACATCTCACCCCCGGCGCCGCTGCCCGCTCCCCCCTCACCCCTGGCGCCGCTGACAGCTCCCCCCTCACCCCTGGCGCCGCTGACAGCTCCCTTTGCTGCTGCTGTCAGCGCATCCGCGGCGCTGACAGCAGCAGCAGGTCAGGGAACGCCCAAATCAGACAGTCGGATTTGGCCGCTCTTTTTAATGGGGGTTGCCGGGTCCATTCCGACAACTGCATGTCGGAATGGACCCGACTCTTATTGAATATATCCCTATGTCGAACAATTTAACGTCACATTCATGCCACTCCCTAGAACAGAGTGGCATGAAGGTCGTTCTGGTGTAAACAGGAGCAACAATAAATATTGCATGCAACCAAATGATGCAATATATAGTGTGGTCATTAGCAAGATTGCAGTGTGTGTATTCTAAATCTCACTTGTTCTGGACTCAGTAGAAATCGTCAGTAAAGTCGGAACAATTGCTGGTTGTCCAGTGTGTACCCAGCTTTACAGACAAAACAGCAGCTGTTTGCTTTAGGAAATTATGTATCTAATATGTGTTTATTTAAATACTAGTAAGCTATACATTATGCATTACAATACTACTACAGTCTTGTTCTGAGAGAGTTCTCTTTATTAGACATCTATGTGAAATAATTGAAGAAGCAAGTGGATGAAGGTTTGACATGCAGTTAATATTTTCATGCATTTTCCATCATGGAAAAATTACATTGTCTTCATATACATTTCCCATTTATCCTTTAGGACATTGGAACAGTAAATATATTCAAGTTGTTTGAGAGCATCCTTCTTTATCAAAATGCAGAGAACTCAAGATTTATTTTTCTGTGTGCCCTCAGGACATGGTGCTTTTGGGCAGGAGTTTTAATTTTTAAATCACCTGCTGATTTTGTGCTAAAGCTGTCACTATAAGCTGACAGCTGTGGTGGTTGACGAGATCCCAATGCATCCTTCACAATTACCCACTCCTTGCTTGGAGTAGTCTGAGTGTGTGTGTGTGTGTGTGTGTGTGTGTGTGTGTGTGTGTGTTTGCCCTTCAGGGGTTTTTTGGGGGTCTGCTGCTTTGAGAGTTAAGATTCTCTTTTGTGTGTTCTGTATCTCCATCTTGCTTCTCGTTATTTGGCATGCTTGAGAAGGGGATTAATTCCAGGGCTAAAATTACAGGTTTCAGTAGACTTTTTTATTTATTTTTTCTCTATACGTGTATGTAATGTAGCTCTATGTTACCCAGTGGACAGTCGAGAACAGATACTTTGTGCATGACTGAAGGCTGTCTGTCGCAACATGCCTCTGGATTTCGACAGTGATCTGGAAGGACCAACTGTGCTAAATGCCTAATTTTGTCAGTTCTAAGCTCATACAGTGTGCATTGTGTCCCAGGCAGGGCAGGCAACAGAAATCGTGGGGCCCAGTACACTGATCACTGATATCTCTGGGCGCCCCACTCCCCTCGACATACATACATTTTTTCTATCTATCTATCTATCTATCTATCTATCTATCTATCTATCTATCTATCTATCTTATATATATATATATATATATATATATATGCGGGCGGAGGCTGCTGTTTGTATGCCCTCACAGACGGTCAGGTAGTCTTTTGTTGTGTCCGGCGCCGGCGGGTGGCTGGCCAATGGCATTACTGCTGGGCTGGCTCAGTGCTTCTCCGTGATGGCAGCTGCAGTTGAAGACAGGGAGAAGTAACCGCGCAGCATAGCATCAGCGTCACCGCAGGGAAGGACCGGACCAAGTTACATGATAAGGGAGAGGGAGCAGCGGGGTAGGGGAGGTTGGTGCTGACCCATTTTTTTCTGTCCCCTTTGACCCCCCCTGTCCCAGGGCCTGGTCCCAGGGTGTAGCTGCAGAAATCTGTCCCTTCACCTCTTTCCTTTGAAGCTTCAGTAAATTATTCAAGTCATCTTAGAGTGTTCAGCAAGTGTCATCTGTTCACTTAGTGATGCATCTAGATGAGGCTGTTTCGGCACAAGCTCTGGTCAAGTCGGCGTATGGATCGGTTAAATTATTTTCTTTCTTAGGT
Source organism: Pseudophryne corroboree (assembly GCF_028390025.1). Taxonomy (NCBI): domain Eukaryota; kingdom Metazoa; phylum Chordata; class Amphibia; order Anura; family Myobatrachidae; genus Pseudophryne; species Pseudophryne corroboree. Next base: position 355,212,741 of record NC_086452.1, on the reverse strand, counting down.
AGGATTCTGAGTACTGTCCGGTCAAGGGTCACATTCTGATTACTCCTCCCAGTGAAAGGGCGAGGTGGTGGAGGAGTCCCCTATTGAGGTTTTTCCTTGGCAAGGACTATACGATATGCTATGGTGTAGGATAGTGAGAGCAGAGCATCCAGGTCTACACATCCTGGACAGCGAGGCATCAGCTGAGCCTGATGATGTTCAACAAGAAGAAATATTTGGTTTATTTTCCTTCATCCCCACAGTTGGTTCCTATCCTCAGTGAGACATGGGTTAAACCTAAACAGAAGTTTCAGATTACCCACTGATTGTTTTACCCTCTGCCCAAATGGGATGTGGCTAAATAGAAATTTAGCAAAATTGTTGTCTGTGCAAGTCCTAGACGAGTTGCAGTAAAAGAGGTCTAGCTCAGAAATAGTGGCACTCAAAGAAAAAAGGTGTCTGAATTTCTGGGAGATGCGGCTCTTGATGGCGGTTTTCTAGGGGTTAGAATTTTGATTTCAGTGTCTTTTTCTCCAGCAGGGTCCACAGGTTATCCACAGGATAACATTGGGATATGATGAAGCGACAGCGGATTTTCACCAATTGGTCAAAGCTTTTCGGCCTCCCAGCATGCAACGGGCCCGTCCATATATCCCCGCCTCCTGGCTCAGGCAAATCTGTTTTTTGTTTGGTACGGCAGGAGCCAGACCATGGTCAGAGGGCTGCTGGTTTTTAGCAGCCCTAAGCTGTCTTATTTTATTTTTATAGTTTTACTATTTTTCTTGAGTTATCTTTCTAAAAAGCGTCTTATACATACCTTAGAAAGAGTCACTCCAACAACTCTCCGCCGGGTCGCAACATCGCTTACCCACAAGTACAGTGCTGTTTCGGCGGCCGTCTGTGTCGGATATACTAGCAGGTTCAGCAGACGTTACCAGGCTGTGGCCGGAGCATGGGGAGAAGGTAAGGCATCGGTTCCACTTAGAAGGGGAATACGGACACAGCCGCACTGTATTGGGAGGAGACTACCAAACAGTCGCTGAAGCGGCTGCCACCTTGGATGTACCAGCGCGAGGCCTTAGGGATCATAGGCTCCAGCAATAGTATGAGGCCGCGATCCCTAGGGTTGATGTCAGCAGTGGGGAGTCAGACGCTCTCCTGGTCGCCCCTCCCCTCGGTTCTTGACCAGTTTCCTCCGAGTCTTCCGCCATTAACTGTTTTCCCGCTTCCGTCTGAGACGCTGTACACAAGGGAGACCCTGTCACAGCATAGCTGGCTGTGTGACTGGTGCGTGTGTGTTCACTGAGCGTCTGTGTTCACTATAGGTTCATGGAGTGGCAGTGTTTAAACATGATTCAGTAATATGTTTTCTCTATCGTCCTAGTGGATGCTGGGGTTCCTGAAAGGACCATGGGGAATAGCGGCTCCGCAGGAGACAGGGCACAAAAAGTAAAGCTTTTCCAGATCAGGTGGTGTGCACTGGCTCCTCCCCCTATGACCCTCCTCCAGACTCCAGTTAGATTTTTGTGCCCGGCCGAGAAGGGTGCAATCTAGGTGGCTCTCCTAAAGAGCTGCTTAGAAAAAGTTTAGCTTAGGTTTTTTATTTTACAGTGATTCCTGCTGGCAACAGGATCACTGCAACGAGGGACAGAGGGGAGAAGAAGTAATTATTCATGTAATGATTCAGTAATGATTCAGTAATATGTTCTCCAACATACTTGAAATGTGGTTGTAGTTGATGATGTGCTCATATTGCTTATTATACTAATGTATAACGTGACTGACTGCTAGTGTGATTGCTGACTTAACTATACTCTGTCAGTTTTGTTGAGTTTCCAGGGTCAGAAGATCTGACGGAAATTATGGAAGAACCTTGGGCTACACCCAATAAGAAATATAGAATTCCGAAAAAGTGGGATTCTTAATATCCTTTTCCGGCTGAGGACTGTTCTAAAAGAGAAGTTCCTCCTAAAGTAGATGCACATGTCGTGCGACTTGTGCGAAAATCTATTTTACCGCTGCCCTCTACCTCATTGAATGATGTCACATATAGAAGAGTAGATGGTTTCTTGAAAAACATTTTTTCTCTGTCAGGGGCTGTTGTAAGGCCAGCTATGGCTTCGGCCTGAATGGCAAAAGCAATAGTAGAATGGGCGGAGGAACTAGAGAGTGGCCTCTCCGCACCTACCAGGGAGCAGGAGTCTCATCTAGGCCATATAAAACAAGCTGCGCAATATTTGGAAGAAGCAGCAATTGATATTTGTACGATTACTTCTAAAGCATCAGCCTTAACGGTAGCTGCTCGTAGAGCAATTTGGCTACGTTCTTGGAAAGCGGATGCAGAATCCAAGAAAGCTCTGGAAGCGTTGCCTTTCGCTGGTAATATTCTGTTTGGAAAACAATTTACAGATATTCTGGAATCGGAAGCTGAATCGAAAAAGGTCAGGTTTCCGGCTAGTTATAACCCTAAACCGAGGGGTTCAAAATTTCGGCCATTTCGATGGCAAGGTAAAGCAAAAGGAAAGGATGATTCTAACCAACCCCAGTACAATAAATCAGCTAGGGGTAGGAAGCAATGGGCCAATAGACGGCCAGCTTCCAAACCAAAACAGAAGCCATCAGTCTGAGGGTGCGGGCCTCCGCCTGGAGGATTCCAGGGTTGGGGGGCCGACTCCTTCACTTTGCGCACACATGGCAGCAGTTGACGACAGATGCTTGGGTGCAGAAGGTGGTATCTCTCGGTTATGGTTTCCCTTTCAAGAAGCAGCCTCCTCAAAGGTTTTTTTGCACCAACCTGTCTCGTATAGAGTCGAAGGCCAGAGCTCTGCAAGAAGCAGTTCAGAAATTGCTTCAGTCTGGGGTAGTTATCCCAGTACCCCTGACACAAAGGGGACGGGGATTTTACTCCAACCTATTTTTGATTCAGAAGCCAAATGGATTATTCCGACCAATTCTCAATCTCAAGAGGTTAAACGAATACATTTGGGTTCCAAAGTTTCACATGGAACCATGGAGATTACATGGTGTCTCTGGATGTACATGATGCTTACCTGCATGTGCCCATAGCATGGTCCCATCAGTGTTACCTCAGGTTTGCCATTCTCCAGCAACATTTTCAGTTTCAGGCTTTGCCCTTTGGGCTAGCCACAGCCCCCATGGTATTTACCAAAATTATGGTGGTTATGGCAGCTTATCTCTGCAAGCAGGGGTTAAGAATTTTTCCATACCTCGACAATCTTTTAATCCTGGCTCAATCCCAGGAATTACTCTTGGGCCATCTCCAACAGACAATAGCTTGTCTACAAAGACACGGATGGCTCATAAATTGGGAAAAGTCGTCTCTGAGTCCATCACAAAGGATGGTTCACTTGGGGGCCATATTGGATTCAAGTCTACAAAGAATAAACTTACCTGAGAAAAAGATATCCAAAGTGCAGGTAATGACTCAGGAATTGTTGCACAGTCAGACAGTATCAGTCCATGCAGCAATGCGAGTGATGGGTCTGATGGGGTCAACATTCGACATGGTGGAATATGCACAATTCCACTCCAGACCCCCTACAGCACCTCATTCTAACCAGATGGAATGGAAAACATCAGACAATAAAAAGACAGATGATAAAGCTTCCAGTAAACGTAAAAAGGTCACTAGCCTGGTGGCTACAGATGGACCATCTAGACAAGGGAAGACCCTTTTGGATAGCAGATTGTCATGTACTGACAACGGATGCCAGTCTTCAAGGCTGGGGAGCAGTGTTCGAAAATTTCTTGTTCCAGGGAAAATGGACTACAAGGGAAAGTTGCCTGCCAATAAATCTGTTGGAAATAAGGGCCATATATATGGCTCTGGTTTAGGCAAAGGACATTCTGCAAGGAAAACCAGTCCAGATCCGTTCAGACAATGCAACAGCAGTAGCGTACCTCAACCATCAGGGAGGAACCCACAGCAAAAGATTGATGGAGGAAGTAACTCACATACTAAGATGGGCAGAACTCCATCGTCCGGCATTGTCCGCAGTGTTTGTGCCAGGAGTGCTGAACTGGGAAGCGGACTTTCTCAGTCGACACACCATTCAGGAGACTGAATGGGCGTTACACCCGGAAGTATTTCAGACTCTAGTAAACAGATGGGCTCTGCCAGAGATAGATCTCATGGCGTCCCGTCTCAACAGCAAAGTTCCGGCATACGGGTCAAGAACAAAGGATCCCGGGGCGATACTTGTAGACGCACTGTCAGAGAGATGGGAATTTCATCTGGCATATCTGTTTCCCCCAATCTCCCTGTTAACCAGGGTGGTGAGGAAAATAAAGCAAGCAAAGGGAGCCATAATTCTAACAGCTCCAGCTTGGCCCAGAAGGCATTGGTACATAGATCTACTAAGGATGTCTGTGGAAGCTCCAATTCTGCTTTCTCAACGTTCAGATCTACTAATACAGGGGCCTTGTTATCACAGCCATCTGGAAGGTCTGTCTTTGACGGCGTGGCTGTTGAAACCTCTATCCTAAAATCAAGAGGATTTTCACAACAGGTAATTCAAACCATGCTTAGAGCAAGAAAGCCTTCTTCAGCTCGTATTTATCATCAAATATGGCAGGCCTATATTCATTGGTGTAGCGAAAGAGGTATGGATCCAAGATCTTTTAGAGTATCCAGGATTTTGGATTTCCTCCAAGCAGGAATGGATAAGGGTTTAAAGGTGGCTTCCTTGAGAGTTCAAGTATCAGCATTAACTGTATGGTTTCAGAAAAAGATTGCTAGCCTACAGGATGTGCATACTTTTTTTCAGGGAATGTTACACATTCAACCACCGTTTGTTCCTCCTGCAGTACCCTGGGATTTAAATCTGGTTCTTAAAATCCTTCAGGGGGCTCCGTTTGAACCACTTAAGAGAGCAGATCTTAAATGATTGACGGCTAAAGTTCTCTTTCTACTGACGATGGCATCAGCTAGAAGATTGTCAGATTTAGGAGCGCTATCGTGTAAGTCTCCTTTTCTGATCTTTTATCCAGATAAAGCAGTTCTCAGAACTACATCTGGTTATCTTCCGAAGGTGGTCTCAAAGTTTCACCTGAACGAAGAAATTGTAGTCCCGGCTTTTCAGGTATCGGGACTTTCTGCGGGAGAAGCGTCACTGGACGTAGTCCGTGCGTTAAGAATTTACGTAGATCGTACTAGTGCCATCAGAAAGACAGATTCTCTCTTCATTCTCTACGGATTTCACAAAAGAGGATGGCCTGCTACTAAACAGACGCTAGCAAGATGGCTTCGAATGACTATTTCAAAAGTATATTCTCGTGCTGATCTCCCTGCTCCGGCTAATGTCTCTGCGCACTCTACACGTAGGGTAGGTCCTTCATGGGCAGCACAACATGGTGCTTCAGCAGAGCAGATATGTAAGGCAGCCACATGGTCTTCCAGTAACACATTCATTAGACATGCCTTGGATACTTTTGCCTCTCATGACGCGGAATTCGGGCGAAAGGTTCTCCTGTCTAATCAGGAGCGTCCCCACCACTAATAATGGCTTTGGGAATCCCAATGTTATCCTGTGGATAATCTGTGGACCCAGCCGGAGAATTATACCGTTACGGTAAGAACTTACTGTTGATAACGGAATTTCTCCTATGTCCACAGGTATCCACAGGGATCCCACCCTGACGCACCGGATTTGAGGATCTTTACAATCACTAAACCTCTTCCCTCTTGTATGGAAGGGTGTGCATGTGTGTTCTTATCTCCTGAATAGGGTTCTACATAATGCTCCTGCCTAATTGCTGTGAAAACAACTGATTTGACTTAGTCGGTGGGCGGGATTATATGGACGAGCCCGATGCATCCTGGGAGGCCAGAAAGCTTGTGACTATTTGGTGCCATTTCCGCTGTCGCTCCGGCATATCCCAATGTTATCCTGTGGACTTAGGAGAAATTTCGTTATCAACGGAAAGTTCTTACCATAACGGTATATATCCTCTTCCAGCTGGGGATTGTTTAAAAAGGGAGGTGGCTCCTAAAGTAGATACGCATGTGATTCGATTAGTGCGAAAATCTACATTACCTTTGCCTTCAACATCATTAAATGATGTCACGGCTAGGAGAGAGGATGGTTTCTAAAAACCATTTTTTACCCTGTCTGGGGCAGTCATAAGGCCAGCCATAGTTTCAGCTTGGATGGCAAAGGCAGTGGCTGTCTGGGCTGATGCCTTGGAGGGGGATTTTTCAATAGCATCTAGAGAGCAAAAATCCCATATAGCATATATAAAACAGGCTCAAATGTTCTTGGAAGAAGCAGCATTGGATATGGGTACTATTGCCTCCAAGGCATCAGCTTCAACAATTGCAGCTCGTAGAGCAGTTTGGCTACGTACGTGGAAAGCTGATTCAGAATCTAAGAAGGTTTTGGAATCTTTGCCCTTTTCTGGAGATATTCTTTTTTTGGTAAAGAATTGACAGATATTTTGGAGGCAGAAGCAGACTCCAAGAAAGTAAAGTTTACTTCCACATACAATTTCAAACCTAAAGTTCCGGCTTTTCGGCCCTTTCGATCTAAACGAAAAGCTAAAGATAAAAGTGATAGCAGGCAGTCCCAATACAATAAGTCTGGTAAGACTAAAAAGCATTGGGCTACCAGAGGACCGGTTGGTAAGACAGATCAGCCTGATGGTGCAGGCCTCCACCTGGGGGATCCATCAAACCCATTCACGCAGCAATGCATGTGATGGGTTTGATGGTGTCAACATTCGACATGGTGGAGTATGCACAATTCCACTCGTGGCCTCTGCGGCGTCTGATTCTTGCCAAATGGAATGGGTTGCATCAGACGATAAAAACACAGACTGTGGTCCTTACGATAGAAGTAAGAAGGTCATTAGCCTGGTGGCTACAGACATCCCATCTGGACAAGGGGAGACCCTTTTGGATATCAGATTGGGAAATTCTGACGACAGATGCCAGTTTCCAGGGCTGGGGAGCAGTGTCAGGAAGGTTGTGTTTTCAGGGGCAATGGACCAAGGAAGAAGGTTGCCTGCCAATAAATATATTGGAACTTCGGGCCATATACATGGCACTGATTCAGGCAAAAGACATCCTTCGGGGAAAACCGGTCCAGTTCCGCTCGGACAATGCGACGGCAGTAGCGTACTTCAACCATCATGGAGGAACTAACAGCTGAAAAGCGATGAAGAAGGTAAGTCACATACTAAAGTGGGCAGAACTTCATCATCCAGCCTTGTCTGCAGTGTTCGTTCTGGGAGCCCTAAACTGGGAAGCTGACTTTTCAGTCGACACGCTATTCAGGCAAGCGAATGGGTTCTACAGCCGGAGGTCTACCAGACTCTAGTAGACAAGTGGGGGTTGCCATAGATAGATCTCATGGCATCCCGTCTGAGCAACAAAGTTCTTGCATACGGATCAAGAACAAAGAATCCCAGAGCGACCTTTGTGGATGCCCTGTCGGTGAGATGGGACTTTCATCTGCCTTATGTGTTTCCTCCAGTCACCCTATTACCCAGGGTGTGAGAAAGATAAAGCAAGGGAAAGGTGCCGTGATACTAATAGCGCCGGCTTGGCCCAGAAGGCATTGGTACACAGATCTGCAGAGACTGTCGATGGAGACTCCACTTGTGCTCCCTCAACGTCCAGATCTACTGATGCAGGGTCCTTGTTATCACAGACATCTGGATCGACTGTCTTTTACGGCGTGACTCTTGAAACCTCTATCCTGAAGTCAAGAGTATTCTCACAACAGGTAATTCAAACTATGCTCATAGCAAGGAAACCTTCGTCAGCTCGCATTTATCACCGAATATGGCAGGCCTATATTCATTGGTGCAGTGAATGGAAAATGGACCCTAAGTCTTTCAGAGTTTCCAGGGTCTTAGCATTCCTTTAGGCAGGAATGGATAAAGGTTTGAAGGTGCCTTCCTTGAGAGTTCAAGTGCCAGCATTGGGGTATATTTACTAAGCTCCCGATTTTGACCGATTCGCTGTTTTTTCTTCAAAGTGTCATCTCGGGAATTAACTAAACTCAAATCTCGCCAGTAATTGATGAGGGCATTCGTATTTTTTTGGAAGTCAAAGAAAAAAAATACGAATGAATACACCATCGGTCAAATACTGTACGCCTGTTATTTCATACAACTCGGTAATTTACTAAAAATTCTATTTCACAAACACTGCCGGCAATAGCCAAACACTGCCGTGAAAAAAAAGCAGTTTTAAAATAGACCTGCTTTTTTTTACCGTGTTCTGATAGTCATGGGGTGGTAAAGTGTTAAAAATTAGGGGGAAAAAATGCGTGGGGTCCCCCCTCCTAAGCAAATCCAGCCTCGGGCTCTTTGAGCCGGTCCTGGTTGTAAAAATATGGGGGGGGGGAAATGACTGGGGTTCCCCCATATTTAAACAACCAGCACCGGGCTCTGCATCCGGTCCTGGTGCAAAAAATACGGGGGACAAAAAACGTAGGGGTCTCCCGTATTTTTTGAACCAGCACCGGGCTCCACTAGTCAGAGAGATAATGCCTTAGCCGGGGGACACTTTTATATCGGTCCCTGCGGCCCTGGCATTAAATCACTAACTAGTCACCCCTGGCCGGGGTACCCTGGAGGAGTGGGGACCCCTTAAATCAAGGGGTCCCCCCTCCAGCCACCCAAGGGCCAGGGGTGAAGCCAGAGGCTGTCCCCCACCCATCCAAGGGCTGCGGATGGGGGCCTGATAGCCATGTGTAAAAATAAGAATATTGTTTTTTGTAGCAGTACTACAAGTCCCAGCAAGCCTCCCCCGCAAGCTGGTACTTGGAGAACCACAAGTACCAGCATGCGGTGGAAAAACGGGCTGACCGCAAAGTTCCCACCATTGGATACAGTGGAGCGCATAGGCGCTACATTGTATCTCTGCCGTGCGCTGCCTGACTGACAGCTCAGGAGCACACAGCCAATCAGGAGAGTGCCACGACGTGGCGCTTCCTGATTGGCTGAAGGGACCCTCTGTGACAGGAGTCACGGGGGATCTCGGCAGTCGGGGAAAGGGGTCCCATGTGTAAACATAAGGCCCCTTTCAGTGCGTGGTTCGGGTTTTTCGGTTTGTTTTTTTGCCAAGTACGTGGATTACAAGCTCAGAAGAGGACCGATCTACACTGGATTTTTGTAAGTATAATTTTATTCACAGGTATCCCATGGATTCTACTTGGAGAAGTGGACCGACCCTCTTGTGAACATAGGTAAGTATGTGTGAATGTAGGTGTGCATGTATGTAATAAAGTTTTACTTTCAAGGTGTGTGAGTTCTGTTTTTATTTGTAGTAGTACTACAGGTACCAGCGGGCCCGTTTTTCCACCACATGCTGGTACTTGTGGTTCTCCAAGTACCAGCTTGCGGGGGAGGCTTGCTGGGACTTGTAGTACTGCTACAAAAGACAATATTCCTATTTTTACACATGGTTATCAGCCCCCCATATGCAGCCCTTGGATGGGGGGGACAGCCTCGGGCTTCACCCCTGGCCCTTGGGTGGCTGGAGGGGGGGACCCCTTGATTTAAGGGGTCCCCACTCCTCCAGGGTACCCCGGCCAGGGGTGACTAGTTAGTGATTTAATGCCAGGGCCGCAGGGACCGATATAAAAGTAAAAGTAAGTAAAAGAAATGCTGTGGCATTATCTCTCTGACTAGTGGAGCCCGGTGCTGGTTTAAAAAATACGGGGGACCCCTATGTTTTTTGTCCCCCATATTTTTTGCACCAGGACCGGACGCAGAGCCCGGTGCTGGTTGTTTAAATATGGGGGAACCCCAGTCATTTTCCCCCCCATATTTTTACAACCAGGACCGGCTCAAAGAGCCCGAGGCTGGTTTTGCTTAGGGCGGGGGACCCCACGCATTTTTTTTTCTTCTAATTTTAACTCTTAAAACACTTTTTTAAGGTACACAATGAAGCCCTGCACGGATCTCACAGATCCAGCCGAGATTCATTGTGTTAATGTCGGCAGTGTTTTACTAATCATTCACGTAAAACACTGCCCGACATTACGAATGACATCGACATCGGAAAAAAATGCAGAATACGACAGCATAGTAAATGAGGCGTAAAAAATTCAAAAAGTTGCAAATTCACACATTCGATGTCATTCGTGTTTAATCTCCCTCCAAATCGACACATATACGAATTTTAGTAAATATACCCCATTGACTGTATGGTTCCAAAAGAAAATTGCCAACTTACAGGATGTGTGTACTTTTTTCCAGGGAGTGCTATGCATTCAACCTCCTTTTGTTCCTCCTACAGTGCCTTGGGACTTAAGTCTAGTCCTAAAAGCCCTTCAAGTTGCCCCATTTGAATCACTTAATAAAGTGGATCTTAAATGGTTGACAGCTAAAGTTCTCTTTCTACTGCCTATGGCGTCAGCTAGAAGAGTATCAGATTTAGGCACATTATCATGTCGTTCCCCATTTCTGATTTTTTTTATCCTGATAAAGCAGTTCTCAGAACTAGATCTGGGTATCTTCCGAAGGTGGTGTCTAAATTCCACCTTAATGAAGAAATTGTAGTCCCGGCTTTCCAGGTACCGGGCCTCTTTGCGGGAGATGCATCGCTGGACGTGGTCCGTGCATTAAGGATCTACGTGGATTAGGGCTATCTATGATGCTCCTGCCTTGAGCTTTGGAATACAACTGTTTTGCCTGAGCCGGAGGCAGGGATATATGGACGGGCCCGTTGCATGCTGTGATGCCGGAAAGCTTTGACCGATTGGTGCAAATCTGCTGTCGCTTCATCATAGCCCATTGTTATACTGTGAATCCTGTGGACTTAGGAGAAATACCGTTATCAACGGTAAGTTCTTACCATAAAGTATATATTTCTGTTTTGCAGTTGTAGACACACTAAGACATTCAGTACTCCTTTGATTCTTTGGGACTTAAAGGCATCACAACACAACCGCTGGACTCTGAAGTCTTTCACATGAAAGGTCATTTTTCTTTCTGGAACTGGGTACTCGCTTCTACAGCTTTCCCTATCTAATTTTTCTCGAGACTAGGCAATTCCCTGGACAAAACCATTCTAGAGGTGGCTTCTACATTCCACTCAAGTCATTGTGATTCAGGCATTGGATCAGATACAGTCCTCACAGGAAGAAGGATCTCTTCACTTACTGGATGTTGTCAAAGGCATACAAATGTCAGAAAAACACTAGACAGTAGGGAGTCTGATTATCTTCTGGCACTTTATGATACTTCTACAAGTGTGAGGCAGATATCAGAACATTATAGCTGAACTTTGCTGATTAGTCATGTCTACACTCGTTCTTCTATCAAAAAGGTTTTTCGGTTCATAGTTTTTACAGGCACCTAATGGCGCCACTTGGTTGGAAGGTACTGGGCACTGCAACTCTTGTCACCTACCCACCCGCAGAAAGAGCTTTGGTGTCCCCATGGTTCCACTATCACCAAAGGATGAATGAGAAAATTGGATTTTTATACTAATATCTTGTTTTCTGATTCCATTTGAAGGCACTGAGCACCTGCCTTATTCTACTCTTGATCTGCTGTTAAAGCTTAACAAAGTTAAGTGTTTTCCTTCTCCGTTCTGCCCTGTGGAGTTTGCTTAGAAAAGTTTCTGATTTCTTTGAAGGATGGGAATATAGACATGAGAGGAGCTTAGATGGCTTGAATATTTTACACTGCCAATGTAATCACTGTATCCCTATGGTTCCAGTGTCCACCAAGTAGATTAAGAAAATAATTTAACAGACATTTGATATTCATTTTCACATACAATCAAAGCATTGCTCCCATGTAAGCAAATGATTACTTTTACTGAGAGGTACTTGATATCTCATTGTCTGTTCTGTACTCAGGTTGTGAAGGCACTGGTTCTCACCTTACACCAGGAATGGCTCCGCGTGCGTCGTTTAACCCTACCTGCAACCACTCCAGATCAAAATAAGTCTGCACAACTTCTAAGAGAGACATTGATGCTGCTTCACAGCCTTTTCCAGAAGGACAAAAACTTCAGTGAACACTGTTTGGAGGTCCTTCACCAATATGACCAGGCTGTGCCGGGGGTCCGAGCCATTTTCAGGAAATATAGCATCTTGAATGAGAGCGAAGGTCGGAATCACCCTAAGCTTTGTACCGTATATATATTCGAATTTTACTGCAATACCGTATATATATTCAAATTTTACTGCAAATTAGCTTGTACAGTATCATGCACCTTCCAAGGTAATCCATATATTTTATTTATAAAAATGGGGACATTCATTGTCATCCTCATAAAAACAGTGACGTGCGCTGAGGCAATTGGCTGGGGAGGCGAGGCACTGGCTAGTATTATGGCCCTAGTTAGATACACATATATGAACCTGAGGGTACATGTGGGCATTATACAAAGGTGCAGCAGTATGGGTGGTCTTCTGTATGCCGAATGTCGGGATACTGGCGCACAGTATACCGGCGCCGGAATCCCGACACCCGGCATACCGACAACTATTCTCCCTCGTGGGGGTCCACGACCCCCCTGGAGGGAAAATAAAATAGTGTGGCGCGCAAGAGCAAGGGGCTCCTTTGCACTCGCCACGCTGTCGGTATGCCGGCGGTCGGGCTCCCGGCGCCGGTATGCTGGTCGCCGGGAGCCCGAGCGCCGGCATACCGTACGACACCCCAGCAGTATATACTGCTGGAAATTGAGTGAGTTTTAATCAGATGTGTGAAAAAGCTAGCCTGACCGCACATCATAAAAACGTGTATTATTGAGCATAAAACTAAATGTTATGTTCTTGTTTAGTTATAATCTATCCAACAATCTGTTACAGAGTTTGCCCTGGATGAATTATGCCCTCCTGAAGTCGAGACAGAGGATGAGAACATGGACTGCACATGACTCCGGCTACACTCTACGCCTCTACACTTGGTTTATTAATGTGCACAAATAAATAGTTTTACACATATGGCAATGAGATCATACACCATTGTTTGGACAAATGTACAAAACTTGCTTAATTGTATACCTTTTGGAACAACGTCTATGAATTTTTCCTAAGTACTGTATGTTTTAAACAAAAATATCAATTCATATTTAAATATAAAAGTATTCTAATCAAAGTGTAGAGTTTGTGAGTATTTTTTTGACAGCGTGTCTTGTTTTACTGTGCCATATCTGGCCATACAAACAGGTATACGCCAACTGCTTGAGTTATGGGCCAACTAAAGAGAAGAACGATAAAACATGTTGGTCCATCACCACGTGTATTCAAAGTCCATTACGTGTTTTTTTGGGGGGGGTTTTAACACATTTTGTAAAAAAAAATTGGTATTTTTAAAATGTACAGCTGTACTAGTAAGTTTTACATCAGAACAGTATTTGGTCATAACAAATAAAACGTAACTATCAGCTACAACTACATGTGATATATGGAGGAAAGCATTCAAGGTGCTTTTTACCAGTTTAAACCTTGTTTAAGGGGATTTCTGCAGCGGGGTACACTGGGGTTCCACAGGGATAACATCGGGGGTGTAGAGTTGGATCTTGATCCGAGGCACCAACAGGCTAAAAGCTTTGACTGTTCCCAAGTTGCACAGCGCCGCCTCCTCTATAACCGCCTGCTTGCACAGGAGCTCAGTTTGTAAGTTGGTACCTGCAGTGCAGGCTAACAACAGGGAGGACTGCGCTCGGCAGCCCTGAAAAGAGCTTTCAAGTGAAGAAAGAAGACTTCAGAGCCGCAGCATAGGCACTTAAAAGTGCTATATGTCATTCCGACACATCATGCTGCTGCTCCCTCACTCATTCCAAGAGTTCTCAAACTCACAAGGAGAACAAAAGTTCAGGCATTCCTCATCACTCCGGACTGGCCGAGAAGGGCTTGGTACGCGGATCTACTGCTAGATCGTCCAGGTACGGTATTATGTTCACTCCTTGATTGCGGAGGAGAAACATCATCTCTGCCATTACCTTGGTGAACACACTCGGTGCCGTAGAGAGGACAAAGGGCAGGGCCTGGAAGTGGTAATGACGGTCCTGTAACGCAAACCTTAGATAAGCCTGATGAGGTTGCCAAATCGGAATATGAAGGTACGCATCCTTGATATCCAGAGACACCAAGAATTCCCCCTCCTCCAGACCTGAGATCACCGCTCTCAGAGACTCCATCTTGAACTTGAACACCCGTAAGTACAGGTTTAACGACTTGAGATGTAAAATGGGCCTTACCGAACTGTCCGGTTTCGGTACTACATACAGGTTGGAATAATAACCCTGGTTATGCAGCTGAAGTGGAATTGGAACAATGACCTGAGTCTGTACCAGTTTTTGAATTGCTTCCTGTAAAGTCATACTTGCTTCTTGAGAAGCTGGTAAGCCTGTTTTGAAGAATCTGTGAGGTGGGAGTTCCTGAAACTCCAGTCTGTAGCCCTGGGCTATAAGATCTTTGACCCAGGGATCCTGGCATGATGTTGCCCGTATGTGACTGAAGTATCGTAATCGGGCTCCCACCTGCCTGTCTTCCAGGCAGTGCAGTCCCCCGTCATACTGAAGGCTTAGAGGAAGCAGAACCGGGGTTCTGTTCCTGTGAACCTACAGCAGCTGGTTTTCTGGGGTTACCTCTATTGCCTTTGAAGGCTGTAGAAGAACCTTTGTTTTTGTTTTTAAATTTCGCTGTCCGAAAGGACTGCAGAGTTGCAGCACAATAGGTTTTCCTAGCTGGGGAGGCTGCGGAAGAAAGGTATGTAGACTTATCCGCCGTAGCGTTGGAAATCCACGTATCCAGTTCAGCTCCAAACAGGGCCTCACCTGTAAATGGTAGGTTTTCCACGCCTTTCCTGGCATCCGCAGTCCACTGGTGTAGCCATAGGCCCTGCGTGCTGACACCGCCATGGCCGTGGTGCGTGCGTTGAGCAAAAATTTCTTTTATGGCCTCTACCATAAAATTTGCAGAGTCCTGTATATGCTGTAGGAGTAAAACTATCTCCCCCCTGGATAAGGAATCTAACTCCTCAATTAGATTGCCTGACCCTAGTGATTCATGCGCAAGCAATAGTGGGTCTCTGGGCCACCCCAGTAGCTGTGTACAGGGATTTGAGAGTGTTTTCAATTTTGCGGTCAGCCGTGTCCTTTAAGGAGGCAGCCCCAGGGACAGGTAAGACTATCTTACGTGACCTAGATACCGATGCGTCAACAATCGGTGGGTTTTCCCATTTCTTTCATTCATCCTGAGGAAAGGAGAAAGATGTGAGTAATCTCTTAGGGATCTGAAACGTTTTATCAGGATTAACTCAGGTTTCTTCAAACAGAGACTTCACCTCTTTTGATGCAGGAAAAGTAGCAGAGGATTTCTTTTTTACATTAACATAAGATACCTCCTCTGTCAGGAATCTGCAGAACGTCTCTTATAGCTTCTGTTCGAGCCTGTACCCCATGTGACAGCTGCATCCCCTCCCACTGAGTCCACCTCACCCTCCTCTGAGTCTGAGACGTCGTCATCAGTGTCAGCCTGCAGGATTTAAGCCAGGGTACGCTTTTGTGGATGAATGAAAGGGGTCTGAGAGACGCTGGTATGGGAACTGAATCTCTATTCATCAGATCATCCACAGACTGTCTTATGTATTGCGTCTTTCTCATTCTGTGATAATTTGTTAGAAATAGTCGAGATCATCCCTTTCAGTGAATATAACCATGCTGGTTCGGACCCACTAGCCTGAGAATGTGTACTATCCTGAGTACACTGCAGTGATCCCCCTGGGGAAGAAAAACACTCTGCCGTGCATGAAACACACTCCTTTGACATTGTAAATGTGAAATCACACCCCACACACAGGAAAAGGCTAAGCACAAGTAACCCACACACAGCCCTGCTAGGGAGACACATTGGAGCCAGCCACAGAGCTCCCTTACTGCTAACTGCAAGTTTAGCTGGGTCGCAGACTAAGTACTGTGATAGGTACATAGTACACTAATAACGCCCCCCCCCCTTTCTGTGACCCCCTGGTACCGCTGAGGTAATCTGGAGTCCCTCCGGAGGAGCTGCACTTCTCTGTCAGTGTGGAACTGCAGAGGGAAAATGGCGCTGGTGAGTTGCTGGATCCACTCATAGTGAAGCCCCACCCCCTCAATGGCGCGTGGTCTTCACGTTTTTTTTTTTTTGTTATACTGACTGATGTGTTTGGTGCTTAAAACGGTGAACCAAGGTTCCTGTAGGCGTATTGCCAGTGTGGGTACAGTTTTAGATGTCTCAGCTCGCCCCCTCATAAGCGGTGCAGCCGTGCTGTTCTGAGCCTGGAGACACAGCCTGCTCTCAGAGCCGCGATATGTACCCTCATAGTGCCATAATAGCCGGCGACCTGCTAACCGGGACGCCGGCATAGTACTCACCACTCTTCTGGCTCTGTTAGGGGTGGTGGCGTGCTGCGGGAATGTACGCTCGCTGTGGTGGGGCTTGCGAATGGTTCCCTCAGAAGCTCAGTGTCCTGTCAGAGGGGAACGGGACCATTAACCCTATAGGAGATTGGGCCTCCCCCCCCCCAAGTCCCACGAAGCAGGCAGGCCTGTGCCAACCAGACCTGCCTGAAAATAACAAACAGAAAAGATAAATGCAGAAAACTCTTCAGGAGCTTCCATAAGCGTGACCGTCTCCTCCGGGCACATTTTCTAATCAAAGTCTGGTAGGAGGGGCATAGATGGAGGAGCCAGGCCACTCTATCACATTCTTAAAGTGCCCATGACTCCTAGTGACCCCGTCTATACCCCATGGTACTAATGTGGACCCCAGTATCCTCTAGGACGTAAGAGAAAGACACCTGACGTTAGAGTTGCACAGGACCAGCCTGGTCAGTCTTGGAGCGCTGCAAGTGACACATACTGTAATAAAACCGGGTTGAACTAAAACATCTAAATAATATTAGGGTGGTCATTAATGTGGAAGGTGCCATGGAAGGCCATTTGCGAAACTCAACAGAACTTTGTAATTGGAATAACAAACTGATGTAACCTTGTGTAACAAATAGGGTGAAAAAAAAATATTGATTGGACACTTATGACTGGACCAACCCTTCAAAGCTCCTGACATGAGAGAGGACATGAAAGGGCAAAACGGAAAGCAGTGGCATCAAACCCCAACTTTAAGGTATGTGTAGCTAAAATAGGATCAGGAGAACCGGACAGATCCACAGCAATAGTTCAAGCTAATAATTGCAAAATCACTGGCAGCTGTTAGTGTTCACAGTGATGCATGGAATGCTGCTTTGGGTGCTGCATGCCTAATTTAATTTGTTTTTTGAAATCTACAAAATATCACTTTCCTTTAGGTATGTATGTTGCAGGGACGTGAAGTCAGGAGGCAGAGGAGGTAGTGCCATCCCTGTCATTTGTAAATGCTGATTTACATACAGGACTAAAAGCAACACTTTAAAAAGACATTTCATACACTTTAAATGGAGCCGCTGCGGCCGCTAAACTTAATCCTCAACCTACGTACTTATTACACCATTAGCGTACAGAGTCCCGTACCGTGTACGTACTTTGCGTACAAACGCTGCGCTGGCTGTACAAAGTACACTCAGTGCGTACACACCCAAAGATACTCCGTGAACCCTTAACAGCTATACATGTGATAGTAATACACTTATAACCTTAGCAGGGAAAGAAAAACACAACACCAGTTTGTATTTAAAATGCTGGGTTCCGACACCACAACATATTATTACTGAAAGGGGGTTGCAATAACAAAGCAATACAATACAAAAGAATAATGGCTACAGTCAATGGTACATACGTGTTTGGTTTTTGCCGCGCTTCCCAGTCTGGTCCTCAGTCATCTGGGTAGATGACCTTTAGAGTCTGTGTGTCATCAGGCATGCAGCTGGCTCATTTATACAATCTTCCAAAACTTAACACAATGGATACTGTAATCTCTTTGTCCATTGGACACAGGGATGGTCATTTACAGTACAGGAGAGGTCATAGGTTGGTTTGAATAGGTGGGCGATGTCTGTTCCAGATGCACTTGTGGGTGGTCTCCTCTGGGTTCCCGCCGCATACTAAATGTACAGTAAATACAGTTTATATTTATATTCTGCTCCTGTGCATAACTATTCGCAGGAACGTGCGATCTTCAGCAAACCAACACCGGAATATTGCCCTTAAAATACCCTACAGCTGGATACCAAACACCACCTTATAACCTTGTTCTGTCCCCTCCTATCCTGTAAAGGTGAATCCCTTTGTTCTGATACCATTTAAACTGTTGTAACTTGCTGGTGCGGTGCAGGGAGACTATGTGTACATTGTGCACTATTTGGATTAAATATGTAATGTGTTTTGATAGCTTTTCCATGTGTTCACAAACTCTACCGTAAATACTCATACCACGTGCTAATGCGCAGGACCGCGGGAGCGACCATACGCAAATTGCGAATATGCGCACGCACGGCAGAACAAGTACACGCACGGAGGCCATCTGTGTGTAGTTTGTACGTGATGTGTGTACTGCAATATTTTTCGACTTCGACAGTCCACCCTTTGGCAGTCTCCAATAACTGCCACTACCTAATCAATAAACAGAAAAATATCTATACAATATCTACAGAAGCTTGGATGGTCGGGGGAGAGTTGTAGGTGGGAAATGTATGACCTAGTGGGATAGTAAAAAGCATGTATGTATGAATCCATGTCTGAGGGGCATGTCTCATTGTGCCGTATATGTTCTAAATAAGCTTCGAGGTATTGCGAAGTATACATTAAATCCTTCTCATCCCGTATTAAGGGTCTGTAAATGGGCCAACAAACACTACCGAGCTCTTTTCGGCTTCGTGTTCCAACAAATGGGGTGCACATTTAGTTGATGATACATGGAGGGGGAACATATGTGAGTGCTAGTATATGTGTATATCACCTGTCGACTATGTGTGCCATTAACTGGAGGTTGCAGAGATGAAGATAAGACACATATATAAAAATACATTCACATAAACATTTTGGGTAGGGCTGACGTCTTTTCCGGTTGGATGTATCTGGGCAGAGGGGGAGACAAAGAAAAACGGGTGAAAGAAACAGGCCATGAAATTCATTTGCAATCCTTATCATAACACTGTCTCTATGGATGGGTTGTAAATTAAATCTGCTGCTATAACAGCGCCCTCGCTCCTTAGACTCATCAAATTTGTGCCGTGCTTGCGCCATATTAGAATTTGAACACACCTAAATATCAAACCAATAATTATGATGACTCCCAGGATACAAAGGAGAAACTTCCCCACACTCATAATGACATTTTGAGCCCACTCTCCTAAACCTGAGAACCATTTGCGTGGGTTCAACCATGAGACCCAGCCGGTCAGTTCATTACTCACAGTCGCTAAGGTAAGGTTGTGCTTCCTCCTGAACTCCCACTTATACTGCAGGTTATCGTCCATCTTTTGATCGATGATCTCCGTTGGGTCGTCAGTGCTGTTTGTAATATATGTACAGCACTTCACACCATATTGAGTTGCCAGAGTAACACAATACCCACCTGTCACGGCTGTGACATAATTAAGGACCATCCTGTGCTGTATCAGTTCCTTCTTGTAGGCTTGTAACTCCCTTCCCGTATACCTGAAGGTGTCATCATACATCTCAGTGATATTATCTATCAAGTTCGCTAGCCCATGGATATACCTATAATTTATAGTTCCTCTGGCAGTACGGGTAATGTCTAATGCGAGAAGGAACTGAATCCCGGTGGATTCGTGGATCAAATCAGAGGCTGCGTGCTCTGCCCTGTCTATGAGGTGTCTCTTGATGATGTGTTCATAGTGAGAATGAGTATAAGGAGCCTGAGCACTGTGGTGAACGTCTTTCATTTTATCATGGGTTATGGTCATGACCTCTGGTAGTACTCTCCCAATATAACACAATCCCTCTGAGCTCGGGGCAAGCCACTTGTACGCCTTCCTCCCACATATGAAATAGGCATCATCTGGGAGAACATAGGGTAGAAAATATAACATCACCATATTACAAATTTTCCAAGTAAAGAATCCAATCCCTAGTTCTCCCATCTGCTCAGTACAAGTATCGGGCTGGATGATATGAGCACAATACCCTGACGATACTTTTCCAACCCACATGGTCTTGCTTCCACGGGTATACCTATACCGAAAATACCTCCCACTGTTGGTTATTTGGCGTACAAGTTCAGCAGACAATATCCCTTCACAGTGCCTCCGAGCTCCATGACTACCAGAGCGCTTACTGATACCAGCCTTTACTCGAGTGATGGGCTGCTCCTGAGATCCTACAAATTCGTACTCGCCATCAGAACCCATTCCAGATCCCTGCTCGACCTCTCTGGGACCCTCACCAAACAAACTGTCCTGATCAAAAACAGAATTACTAACAGAACCCGAAACGCAGTCTCTTGTGATCGATCCATTTCGTTAGGGGAAAGATGGAAAGTAAGAAGGAGAAAAGAAAGGAAAATGCAGTGGGAGGTGAAAAAAGAAAATGGTGCGACAACCATTCTAGATCTTGTTGCGCTCTGTGGTCAGATGCCCTTAAACAGTCCTGCCTCTCAACTTTCCCGGAACAAACACTCCAGTGATACGAGATTCTCTACACTCTGCTCTTTGTCACGAGTTCTCTCCGGGTCAGCGACCTTCTTGCAGTGGGACGAGTGGACCCAAGTCTCTCTTTCGGCGACCTTCAATGCTGTAGTGCTGGTTAACAAGACTTGGTATGGTCCTTCCCACCTGTCTATGAGGCAACCTGAGCATAAGAAATTTCGAATCATCACATAATCCCCAGGCTCAATGTCATGACAATTACTGTTCGGTAGGTCAGGAATCACCAGCTTTAAATTTCTTTGTTGATTTCTCAGCTGCTGGCTCATCCCAACCAAATATTTCACAGTCACTTCATTATTACATTTCAAATCATCCTGGTGGTCTATCATTACATGAGGTTGTCGACCATAAAGAATTTCAACGGGTGATAAGTTAAGTCGAGACCTGGGAGTGGTTCTGATGCTGTACAACACTAGTGGCAAAGCTTCTGGCCACAACAATCCAGTTTCAGCCATTAATTTGCTCAGCTTCCTATCAGTTTCCACATGACCTGAAAGACTTCACCTGTAACGTGGGTACCCCCATCACTTTCAATCACTCTAGGGCAGGCTTTTTCAACCAGTGTGCCGCGACCAGTTGCAAGGTGTGCCGCGGAGCCAGAGCAGCTTCCTGCATCTGGGTAGATGACCTTTAGAGTCTGTGTGTCACCAGGCATGCAGCTGGCTCATTTATACAATCTTCCAAAACTTAACACAATGGATACTGTAATCTCTTTGTCCATTGGACACAGGGATGGTCATTTACAGTACAGGAGAGGTCATAGGTTGGTTTGAATAGGTGGGCGATGTCTGTTCCAGATGCACTTGTGGGTGGTCTCCTCTGGGTTCCCGCCGCATACTAAATGTACAGTAAATACAGTTTATATTTATATTCTGCTCCTGTGCATAACTATTCGCAGGAACGTGCGATCTTCAGCAAACCAACACCGGAATATTGCCCTTAAAATACCCTACAGCTGGATACCAAACACCACCTTATAACCTTGTTCTGTCCCCTCCTATCCTGTAAAGGTGAATCCCTTTGTTCTGATACCATTTAAACTGTTGTAACTTGCTGGTGCGGTGCAGGGAGACTATGTGTACATTGTGCACTATTTGGATTAAATATGTAATGTGTTTTGATAGCTTTTCCATGCGTTCACAAACTCTACCGTAAATACTCATACCACGTGCTAATGCGCAGGACCGCGGGAGCGACCATACGCAAATTGCGAATATGCGCACGCATGGCAGAAAAAGTACACGCACGGAGGCCATCTGTGTGTAGTTTGTACGTGATGTGTGTACTGCAATATTTTTCGACTTCGACAGTCCACCCTTTGGCAGTCTCCAATAACTGCCACTACCTAATCAATAAACAGAAAAATATCTATACAATATCTACAGAAGCTTGGATGGTCGGGGGAGAGTTGTAGGTGGGAAATGTATGACCTAGTGGGATAGTAAAAAGCATGTATGTATGAATCCATGTCTGAGGGGCATGTCTCATTGTGCCGTATATGTTCTAAATAAGCTTCGAGGTATTGCGAAGTATACATTAAATCCTTCTCATCCCGTATTAAGGGTCTGTAAATGGGCCAACAAACACTACCGAGCTCTTTTCGGCTTCGTGTTCCAACAAATGGGGTGCACATTTAGTTGATGATACATGGAGGGGGAACATATGTGAGTGCTAGTATATGTGTATATCACCTGTCGACTATGTGTGCCATTAACTGGAGGTTGCAGAGATGAAGATAAGACACATATATAAAAATACATTCACATAAACATTTTGGGTAGGGCTGACGTCTTTTCCGGTTGGATGTATCTGGGCAGAGGGGGAGACAAAGAAAAACGGGTGAAAGAAACAGGCCATGAAATTCATTTGCAATCCTTATCATAACACTGTCTCTATGGATGGGTCGTAAATTAAATCTGCTGCTATAACAGCGCCCTCGCTCCTTAGACTCATCAAATTTGTGCCGTGCTTGCGCCATATTAGAATTTGAACACACCTAAATATCAAACCAATAATTATGACTCCCCCCAGGATACAAAGGAGAAACTTCCCCACACTCATAATGACATTTTGAGCCCACTCTCCTAAACCTGAGAACCATTTGCGTGGGTTCAACCATGAGACCCAGCCGGTCAGTTCATTACTCACAGTCGCTAAGGTAAGGTTGTGCTTCCTCCTGAACTCCCACTTATACTGCAGGTTATCGTCCATCTTTTGATCGATGATCTCCGTTGGGTCGTCAGTGCTGTTTGTAATATATGTACAGCACTTCACACCATATTGAGTTGCCAGAGTAACACAATACCCACCTGTCACGGCTGTGACATAATTAAGGACCATCCTGTGCTGTATCAGTTCCTTCTTGTAGGCTTGTAACTCCCTTCCCGTATACCTGAAGGTGTCATCATACATCTCAGTGATATTATCTATCAAGTTCGCTAGCCCATGGATATACCTATAATTTATAGTTCCTCTGGCAGTACGGGTAATGTCTAATGCGAGAAGGAACTGAATCCCGGTGGATTCGTGGATCAAATCAGAGGCTGCGTGCTCTGCCCTGTCTATGAGGTGTCTCTTGATGATGTGTTCATAGTGAGTATGAGTATAAGGAGCCTGAGCACTGTGGTGAACGTCTTTCATTTTATCATGGGTTATGGTCATGACCTCTGGTAGTACTCTCCCAATATAACACAATCCCTCTGAGCTCGGGGCAAGCCACTTGTACGCCTTCCTCCCACATATGAAATAGGCATCATCTGGGAGAACATAGGGTAGAAAATATAACATCACCATATTACAAATTTTCCAAGTAAAGAATCCAATCCCTAGTTCTCCCATCTGCTCAGTACAAGTATCGGGCTGGATGATATGAGCACAATACCCTGACGATACTTTTCCAACCCACATGGTCTTGCTTTCACGGGTATACCTATACCGAAAATACCTCCCACTGTTGGTTATTTGGCGTACAAGTTCAGCAGACAATATCCCTTCACAGTGCCTCCGAGCTCCATGACTACCAGAGCGCTTACTGATACCAGCCTTTACTCAAGTGATGTGCTGCTCCTGAGATCCTACAAATTCGTACTCGCCATCAGAACCCATTCCAGATCCCTGCTCGACCTCTCTGGGACCCTCACCAAACAAACTGTCCTGATCAAAAACAGAATTACTAACAGAACCCGAAACGCAGTCCCTTGTGATCGATCCATTTCGTTAGGGGAAAGATGGAAAGTAAGAAGGAGAAAAGAAAGGAAAATGCAGTGGGAGGTGAAAAAAGAAAATGGTGCGACAACCATTCTAGATCTTGTTGCGCTCTGTGCTCAGATGCCTTTAAACAGTCCTGCCTCTCAACTTTCCCGGAACAAACACTCCAGTGATACGAGATTCTCTACACTCTGCTCTTTGTCACGAGTTCTCTCCGGGTCAGCGACCTTCTTGCAGTGGGACGAGTGGACCCAAGTCTCTCTTTCGGCGACCTTCAATGCTGTAGTGCTGGTTAACAAGACTTGGTATGGTCCTTCCCACCTGTCTATGAGGCAACCTGAGCGTAAGAAATTTCGAATCATCACATAATCCCCAGGCTCAATGTCATGACAATTACTGTTCGGTAGGTCAGGAATCACCAGCTTTAAATTTCTTTGTTGATTTCTCAGCTGCTGGCTCATCCCAACCAAATATTTCACAGTCACTTCATTATTACATTTCAAATCATCCTGGTTGTCTATCATTACATGAGGTTGTCGACCATAAAGAATTTCAACGGGTGATAAGTTAAGTCGAGACCTGGGAGTGGTTCTGATGCTGTACAACACTACTGGCAAAGCTTCTGGCCACAACAATCCAGTTTCAGCCATTAATTTGCTCAGCTTCCTATCAGTTTCCACATGACCTGAAAGACTTCACCTGTAACGTGGGTACCCCCATCACTTTCAATCACTCTAGGGCAGGCTTTTTCAACCAGTGTGCCGCGACCAGTTGCAAGGTGTGCCGCGGAGCCAGAGCAGCTTCCTGCACCTTCAGAGTGAACTGTTGGCCTGGGCTCTTCTTAGAGTGAACTGTTGGCCCGGGCTCTTCTTAGAGGATCAGTCATGCTCCGGCCATGACCTATGCCTTGAAAACGATGTGATATCATATGTCAAGGCCGCCACGTCTCACCACCCAGCCAGCCTGCATACACATTTTCCAGTTCCCGCCTGCATACACAGCTTTCCTTGCCCACCCACATACACAGCTGCCTGACCGCCTGCTGCTCAGTAATCACAGAACTCCACTATGAACAACCCCCGCCACTGAGGGACAGAGAGGAGGACAGCTGATAATATTTGTTATTTTATTTCTCCTGTGGGGATCAATAGGATTTCAATATAATTTATGTGGGGAGAATAAAGATTTATGGGGGGAACAATGTGAATAATTCATGTGGGGAGCAATAGGATTCATGTGGGGAAAAATGTGATTGATTTATGTGTGGAGCAATAGGATTTATGTAGGGAGCAACATAATTTATGTGGGGAGCAATGTGATTGTTTTCTTCTGTGTAGGCCAATATATGTGTGGATTTTTTTTTATTTTTTTTTTACTGTGAGGGCCAATGTGTGTGTTTTGTTTTTTTCTCTGGGGAACTGATGGTGTGCCTTGGCAATTTTAAAATATTGTTTGGTGTGCCACGAGTAAAAAAGGTTGAAAATCACTGCTCTAGGGATACTATATCTACACACAAATTCCTGCACAATTTTCTTTGCAGTGAACGTAGCAGTATTTGTGGCAGCAGGGAATGCCTCTACCCAGTTGGAAAATACATCAATACAAACTAACACATATTTCAAATTCCTACAGGGTGGTAACTGTATGAAATTGCTTTGTATTACCTGAAAAGGTCCGTCTGTAGGAGGGATATGGGATGGCTCTGTTGGTATTGTCTTTCCAATATTCTTCCTCAAGCAAGTAAAACATGTCATTGCTCTCTTACTTGCATGAAAATTAGAATCCTGGCGCACACCAGTAGGCTCTCATCAGCCTGCACATACCCTCTTTGCCTAGATGAGTCAGACCATGTGCCACCTCATCTAGACTTGGAATATATGCTCTGGGGGCTACTGGCTTACCGTGTCCACAGTCCTGAGGACTCCTGGCCATACCCCTTTGTCCTCCAGACTGCCTCTTCCTTTAGGGAACACAAATTTTGCATTTTAATTTACTGTTGTGTGTTATCAGTTGTGTGAAGTAAACCGTCTCTGGATGAGAGGAGAGAGGGGAAAAAATAGTAAATAAAAAAAGAAAATGTTAGGTTTGGCATTCACCAACAGGCTGTCACACCATCATGCATATCGGTGTCTGTGCACAGTCTCCCTTCACCAGTATTCTCATTCTTCACCCTTTGTGCATGACCAGGCACACTGCATTAATACTGGTGTCCTTATGCTGGTGAGATATACTGGATTTGGGCAGGGCTCTGAAGGACCGAGTAAGCATGTGGCGTTTGAACTGTGATCGGGTCCATGTATGATACCCTCCTGTCGGTGAACGTAAGAGATAAGGAGGAAATTTTGAAGAAAAATCACATAGAAGTTAGTAACAGGTAAGTTTATAGAGACAAAGAGGATTTTATAAAATTCGACAACTGGATTGGGCACTATGGGGAAGTGATTCTCTACTGTCTGTACCCCTAAAAAAATTATATGTGTGATATATCTACTGGGACTATCCCAGCCATCAATCCAGTATCCTGTCCATTCTAAGTTCATAGGGAACCCGGTATCTGTGAGATAATGTTCTCTACCTGTGATGGACATGCATCTAGAACAGTGAAATGCAACATTAGTCTTTGGGGGTAAACCATCTCTAACAAAACTCCTGTTAAGTTAATCAGGGGCCATTTCTGCTAGATAAAGAAGCAAAAGTTTTTAGGCCTCCTCTTAATCCCAGCAAGTTCTGTCAAAGGGTAAAGTTGCATTTATTCCGTTCTTCCCATCAACCGAATCTGTGTTTTCTATATGGCTCGTGATTCCTTATTATATGTCCCTTGATCCCGTCTATGTGTTTAATAATGTGGCTTGTGTTCTCTGTCTAGGGGGCTATATTGACTGTGTGTTCTACTACTCCTACAGTCTCTGGCAAAATGCCCTTTGTTTCTACAAATGTAACATATTATCGGTCTTTTCTTACTACCCGGGTTTTGGGGTTTAGGCTGATGAGGCTTTGCTGCAAGAGCCTGTAGACTTATTGTCATCAGCTTCTCCTGTTGTTTCCTGTGCCTAGCAACATTCTCGTGGTGTTCCATTGCACTCTCTCTAAGACAAGCTACTGTGGCTCCTCTCCAATTAGGCAAAAATGTTTGTACCCTGTCCCTTACTGCCTTATTGAGTCCGTCCATTAGCACAGAGACAGCCATCTCCCTGTAATTTGCATCATTCCCTGTATCTGATATTCCAATGTATCTATCCATTATTTGCAGGGCCCGATGAAAATATTCAGATGCCATTTCATTTTCCCTCTGTTTTATGGAGAAAATTCTTCTCCACTTAACAGTAATGGGGAAACACAACTCTAGTTGCCTATTAATTCGTTCTATATTCTCCTGATTGTTTCCGTCAGTCATAGGACTATCCGACTCTAACCTGCAATCAGTGATACATTTTTGGGTGTCAATATTAGGGGGTAGGCACGCTTTTAAAAGTATCCGCCAATCTTTATTAGCTGGTTCAAGAGCATTACCCAGATCTCTGATAAACTTCTGACATCTGGCTAAATACTTCCGGGGATCGGGGAATTCTGAAATGATTGACCGCAGCTCAGCTCTGGACCACGGGCAATACATTGCCTTATTCCTGGTGAGGATTACTCCCTGACTATCGGTTCCCCCATTGGGAGTAACTATTTCCAAGACAGGATGTAATTCTACCATTCCATTCCTAATCTGTTTGCTGTAAGGTGTTGTTGTCTCTGTGCAATGACCCGTCTCACACTTACCGGTAGCTGTGACCTCACCAGTTCTTTCAGTTGGGAATACTGTTACTGCTCTAACTGGATGGACAGGTCCCACCTGAGTTTCCTGCAAGGCAAAACAAAAAAACTGAAATCAAGCGCTCTGTCACTCTAATCAATATGCTGCCAGTAACATAGGGCTACTCACCCCTATTAGATTAAACAATCAAGAAACAAAGGAACTGGTGTTACAGCGCATAAAGATTAGAACTAAAGAAAAATGTATTAAAACACATAAAACATGTATATAATATACAATTTGTACCACCGGCCGGCCAACGTACTGATTCAATACTGTATTTATAAACAGACTAGATACAACATGTAACGTGACATAATACACTGTGTCCACTTGTAATTTTTAGCAACACATGCTGTGATAGTTGTAACTTTTCTGATGTTTACTGAAGCTTAATAGCACACAGAGTTCTCCCTTGTATAACTATAGAACAGTCACTTTTAGGAAAAAAATAACTTTTTTCTTCACAATAAATGAGAGCTTAGCAGCTGTTTAGCTGTCCCATTTAGATAGCCAGAAATCCGTTGGTAAAGTGAAACTGTGCTTCCTATAAAAGCGTGTCTGGCCAGACAATTAAACAATAACGATCTCACCACTCCTGCTTGTGGACTCTTTCACCAACAGTGTCCTCCCCGGCTGCTGGTGCTTTAACCTTTATCATGCAGTCATCTCTGGGAGATTATAAATAGAGGTGAAGAATCCGTGGAGCGTTATAGCTGGCTAGCGAGATCTCCGGATACAGTGGTGCAAACGGCAATGAAATGAGTAGATGACGCGTTTCCCCGCCTCCCTCCGGGTTCAGCGGCTTCATCAGAATGAATTAAATGCCTCCCTTCACTCTATTTAAGCTTGGCGCTTAATTGTCGAACTCCCGTCATGCTGCCGTCTCAGTCTCCTGGGCGCTTCAAGCCTCGTTTTGGCTATGGAGTGCATACCGGCTTTAGGACGTATAGCGGCTTCAGACCGCTCCGTACTTTCAATCTCACACCTGTAATTAATCACTTATTCACTGTGTTTAAGACACAATACAGGTGGTTTGTCAATTATTAGAAGATTTTATGCACAGCTCTGAAACAATACAATCATTCCACCTGCATTACCAAGCATATAGTTTCCTTATAGAGTGTAAAGGAGGAAAAACATTATTATTTAAAATATAATGATAAAATATCCATATATAAATAATTAATTAATATTTCTCTATCGTCCTAGTGGATGCTGGGGTTCCTGAAAGGACCATGGGGAATAGCGGCTCCGCAGGAGACAGGGCACAAAAGTAAAGCTTTCCGATCAGGTGGTGTGCACTGGCTCCTCCCCCTATGACCCTCCTCCAAGCCAGTTAGATTTTTGTGCCCGGCCGAGAAGGGTGCAATCTAGGTGGCTCTCCTAAAGAGCTGCTTAGAAAAGTTTAGCTTAGGTTTTTTATTTTACAGTGAGTCCTGCTGGCAACAGGATCACTGCAACGAGGGACTTAGGGGAGAAGAAGTGAACTCACCTGCGTGCAGGATGGATTGGCTTCTTGGCTACTGGACATCAGCTCCAGAGGGACGATCACAGGTACAGCCTGGATGGTCACCGGAGCCTTGCCGCCGGCCCCCTTGCAGATGCTGAAGTAAGAAGAGGTCCAGAATCGGCGGCAGAAGACTCCTCAGTCTTCTAAAGGTAGCGCACAGCACTGCAGCTGTGCGCCATTTTCCTCTCAGCACACTTCACACGGCAGTCACTGAGGGTGCAGGGCGCTGGGAGGGGGGCGCCCTGGGAGGCAAATGAATACCTATTTTGGCTAAAAATACCTCACATATAGCCTCCGGAGGCTATATGGAGATATTTAACCCCTGCCAGAATCCGTTAAGAGCGGGAGACGAGGCTGCCGAAAAAGGGGCGGGGCCTATCTCCTCAGCACACAGCGCCATTTTCCCTCACAGAAAGGCTGGAGGGAAGGCTCCCAGGCTCTCCCCTGCACTGCACTACAGAAACAGGGTTAAAACAGAGAGGGGGGGCACTAATTTGGCGTTAGAAATATATAAAAAAGATGCTATAAGGGAAAACACTTATATAAGGTTGTCCCTATATAATTATAGCGTTTTTGGTGTGTGCTGGTAAACTCTCCCTCTGTCTCTCCAAAGGGCTAGTGGGTCCTGTCCTCTATCAGAGCATTCCCTGTGTGTGTGCTGTGTGTCGGTACGTGTGTGTCGACATGTATGAGGACGATGTTGGTGAGGAGGCGGAGCAATTGCCTGTAATGGTGATGTCACTCTCTAGGGAGTCGACACCGGAATGGATGGCTTATTTAGGGAATTACGTGATAATGTCAACACGCTGCAAGGTCGGTTGACGACATGAGACGGCCGACAAACAATTAGTACCAGTCCAGACGTCTCAAAAACACCGTCAGGGGTTTTAAAACGCCCGTTTACTTTAGTCGGTCGACACAGACACAGACAGGGACACTGAATCCAGTGTCGACGGTGAATAAACAAACGTATTCCTTATTAGGGCCACACGTTAAAGGCAATGAAGGAGGTGTTTCATATTTCTGATACTACAAGTACCACAAAAGAGGGTATTATGTGGGATGTGAAAAAACTACCGTAGTTTTTCCTGAATCAGATAAATTAAATAAAGTGTGTGATGATGCGTGGGTTCCCCCCGATAGAAAATTATGGGCGGTATACCCTTTCCCGCCAGAAGTTAGGGCGCGTTGGGAAACACCCCTTAGGGTGGATAAGGCGCTCACACGCTTATCAAAACAAGTGGCGGTACCGTCTATAGATAGGGCCGTCCTCAAGGACCAGCTGACAGGAGGCTGGAAAATATCATAAAAAGTATATACACACATACTGGTGTTATACTGCGACCAGCGATCGCCTCAGCCTGGATGTGCAGAGCTGGGGTGGCTTGGTCGGATTCCCTGACTAAAAATATTGATACCCTTGACAGGGACAGTATTTTATTGACTATAGAGCATTTAAAGGATGCATTTCTATATATGCGAGATGCACAGAGGGATATTTGCACTCTGGCATCAAGAGTAAATGCGATGTCCATATCTGCCAGAAGATGTTATGGACACGACAGTGGTCAGGTGATGCAGATTCCAAACGGCACAAAGGTGTATTGCCGTATAAAGGAAGAGGAGTTATTTGGGGTCGGTCCATCGGACCTGGTGGCCACGGCAACTGCTGGAAAATCCGCCGTTTTTACCCTAAGTCACATCTCTGCAGAAAAAGACACCGTCTTTTCAGCCTCAGTCCTTTCGTCCCTATAAGATCATATCTGCCCAGGGATAGAGGAAAGGGAAGAAGACTGCAGCAGGCAGCCCATTCCCAGGAACAGAAGCGTTCCACCGCTTCTGACAAGTTCTCAGCATGGCGCTGAGACCGTACAGGACCCCTGGATCCTACAAGTAGTATCCCAGGGGTACAGATTGGAATGTCGAGACGTTTCCCCTTCGCAGGCTCCTGAAGTCTGCTTTACCAAGGTCTCCCTCCGACAAGGAGGCAGTATGGGAAAAAAAAATTCACAAGCTGTATTCCCAGCAGGTGATAATTAAATTACCCCTCCTACTACAAGAAAAGGGGTATTATTCCACACTATATTGTGGTACTGAAGCCAGAAGGCTAGGTGAGACTTATTCTAAAAAAATTTTTGAACACTTACAAAGGTTCAAATCAAGATGGAGTCACTCAGAGCAGTGATAACGAACCAGGAAGAAGGGGACTATATAGTGTCCCGGGACATCAGGGATGCTTACCTCTATGTCCCAAATTTGCCCTTCTCACTAAGGGTACCTCAGGTTCGTGGTGCAGAACTGTCACTATCAGTTTCAGACGCTGCCGTTTGGATTGTCCACGGCACCCCGGGTCTTTACCAAGGTAATGGCCGAAATGATGATTCTTCTTCGAAGAAAAGGCGTCTTAATTATCCCTTACTTGGACGATCTCCTGATAAGGGCATAGTCCAGGGAACAGTTGGAGGTCGGAGTAGCACTATCTCGGATACTGCTACAACAGCACGGGTGGATTCTAAATATTCCAAAATCGCAGCTGATCCCGACGACACGTCTGCTGTGCCTAGGGATGATTCTGGACACAGTCCAGAAAAAGGTGTTTCTCCCGGAAGAGAAAGCCAGGGAGTTATCCGAGCTAGTCAGGAACCTCCTAAAAACAGTGCATCATTGCACAAGGGTCCTGGTAAAAATGGTGGCTTCCTACGAAGCAATTCCATTCGGCAGATTTCACGCAAGAACTTCTCAATGGGATCTGCTGGACAAATGGTCCGGATCGCATCTTCAGATGCATCAGCGGATAACCCTATATCCAAGGACAAGGGTGTCTCTCCTGTGGTGGTTATAGAGTGCTCATCTTCTAGAGGGCCGCAGATTCGGCATTCAGGATTGGATGCTGGTGACCACGGAGCCCAGCCCGAGAGGCTGGGGAGCAGTCACACAAGGAAAAAATTTCCAGGGAGTGTGATCAAGTCTGGAGACTTTTCTCCACATAAATATACTGGAGCTAAGGGTAAATTTATAATGCTCTAAGCTTAGCAAGACCTCTGCTTCAAGGTCAGCCGGTATTGATCCAGTGGGAAAAACATCACGGCAGTCGCCCACGTAAACAGACAGGGCGACACAAGAAGCAGGAGGGCAATGGCAAAAACTGCAAGGACTTTTCGCTGGGCGGAAAATCATGTGATAGCACTGTCAGCAGTGTTTCATCCCGGGAATGGAAACTGGGAAGCAGACTTCCTCAGCAGGCACGACCTCCACCCGGGAGAGTGGAAACTTCATCGGGAAGTTTTTTCCACATGATTGTAAACCGTTGGGAAATACCAAAGGTGGACATGATGGCGTCCCGTCTGAACAAAAAACGGGACAGGTATTGCGCCAGGTCAAGAGACCCTCAGGCAATAGCTGTGGACGTTCTGGTAACACCGTGGGTGTACCAGTCGGTGTATGTGTTCCCTCCTCTGCTTCTCATACCTAAGGTGCTGAGAATTATAAGACGTAGAGGAGTAAGAACTATACTCATGGCTCCGGATTGGCCAAGAAGGACTTGGTACCCGGAACTTCAAGAGATGCTTACAGAGGTCTTATGGCCTCTGCCGCTAAGAAGGGACTTGCTTCAGCAAGTACCATGTCTGTTCCAAGACTTACCGCAGCTGCGTTTGTCGGCATGGCGGTGGAAAGCCGGATCCTAAGGGAAAAAGGCATTCCGGAAGAGGTCATTCCTACCCTGGTCAAAGCCAGAAAGGAGGTGACCGCACAACATTATCACCACATGTGGCGAAAATATGTTGCGTGGTGTGAGGCCAGGAAGGCCCCACAAAGAAATTTCAACTCGGTCGTTTCCTGCATTTCCTGCAAACAGGAGTGTCTATGGGCCTCAAATTGGGGTCCATTAAGGTTCAAATTTCGGCCCTGTCGATTTTCTTCCAGAAAGAATTGGCTTCAGTTCCTGAAGTCCAGAAGTTTGTCAAGGGAGTATTGCATATACAACCCCCTTTTGTGCCTCCAGTGGCACTGTGGGATCTCAACGTAGTTCTGGGATTCCTCAAATCACATTGGTTTAAAACCAGTCAAATCTGTGGATTTGAAGCATCTCACATGAAAAGTGACCATGCTCTTGGCCCTGGCCTGGACCAGGCGAGTGTCAAATTGGTGGTTTTTTCTCAAAAAAGCCCATATCTGTTTGTCCATTCGGACAGGGCAGAGCTGCGGACTCGTCCCCAGTTCTCTCCCTAAAGGTGGTGTCAGTGTTTCACCTGAACCAGCTTATTGTGGTGCCTTGCACCTACTAGGGACTTGGAGGACTCCAAGTTGCTAGATGTTGTCAGGGCCCTGAAAATATGTTCCAGGACGGCTGGAGTCAGGAAAACTCATTTGCTGTTATCCTGTATGCACCCAACAAACTGGGTGCTCTTGCTTCTAAGCAGACTATTGCTAGTTGGATGTGTAATACAATTCAGCTTGCACATTCTGTGGCAGGCCTGCCACAGCCAAAATATGTAAATGCCCATTCCACAAGGAAGGTGGGCTCATCTTGGGCGGCTGCCCGAGGGGTCTCGGCTTTACAACTTTGCCGAGCAGCTACTTGGTCAGGGGCAAACACGTTAGCCAGGGTATCAAATTTGTAGAATTTAGCAAAGGAGGACCTGGAGTTCTCTCATTCGGTGCTGCAGAGTCATCCGCACTCTCCCGCCCGTTTGGGAGCTTTGGTATAATCCCCATGGTCCTTTCAGGAACCCCAGCATCCACTAGGACGATAGAGAAAATAAGAATTTACTTACCGATAATTCTATTTCTCGGAGTCCGTAGTGGATGCTGGGCGCCCATCCCAAGTGCGGATTATCTGCAATACTTGTACATAGTTACAAAAATCGGGTTATTATTGTTGTGAGCCATCTTTTCAGAGGCTCCGCTCTTATCATACTGTTAACTGGGTTTAGATCACAAGTTGTACGGTGTGATTGGTGTGGCTGGTATGAGTCTTACCCGGGATTCAAAATTCCTCCCTTATTGTGTACGCTCGTCCGGGCACAGTACCTAACTGGCTTGGAGGAGGGTCATAGGGGGAGGAGCCAGTGCACACCACCTGATCGGAAAGCTTTACTTTTGTGCCCTGTCTCCTGCGGAGCCGCTATTCCCCATGGTCCTTTCAGGAACCCCAGCATCCACTACGGACTCCGAGAAATAGAATTATCGGTAAGTAAATTCTTATTATATATTTTGATAAGTATCTAGGAGACATGTCAAAAAAAGGATTTTTTTTAAACCTATATAAATGAAATATAATAATAAAAATAAATCTCAACATATATTCAATCAATCAATTCATGTATACATATAAAAACATACACACATGTATGTAAATTTGGCAGAATCATCCACAAAAAGGAGATTAATAATTTATACCAACTAAATTACCTATATGTAACCATTATTTATTATTCCTTATATATAACCATTATTTGTTATTCCTCTCCATATATCAATACGGGGAGGAAATAGATAAATATATGATCTTTATATGAACTTTACTCGCTTCCATTTATATTGTCTGTAACAGATCTAATATCCAGTATATATTTCTTGTGTATATGCATAAACAACTGTATATATGCACACACATCAACAAATATATGCAAATGTATATCCATGTGTCCACACAGACATCCAAAAAAAGAAGAAGAAAGGAAAGAGAGGAAAAACCAGCTGTAAAGTATACATAGTAAATCATAATAAGCAAGAGAGAGGAGATTCCATATATAACAAATATATATAGAAAAAAATAGTATAATAATATGTATGAGGGGTCATTTTTCTATGAACAAAATAAATTCCCTCTTAGAACTACCAAGACACGGGACTTTAGTCTAAACAAAGGGGGAGAAGAAGCAAATAAGGAGAGAAGAAAAAAGAAGGGATAAGACTCTAGATGTTATTTAACTCAATAGCATCATTGAGTCCATTTGGGACCATAGAGTCTAATCTAAATATCCAAAACGCCTCGCGTCTGCATAGTCTACCAAACCTATCTCCCCCTCTGTTTGTTTTCTTCACCTGTTCAATGGCTATTACTGATACACTCTTCATATCACCGTTCTGACAGGATGTGATATGATTCGACAAGGGATATAGTTTATTACCGCTCTGTATATTTCGTTTGTGTTCCATGTATCTAACGTGAAGAGTACGGATTGTTCGTCCTACATATTGTTTCCCACATTCACAGCTCAAGATATAGATAACATAGGAAGATTGACAGTTTAAAAAATCCTTAATTTCAAATCTATCCCCAGAGATGGAAGAGAAGAATTCTGTAGTTTTCCTTGGCGAGTTGATACACATAAAACACCTACTGTTCCCACGTCTATGATAACCCAAAGGTTTCTTTGGAAGCCATGATTTATCCATAGCTGGTTCTTTTGCCATTACAAAATGGCTCTGGACTAATTTAGTTTTAAGATTCTCAGACCTCCTAAAAGTCACTTTTCCCTGTGGGTTTATTTCATCTTTAAGGATATCATCTTGCAATAAAATGGGTGTATTCTTTTTTATGATATTTCTAATTTCTTTGGCACAGCCATTAAACTGGGTAATAAAACCTATATTCTTCTCTACTAGGGTCTTTGATCTGTCGTGTATGTCCCATTTGTAACAATGACTGTCTATCTATAGAGTTAACTTCTTCATATGCCTTCTTAATAATTTCCTCAGGGTACCCTTGTCCTGAAAAAGTACTCATCAATTAAGTGGCTTGTTGTTGATATGTAGTTTCTAGAGTGCAATTCCGTTTTGTGCGAATTAGCTGACTTTTAGGTATATTGTTTTTCCAAGTATTTAAATGTGAACTTTCATAATTAAGATATTTGTTTTTATCGACTGTTTTTTATAAGTCTCTGTTACCAGTCTATTATCTATCATCGAGAGTGTGATATCCAAATAATTAATTTGTGTTAAACTAAAAGTGGCAGTGAAATTTAAACCAAAATTATTATCATTAAGACTAGTGATAAAAGATTGTATAGAGTCTAAATCCCCATTCCAAATAATAAACAAATCATCTATAAAACGTACATAGAGGACCAGGTTCACCTCGTAGCGTCCAACCCACACATGGTCGTCCTCAAAGGCGCCCATGTATAGGTTCGCATAACTCGGGGCGAACCTGGTCCCCATAGCAGTCCCCCGTGTTTGTAAATAATACCGTGAATCAAAAGTGAAATAATTGTGCTCTAAAATAAATTTAATGGATGAAATCAAAAAGTCACATAGAGGGTCTGATAGATGGTTTCTCCTTTGAATACACTCCTATATTGCTCTTATACCGAGATTATGGGGTATATTGGAATACAATGAATCTACGTCTAGAGTTAATAAGTAATAATTTTCTTTCCAGGATATCGAGTTTATTTTATTTAAAAAATGTTTGGTGTCTTTAATGTAAGACTTCAGACTCTCTACGTGACTCTGTAAATAAAAATCAACATAAGCAGATAAATTATTAGTGAGAGAACCCACACCCAAAATAATAGGACGCCCTGGTGGTTGGTGAAGAGACTTGTGAATCTTGGGCAAATAATAAAAAGTGGGAGTGACAGGATACTTATTAAATAAAAACCAAAAAGTTTCTTTGGATATCACACCCTCGGTGAGAGCAAAATCCAATAATATCCCCAAATCTTTTTGATATTGTGGGGTGGGATCCCTCTCCAACACTCTATAAAACTTCTCATCTTTAAGCTGTCTCAAAGACTCCTGTATATAGTCTATAGTGTTGAGAATAACAATCCCACCCCCCTTATCAGCAGGCTTAATTGTTATGGTTTTGTCGTCACACAAAAATTTAATAGATTTCCGTTCACCCATAGTTAGATTATCCCTCAAGAATTTTTTATCTGCCCGTTCACACATATCACGGAACTGTTGTAGTGTACTCTTATAGAAACATTCTATAAATGGCCCTTTGTATTGTAAGGGGTAAAATTCCGATTTATTCCTAAATATCTTTTCCCGATTGGTGTCATATATTTTTATACATTGGGTCTGTTCCACTGCTATATGTGCTGATTCTAATTCTAATTCCTCCAGATTTTTAAGTGCATCAGCTTCTTCTATATCCAACAATAGAGGGACACCTGACTCTTTTTTTTTATTTTATAGCCTTTAATGCAAAAAATCTCTTTCTACTTAGGTTTCTCACATAACGATTCAAGTCCACAAATAAAACAAAAATATTAGGTTTTGTAACAGGAGCGAAATTAAGGCCTCTTTCCAGAAGCCGAATCTCATTAACTGTTAGTACTTTAGTAGATAAGTTATATATCCCTTTATTGTCTCCTTCTATTTCATGTAAAGAGGTTTCTTTTTGCTGATTTCTATTTCTTCTCCCTCCTCTATAGCCTCTCCTTGTTCTCTTGATCGTTTTATAGGGAGTTTGCGGTCATCTCTTAGGGATCCCTTTAATAATTGGCGTTTCCCTAAAAATGAGGTATGTGGTGAGACCTCCCATTCTTCCTCAGTTTCTGAGGGACCACTGTAAAACCGTCCTCTAAATTCTCTCTAGGATAGAGTTCTAACAGGGAATTTATTTTGTTCATAGAAAAATGACCCCTCATACATATGATTATACTATTTTTTTTCTATATATATTTGTTATATATGGAATCTCCTCTCTCTTGCTTATTATGATTTACTATGTATACTTTACAGCTGGTTTTTCCTCTCTTTCCTTTCTTCTTCTTTTTTTGGATGTCTGTGTGGACACATGGATATACATTTGCATATATTTGTTGATGTGTGTGCATATATACAGTTGTTTATGCATATACACAAGAAATATATACTGGATATTAGATCTGTTACAGACAATATAAATGGAAGCGAGTAAAGTTCATATAAAGATCATATATTTATCTATTTCCTCCCCGTATTGATATATGGAGAGGAATAACAAATAATGGTTATATATAAGGAATAATAAATAATGGTTACATATAGGTAATTTAGTTGGTATAAATTATTAATCTCCTTTTTGTGGATGATTCTGCCAAATTTACATACATGTGTGTATGTTTTTATATGTATACATGAATTGATTGATTGAATATATGTTGAGATTTATTTTTATTATTATATTTCATTTATATAGGTTTAAAAAAAATTCCTTTTTTTGACATGTCTCCTAGATACTTATCAAAATATATATATTAATTAATTAATTATTTATATATGGATATTTTATCATTATATTTTAAATAATAATGTTTTTCCTCCTTTACACTCTAAAAGGAAACTATATGCTTGGTAATGCAGGTGGAATGATTGTATTGTTTCAGAGCTGTGCATAAATTCTTCTAATAATTGACAAACCACCTGTATTGTGTCTTAAACACAGTGAATAAGTGATTAATTACAGGTGTGAGATTGAAAGTACGGAGCGGTCTGAAGCCGCTATACGTCCTAAAGCCGGTATGCGCTCCATAGCCAAAACGAGGCTTGAATCGCCCAGGAGACTGAGACGGCAGCATGACGGGAGTTCGACAATTAAGCGCCAAGCTTAAATAGAGTGAAGGG
Organism: Pseudophryne corroboree; assembly: GCF_028390025.1. Taxonomy (NCBI): domain Eukaryota; kingdom Metazoa; phylum Chordata; class Amphibia; order Anura; family Myobatrachidae; genus Pseudophryne; species Pseudophryne corroboree. Next base: position 355,174,102 of record NC_086452.1, on the reverse strand, counting down.
AGGCATTTCATTCATTCTGATGAAGCCGCTGAACCCGGAGGGAGGCGGGGAAATGCGTCATCTACTCATTTCATTGCCGTTTGCACCACTGTATCCGGAGATCTCGCTAGCCAGCTATAACGCTCCACGGATTCTTCACCTCTATTTATGATCCCCCAGAGATGACTGCATGATAAAGGTTAAAGCACCAGCAGCCGGGGAGGACACTGTTGGTGAAAGAGTCCACAAGCAGGAGTGGTGAGATCGTTATTGTTTAATTGTCTGGCCAGACACGCTTTTATAGGAAGCACAGTTTCACTTTACCAACGGATTTCTGGCTATCTAAATGGGACAGCTAAACAGCTCCTAAGCTCTCATTTATTGTGAAGAAAAAAGTTCTTTTTTCCTAAAAGTGACTGTTCTATAGTTATACAAGGGAGAACTCTGTGTGCTATTAAGCTTCAGTAAACATCAGAAAAGTTAAATTTTAACTATCACAGCATGTGTTGCTAAAAATTACAAGTGGACACAGAGTATTATGTCACGTTACATGTTGTGTCTAGTCTGTTTATAAATACAGTATTGAATCAGTACGTTGGCCGGCCGGTGGTACAAATTGTATATTATATACATGTTTTATGTGTTTTAATACATTTTTCTTTAGTTCTAATCTTTATGCGCTGTAACACCAGTTCCTTTGTTTCTTGATTGATTTTTTAATCTAATAGGGGTGAGTAGCCCTATGTTACTGGCAGCATATTGATTAGAGTGACAGAGCGCTTGATTTCAGTTTTTTTGTTTTGTATTGTAAAATTTTCTACTCAGAATCGGGCAGCTTGTCACAACTATATTTCTAGGAGACATGTCATCCTTAAAATTTATATCTGAAAGAATGGAAAGGAGGAATTTGTACCTCAAAGGAATTACACCTACACAAGTGCAGAACCCCAGAACAGAGGGAGCTGATATGCACAGGCTCTTTAATATGTTGGAAGACCTGTGTATATCAGAGACTAAGCATTGGTGGGACCAGATTACTTTGCAGAAATATCTTGATCAGAATCTGGTCCCACGAGGTCTAAGGATCTTGAAAGCTTCCACATTTAAAAATGATCTAGAATTCACTAAAGATTGGAATGAAGCATTGGATCTGTGTTCAAAACAACTCATGAAACTATTAATAAAATATAGAGAGGATAAAGTTAGAAGCACCCAGGAAGAAATAGATAGTGTACATATCCAGCTTAATAAATTTGAGGGCAGCGCAGAATTTAAGGAAAGAGATACAAGGGTTAATAAAAAGATAGAGGATTTTGAAAAAAGTTTAATTATAAGGAAAGAGAACAAATTAGATAGGGACATCCAAGATTACGACAAAGGAGAGGTGTATAGTTATAGAGGTGGAGGTAATAAAGGTTCAATGAACAATAAGGGTCAACCACAGCAGAACAATCACTATTCTAATTACCAGCATCAGGAGTTTAGGAAAGGAAGGAATTTTTATAATGGGAGAAATGATCGTTATCAAAAGAATTCACCTCAGTATAATCTAAGACAGAGAGGTCCTAAAACCCACTTTTACCAAAGGCGAAATACATACCAAATACCAACTAAGAATAGATTTGAGGTACTGGAGGATCAATATTCTCCTAGAGAGAATAAATTTAGAGGACGGTTTTACAGTGGTCCCTCAGAAACTGAGGAAGAATGGGAGGTCTCACCACATACCTCACATTTTTTAGGGAAACGCCAATTGTTAAAGGGATCCCTAAGAGACGACCGCAAACTCCCTATAAAACGATCAAGAGAACAAGGAGAGGCTATAGAGGAAGGAGAAGAAGAAATAGAAATCAGCAAAAAGAAACCTCTTTACACGAAATAGAAGGAGACAATAAAGGGATATATAACTTATCTACTAAAGTACTAACAGTTAATGAGATTCGGCTTCTGGAAAGAGGCCTTAATTTCGCTCCTGTTACAAAACCTAATATTTTTGTTTTATTTGTGGACTTGAATCGTTATGTGAGAAACCTAAGTAGAAAGAGATTTTTTGCATTAAAGGCTATAAAATAAAAAAAAGAGTCAGGTGTCCCTCTATTGTTGGATATAGAAGAAGCTGATGCACTTAAAAATCTGGAGGAATTAGAATTAGAATCAGCACATATAGCAGTGGAACAGACCCAATGTATAAAAATATATGACACCAATCGGGAAAAGATATTTAGGAATAAATCGGAATTTTACCCCTTACAATACAAAGGGCCATTTATAGAATGTTTCTATAAGAGTACACTACAACAGTTCCGTGATATGTGTGAACGGGCAGATAAAAAATTCTTGAGGGATAATCTAACTATGGGTGAACGGAAATCTATTACATTTTTGTGTAACGACAAAACCATAACAATTAAGCCTGCTGATAAGGGGGGTGGGATTGTTATTCTCAACACTATAGACTATATACAGGAGTCTTTGAGACAGCTTAAAGATGAGAAGTTTTATAGAGTGTTGGAGAGGGATCCCACCCCACAATATCAAAAAGATTTGGGGATATTATTGGATTTTGCTCTCACCGAGGGTGTGATATCCAAAGAAACTTTTTGGTTTTTATTTAATAAGTATCCTGTCACTCCCACTTTTTATTATTTGCCCAAGATTCACAAGTCACTTCACCAACCACCAGGGCGTCCTATTATTTCGGGTGTGGGTTCTCTCACTAATAATTGATCTGCTTATGTTGATTTTTATTTACAGAGTCACGTAGAGAGTCTGAAGTCTTACATTTAAGACACCAAACATTTTTTAAATAAAATAAACTCGATATCATGGAAAGAAAATTATTACTTATTAACTCTAGACGTAGAGTCATTGTATTCCAATATACCCCATAATCTCGGTATAAGAGCAATAGAGGAGTGTATTCACAGGAGAAACCATCTATCAGACCCTCTGTGTGACTTTTTGATTTCATCCATTAAATTTATTTTAGAGCACAATTATTTCACTTTTGATTCACGGTATTATTTACAAACACGGGGGACTGCTATGGGGACCAGGTTCGCCCCGAGTTATGCGAACCTATACATGGGCGCCTTTGAGGACGACCATGTGTGGGTTGGACGCTACGAGGTGAACCTGGTCCTCTATGTACGTTTTATAGATGATTTGTTTATTATTTGGAATGGGGATTTAGACTCTATACAATCTTTTATCACTAGTCTTAATGATAATAATTTTGGTTTAAATTTCACTGCCACTTTTAGTTTAACACAAATTAATTATTTGGATATCACACTCTCGGTGATAGATAATAGACTGGTAACAGAGACTTATAAAAAAACCAGTCGATAAAAACAAATATCTTAATTATGAAAGTTCACATTTAAATACTTGGAAAAGCAATATACCTAAAAGTCAGCTAATTCGCACAAAACGGAATTGCACTCTAGAAACTACATATCAACAACAAGCCACTAAATTGATGAGTACTTTTTCAGGACAAGGGTACCCTGAGGAAATTATTAAGAAGGCATATGAAGAAGTTAACTCTATAGATAGACTGTCATTGTTACAAATGGGACATACACGACAGATCAAAGACCCTAGTAGAGAAGAGAAGAATATAGGTTTTATTACCCAGTTTAATGGCTGTGCCAAAGAAATTAGAAATATCATAAAAAAGAATACACCCATTTTATTGCAAGATGATATCCTTAAAGATAAAATGGACCCACAGGGAAAGGTGACTTTTAGGAGGTCTGAGAATCTTAAAACTAAATTAGTCCAGAGCCATTTTGTAATGGCAAAAGAACCAGCTATGGATAAATCATGGCTTCCAAAGAAACCTTTGGGTTATCATAGATGTGGGAACAGTAGGTGTTTTATGTGTATCAACTCGCCAAGGAAAACTACAGAATTCTTCTCTTCCATCTCTGGGGATAGATTTGAAATTAAGGATTTTTTAAACTGTCAATCTTCCTATGTTATCTATATCTTGAGCTGTAAATGTGGGAAACAATATGTAGGACGAACAATCCGTACTCTTCACGTTAGATACATGGAACACAAACGAAATATACAGAGCGGTAATAAACTACATCCCTTGTCGAATCATATCACATCCTGTCAGAACGGTGATATGAAGAGTGTATCAGTAATAGCCATTGAACAGGTGAAGAAAACAAACAGAGGGGGAGATAGGTTTGGTAGACTATGCAGACGCGAGGCGTTTTGGATATTTAGATTAGACTCTATGGTCCCAAATGGACTCAATGATGCTATTGAGTTAAATAACATCTAGAGTCTTATCCCTTCTTTTTTCTTCTCTCCTTATTTGCTTCTTCTCCCCCTTTGTTTAGACTAAAGTCCCGTGTCTTGGTAGTTCTAAGAGGGAATTTATTTTGTTCATAGAAAAATGACCCCTCATACATATTATTATACTATTTTTTTCTATATATATTTGTTATATATGGAATCTCCTCTCTCTTGCTTATTATGATTTACTATGTATACTTTACAGCTGTTTTTTCCTCTCTTTCCTTTCTTCTTCTTTTTTTGGATGTCTGTGTGGACACATGGATATACATTTGCATATATTTGTTGATGTGTGTGCATATATACAGTTGTTTATGCATATACACAAGAAATATATACTGGATATTAGATCTGTTACAGACAATATAAATGGAAGCGAGTAAAGTTCATATAAAGATCATATATTTATCTATTTCCTCCCCGTATTGATATATGGAGAGGAATAACAAATAATGGTTATATATAAGGAATAATAAATAATGGTTACATATAGGTAATTTAGTTGGTATAAATTATTAATCTCCTTTTTGTGGATGATTCTGCCAAATTTACATACATGTGTGTATGTTTTTATATGTATACATGAATTGATTGATTGAATATATGTTAAGATTTATTTTTATTATTATATTTCATTTATATAGGTTTAAAAAAATTCCTTTTTTTGACATGTCTCCTAGATACTTATCAAAATATATATATTAATTAATTAATTAATTATTTATATATGGATATTTTATCATTATATTTTAAATAATAATGTTTTTCATCCTTTACACTCTATAAGGAAACTATATGCTTGGTAATGCAGGTGGAATGATTGTATTGTTTCAGAGCTGTGCATAAAATCTTCTAATAATTAACAAACCACCTGTATTGTGTCTTAAACACAGTGAATAAGCGATTAATTACAGGTGTGAGATTGAAAGTACGGAGCGGTCTGAAGCCGCTTTACGTCCTAAAGCCGGCATGCGCTCCATAGCCAAAACGAGGCTTGAAGCACCCAGGAGACTGAGACGGCAGCATGACGGGAGTTCGACAATTAAGCGCCAAGCTTAAATAGAGTGAAGGGAGGCATTTCATTCATTCTGATGAAGCCGCTGAACCCGGAGGGAGGTGGGGAAACGCGTCATCTACTCATTTCATTGCCGTTTGCACCACTGTATCCGGAGATCTCGCTAGCCAGCTATAACGCTCCACGGATTCTTCACCTCTATTTATGATCCCCCAGAGATGACTGCATGATAAAGGTTAAAGCACCAGCAGCCGGGGAGGACACTCTTGGTGAAAGAGTCTACAAGCAGGAGTGGTGAGATCGTTATTGTTTAATTATCTGGCCAGACACGCTTTTATAGGAAGCACAGTTTCACTTTACCAACGGATTTCTGGCTATCTAAATGGGACAGCTAAACAGCTCCTAAGCTCTCATTTATTGTGAAGAAAAAAGTTCTTCTTTTTCCTAAAAGTGACTGTTCTATAGTTATACAAGGAAGAACTCTGTGTGCTATTAAGCTTCAGTAAACATCAGAAAAGTTAAATTTTAACTATCACAGCATGTTTTGCTAAAAATTACAAGTGGACACAGAGTATTATGTCACGTTACATGTTGTATCTATTCTGTTTATAAATACAGTATTGAATCAGTACGTTGGCCGGCCGGTGGTACAAATTGTATATTATATACATGTTTTATGTGTTTTAATACATTTTTCTTTAGTTCTAATCTTTATGCGCTGTAACACCAGTTCCCTTGTTTCCTGCAAGGCGACTGCCTGAATGAGAGCTGCGATTTGGCTGGGTCCTTCATCTTCCTGTGACCTATAACCTTGAAAAGACTTCAAAACAGAATACATCTTGCAAAAATTAGGGTTAATACATTTCTCTTGCATTATACTATCATTCATAGATATACCATTGACTAGCCATCTTTTCCCTCTCGACCTGTGTCGATAATGGTGTGTTTGTGTCCTCATTCCTGCTAGGTTTGGAACCTGCTTTGCAAGTTTGTTCCCCCTCTTGTTGCCATAAATTTAAACAATCGTTATGTCTAATCCTTTGTTTTCTGGATTTAAGAAGACATATTTTACTGCTTACATTCTGCAGTACCTCTGGTTCAAAGCTGCCCACCCTAGGGAATGGTACCCTATCTTTGTCAGTCATACGTACCCATTCAGACAAAAAGTCTTCAGTGTGTGGACCATATTTTCCACACGTAACAAACCTCGCTGACCCCTTGGGCCGTGGCTCTTCAACCTGAACCCTGGCTACCATACGTCCACTGGTTGTGCAATTAAATCCCATTGCGGACTTTTTCCTTTTACGCAATCCCCAATGCATGACACGGATAGACGGTGAAAGTTCTTAGAGCGCTTTCACCCACTCCTTCTCCGCTGAGTACCACGACTCACTCCAATAGTGAACACCGCGTACCCAGTGAGCCCCTATTGGTTTCTGTTTACTGGAAGTGTTAGGAGTGACTTACCTTTTCCAGCAAATATCCACCGCTGGAGATTTTCCTGAGAGAGACCAGCGAAAACTCCCTATGCACCTTTTATACACAAATCACGCTTGCGTATGCTCTACACAGCGCTAATGATACCGTGATTTTACGCAAAAGCTCGTAAAGGGGTATCAAGTTGCGCTATATATCGCACCCGCAAACGCACAGTCCAATCGTACGACGTATAGGTACTTGTTACCCATCTCCCGTACGACCACGAGTCGATGTACAAACTGCGACCCTCAGCCGGAGCGTAACAAAAGCACAATTCCCTATTACGCTCCTCTGCAAATCTCCTCACGATTTGCGTATTTCAATCTATACTAACGTGAGTCAGACGCCTCACGCCGCCAAGTCTCCACTTACTTGGTGTACCACACGACGGGATCCCGAATTTCGGGGTTCAAATCCACTCACTCCTACGTTCGCTCACTCAAATACACTTTGTTTTTCTGTACAGAAAATTTTCACTCGGTCAGATTGGCAGCTTTACCCCCAGAGGCAATACAGTTTAAACAAAAGGTTTATACTAATCTGCTTTAGAAACTGGGTTGTTTTGTGCTATTGTAGCATGGCTACTGTCCCACCTTTTAACTAAACGACACTATTGTGTAATTTGTACTCAGCGCCCGCACTCTTACGCACTTTGCGTAAACACACGACCGTGCGTGTCTTTTACGCTGCGCGCACAGTCCTGTACTTTGTCCGAGACACGTGTACAAAACCGTGCGTCCGCAATAAAACAAATCCCACAACCTCTATAAATGTGAGCAATGCTAACTATAATCGCTCACAAGCACAACCCACGCTTGTTCTGTGTAACCTTTAACGACCGGGCCAGACCTGCGTGTTATGCTTTATATTTACTTCCTTAAACACTTTTATTTTATTTTTAACTATATAGCAACAAATGTATTCGATTTCACACAGATCTAAATTAATCTAGCAATCTGAGTTTTGCGGCAACAATGTGAGAGGGTATGCAAAGTATCTGTGCCTTTTGTGTACGCTATTGGCGCCAAAAAAAATTCAGATTTTTAAATAGTTTTTTTCCTGTGTGTTTTACGGGTTCTACCAGCACCTCTGCAGACCAGACAGAGCAGACGTCATCTAATCAGCACACAAGTAGGGTTTTCAGTGTATCCATCGACCAAGAAAAGGTTACGTAGGATAACTTTCCGCCCTTTGCTGATAGATTAAGTCTGCTATGACCTGTTAGGCTGTGAGCATGTGGATCCCGGATGAGCCCCAAATTGTAAATGCTGATTTACATACAGGACTAAAAGCAACACTTTAAAAAGACATTTACACTTTAAATGGAGCTGCTACGGCCACTGTACTTAATCCTCAACCTACGTACTTATTACACCATTAGCGAACAGAGCCCCGTACCGTGTACGTACTTTACGTACAAACGCCGCGCTGGCTGTACAAAGTACACTCAGTGCGTACACACCCAAAGATACTCCGTGAACCCTTAACAGCTATACATGTGATAGTAATACACTTATAACCTTAGCAGGGAAAGGAAAACACGACACCAGTTTGTATTTAAAATGCTGGATTCCGACACCACAACATTTTATTACTGAAAGGGGGTTACAATAACAAAGCAATACAATACAAAAGAATAATGGCTACAGTCAATGATACATATGTGTTTGGTTTTCGCTGCGCTTCCCAGTCTAGTCCTCAGTCATCTGGGTAGATGACCTTTAGAGTCTGTGTGTCACCAGGCATGCAGCTGGCTCATTTATACAATCTTCCAAAAGTTAACACAATGGATACTGTAATCTCTTTGTCCTTTGGACACAGGGATGGTCATTTACAGTACAGGAGAGGTCATAGGTTGGTTTGAATAGGTGGGCGATGTCTGTTCCAGATGCACTTGTGGGTGGTCTCCTCTGGGTTCCCGCCGCATACTAAATGTACAGTAAATACAGTTTATATTTATATTCTGCTCCTGTGCATAACTATTCGCAGGAACGTGCGATCTTCAGCAAACCAACACCGGAATATTGCCCTTAAAATACCCTACAGCTGGATACCAAACACCACCTTATAACCTTGTTCTGTCCCCTCCTATCCTGTAAAGGTGAATCTTTTTGTTCTGATACCATTTAAACTGTTGTAACTTGCTGGTGCGGTGCAGGGAGACTATGTGTACATTGTGCACTATTTGGATTAAATATGTAATGTGTTTTGATAGCTTTTCCATGCGTTCACAAACTCTACCATAAATACTCATACCACGCGCTAATGCGCAGGACCGCGGGAGCGACCATACGCAAATTGCGAATATGCGCACGCACGGCAGAACAAGTACACGCACGGAGGCCATCTGTGTGTAGTTTGTACGTGATGTGTGTACTGCAATATTTTTCGACTTTAATGATTAAACTAATACAAAAGTTACTTATGACATATTCTGTGTCATAAGTATCTGCTTATATTATTTTAATGATTATTACAGTTAAATTAGGGTTGGGGGAGCCGATAATAAACATTGTATATTACTGAATATGTTTTTTCCATTGTCCCTGAGCCATGGTTGAGCACAAATACAGAATGTTGTTTAATCGATTTATACTAGGTACACACCTAAAGATATATCTGCAGCAGGGACATGCAGTCAGGGGAGGCAGTGCCTCCCCTGTCATTAATGATTAAAATAATATAAAGAAGATACTTATGACACATATTCAGTGTCATAAGTATCTGCTTTATAGTAATCTAATCACATTCCCTGCCTATATGTGTTTGGGAGGCACCGATCGTGGTGCCTCCCCGTGTGAATGGGTAAGGTATGGGAGAGGGGGGCGGGCGCGATCGGGGCCTAGCAATGGGCATTAAAAGCCCATTGAAAATACATGGGAAAGCGGCACCATTAGAGGTGCCGCTTTTTTTATACAGGGACATGCTTTCAACCCATGAAAGCAAGCCCTTGTCAGTGAGGCCACAGTGATTGGCCAGCGGATCCGTCACTGCATTCGCTGTCAATCACTGTTGTGGGCGCGGCGGAGGTGCAGGCGGCGGTGCAGAGTTTGGCAGCGGAGCGGTACCAATTTCAAAAATGGCGCCTCAGCATCATTTTTGAAATTCAAGATGGCCGCCGCGAGCCAATCACAGCTTGCGTCATCACCCCGCCCCCTCCGGCTGACTTATATAAGTCAGCGCGAGGGAGCAGTTGTCTATCCGACGGCGGAGGAGCAGAGAAGAGCTCCTGAAGACAGAAGACGCCGGAAGTCCTGGATGGGCGGCGGCTATGCAAAAGAGCTTAGCTGCCGCCGCCCACCAGGTGAAGACACTGGAAGCCCTGGGGAAGGTAGCGGCCATGCAAAAGAGCTTAAAGGCTGCCGCCTCCCTGGTGAAGGTGCTGGAAGCCCTGTGGAGGTGGCGCCCCCCCCAGGTGAAGACGCCGGAAGCCCTGGGGAGGCGGTGGCCATGCAAAAGAGCTTAAAGGCCGCCGCCCCCAGGTGATGACCCTGTCAAATAAACTTTTTTTTTTAAAGACATTGTGGTGTTTTTATTTTAATATTTTCTTTACAGGTGGACAACAGGTGCCAGCAGGCCATTTATGTCCGGACATGCTGGCACTTGTGGTTCTCCAAGTGCCAGCATGCTGGGGCAGGTTTGCTGGGACCTGTAGGCCACCTGTAAATAACAATATTACTATTCTTTACAGGTGGACTACAAGTGCCAGCGGGCCATTTATGTCCGTGCATGCTGGCACTTGTGGTTCTCCAAGTGCCAGCATGCTGGGGTAGGCTTGCTGGGACCTGTAGGCCACCTGTAAAGAACAGTATTAACAATGAACCCAGCACCCACCACCACCAGGGGTGCGGGGCATAGCACTGGGCTATCAGCCAAGTGCTGGTTATTGCTTGGGAGGGGTACCCCATTTCTATTTTTTGGGGTCCCCACTTCCGAGGAATTCCAGCCCTGGGCTGATTAGTTTGTGGGGGCAGTTTAATGCTATAGCAGGGGGACTCCATACCGAGTGCCTCCCCTGCTATGGCATTATCCCCCCTGGCTGGTTCGACCTGGTGCTGGTTTCACCAATGTAGGGGGGGCTACACTCCCCACTCTATTGCAGGGGGGGATTGTTAGCTGCTTGTGCCTCCCCAGCCACTGACCTCACCGCATGCCACTGATCTGCAGGTATATCTAAAGCCGGTTCGGGCAGTGTGCTGTGCGATATCCGGATAATAGACCGTGTCTAGTTAGACAGTCAATAGATAGATATCATAGGCTAAATGTAATAGGGTGCAATTTTGGAAAACGTGAGGTTTTTACCACAAATTCGCTTGTTTTCTGAAAATCGCAAATATAGCAGCAAAATCGCAAATTTTGAACATGTACCAAAAATCGCAAGTGAAAAATTTGCATCCACATGTCTTCCCATTGAACACAATGAAAATTGCAAATGTAATAGGATGCGGTTTTTTCACTTGCACACAAAACCTTACCAAAAATCACCAGAATAATAGAGCAGGTTTAGACTGGCGATTTTTGGAGAAGCATGCAAAGTGAGATCCGTGCATGCTTCTGTCTGTAAAAGTAAACAAAAGTGTTAAAATAAAAAACGACGTGCATGTCCCCCCCAAAAGCATAACCAGCCTCGCGCACTCTGAGCCGCTCCTGGTTGCAAAAATACGGGGGGGAAATTGAATGGGGGTCCCCCTGTATTTAAACAACCAGCACCGGACTCTTGGACCGGTCCTGGTTCCAAAAATACGTGGGACAAAAGATGTAGGGGTCCCCCGTAATTTTTAAACCAGCATCGGGCTCCACTAGCCATGGAGGTGATGCCGCAGCCGGGGGACACTTTTATATAGGTCCCTGCTGCCAAAGCATCACAAACCCCCCAGCTAGTCACCGCTGGCCAGGGTTCTCTGAGGGAGACTAATTTAAGGGGTCCCCCCTCCAGGCACCCAAGGGCCAGGGATGAAGCCCGGGGCTGTCCCCATCCCTGGGCAGTGGATGGGGGGCTAATAGTCTTGAAAGTGTTAAAAAGAATATTAATAATTGAGGGGAAGAAGCCAGTGCACGGACGTAGAACCCCTTTAGTTCGTTGGATCGGGTTTTTCGTTTTTTTATTTTTTTAACCCTGTGGATGGTACAGGGAAAGAAGAGGACCGATCTTCACTGGATTTTCTGTAAGTATATTTTTCTTTTTACAGGTACACGCTTGAATTCTACCGGAGAAGGGGACATGAATGGCGGCGTGGGATGGAGGTAAGAATGTATGAGTGTGTAAGTGTGCATGTATGTGTATTAAAGTTGTACTTTCAAGGTGTGTGTCTTGTGTTTTTATTTGGGTATTTCTTTTGTTGTGGAACTACAGGTACCAGCGGGCCCGTTATTTCCCTGCATGCTGGTACTTGTGTTTCTCCAAGTACCAGCATGCAGGGGAGGCTTGCTGGGACTTGTAGTTCCACAGCAAAAGACAATATTCTTTTTAACACTTTCAGGGCTATCAGCCCCCCATCCACCGCCCTGGGATGGGGGGACAGTTTCGGGCTTCATCCCTGGCCCTTGGGTGAATGGAGGTGGGGACCCCTTGATTTAAGGGGTCTCCACTGTCGAAGTCGAAAAATATTGCAGTACACACATCACATACAAACTACACACAGATGGCCTCCGTGCATGTACTTGTTCTGCCGTTTGTGCGCATATTCGCAATTTGCGTATGGTCGCTCCCGCGGTCCTGCGCATTAGCGCGTGGTATGAGTATTTACGATAGAGTTTGTGAACGCATGGAAAAGCCATCAAAACACATTACATATTTAATCCAAATAGTGCACAATGTACACATAGTCTCCCTGCACCGCACCAGCAAGTTACAACAGTTTAAATGGTGTCAGAACAAAGGGATTCACCTTTACAGGATAGGAGGGGACAGAACAAGGTTATAAGGTGGTGTTTGGTATCCAGCTGTAGGGTATTTTAAGGGCAATATTCCAGTGTTGGTTTGCTGAAGATCGCACGTTCCTGCGAATAGTTATGCACAGGAGCAGAATATAAACATAAACTGTATTTACTGTACATTTATTATGCGGCGGGAACCCAGAGGAGACCACCCACAAGTGCATCTGGAACAGACATCGCCCACCTATTCAAACCAACCTATGACCTCTCCTGTACTGTAAATAACCATCCCTGTGTCCAATGGACAAAGAGATTACAGTATCCATTGTGTTAAGTTTTGGAAGATTGTATAAATGAGCCAGCTGCATGCCAGGTCATAGACAGACTCTAAAGGTTATCTACCCAGATGACTGAGGACCAGACTGAGAAGCGCAGGCAAAAAACTAAACACGTATGTACCATTGACTGTAGCCATTATTCTATTGTATTGTATTGCTTTGCTATTGTAACCCCCTTTCAGTAATAATATGTTATGGTGTCAGAACCCGGCATTTTAAATACAAACTGGTGTCATGTTTTCCTTTCCCTGCTAAGGTTATAAGTGTATTACTATCACATGTATAGCTGTTAAGGGCTCACGGAGTATCTTTGGGTGTATACGCACTCAGTGTACTTTATACAGCCAGCGTGGCGTTTGTACGCAAAGTACGTACACGGTACGGGGCTCTGTATGCTAATGGTGTAATAAGCACGTAGGTTGAGGATTAAGTACAGCGGCCATAGCGGCTCCATTTAAAGTGTATGAAATGTCTTTTTAAAGTGTTGCTTTTAGTCCTGTAAGTAAACCAGCATTTACAATTGGGGGCATCGTCCGGTTTCCACATACTCACAGCCTAACAGGTCATAGCAGACTTAATCTATCAGCAAAGGGCGGAAAAGTTATCCTACGTAACCTATTCTTGGTCGATGGATACGCTGAAAACCCTACTTGTGTGCTGATTAGATGGCATCTGCTCTGTATAGTCTGCAGAGGTGCTGGTAGAACCCGTAAAACACAGGAAAAAAGCTATTTAAAAACCTGTGAATTTTTTTTGGCGCCAAAAGCGTACACAAAGGGCACCGATACTTTGTATTCCCTCTCACATTGTTGCCGCAAAACTCAGATTGCTAGATTCATTTATATCTGTGTGAAATCGGATACATTTGTTGCTATATAGTTAAAAATTAAATAAAAGTGTTTAAAGAAGTAAATATAAAGTACAACACGCAGGTCTGGCCCGGTCGTTAAAGGTTACACAGAACAAGCGTGGGTTGCGCTTGTGAGCGATTATAGTTAGCATTGCTCACATTTATAGAGGTTGTGAGATTTGTTTTATTGCTGACGCATGGTTTTGTACACGTGTCTCGGACAAAGTACAGGACTGCGCACGCAGCGTAAAAGACACGCACGGTCACGTGTTTACTCAAAGTGCGTAAGAGTGCCGGCGCTAAGTACAAATTACACAATAGTGTCGTTTAGTTAAAAGGTGGGACAGTAGCCATGCTACAATAGCACAAAACTACCCGGTTTCTAAAGCAGATTAGTATAAAACTTTTGTTTAAACTGTATTGCCTCTGGGGGTAAAGCTGCCAATCAGAACGAGTGAAAACGTTCTGTACAGAAAAACAAAGTGTATCTGAGTGAGCGAAAGCGGAGTGAGTGGATTTGAACCCTAGAAATCGGATCCCGTGGTACACCAAGTAAGTGGAGTCTTGGCGACGTGAGGCTGCTGACTCACGTTAATATATATTGAAATACGCAAATCGTGAGGAGATTTGCAGAGGAGCGTAATAGGGAATTGTGCATTGTGTAGTATTGAAGTAAAAAGGTTTTTTTGTTACGCTCCGGCTGAGGGTCGCAGTTTGTACATCGACCTGTGGTCATACGGCAGATAGGTAACAAGTACCTATACGCTGTGCGATTGGACCGCGCGTTTGTGGGTGCGATATATAGCGCAACTTGATACCCCTTTACGAGCTTTTGCGTAAAATCGCGGTATCATTAGCGCTGTGTACAGCATACGCAAGCGTGATTTGTGTATAAAAAGTGCATAGGGAGTTTTTGCTGGTCTCTCTCAGGAAAATCTCCAGCGGTGGATATTTGCTGGAAAAGGTAAGACACTCCTAACACTTCCAGTAAATAGAAACCAATAGGGCCTCACTGGGTACGCGTTCTTCACTATTGGAGTTAGTCGTGGTACTCAGCGGAGAAGGAGCGAGTGAAAGCGCCAGGTGTCTTTCACCGTCTATTTGCTGTGTGCATTGGGGATTGCGTTTATTGGCAAAAAGTCCGCGATGGCATCCAATTGCACAAGCAGTGGGCGTTTGGTAGCTAGGGTTCAGGCTGAAGAAGTGAGACCGAGAAGGTCAGAATTGCGGCCGAGAGGGTCAGCAAGGTTTATTATGTGTGAAAAATATGGTTCACACACGGAGGCTTTTTGCAATGAATGGTTACGTATGACTGACAAAGATAGGGTACCATTCCCTAGGGTGGGCAGCTTTGAACCAGAGGTATTGCAGAACTTAAGGATAAGGATATGTCTGATAAAATCCAGAAAACAAAGGATTAGACACACAGATTGTTTAAATTTATGGCCGCAAGAGGGGGATGTGCAAAGGGAATTAGCTCGCGCAGCAGGTTCCAAACCTAGCGGGAAAACAATGGCGACCGCACCACCACCACCATATATTGTGGGGGAGAAAGTGGCTACAAGCAATGGTGCATTAGTACAGGATAGGAATGTGATTCATAAATGTACTAACGCTAACCCTTGCCAGCTGTATCCCATTTTAAATTTTCCCCAGGATTGTAAGCAGGAAGATGAGCCCAGCATGATATCGGCACTCTCTCTAGCAGCCACCATACAGGACACCCAGTTGGGCACGGCCCAACCACCAAGAGTTGTAGCAAGGCCCCCTAGCAAAGGGATAAGTGAGGTCGTGTCCACAGGTAAATACGGTACCATACACTACGCAGAAACAATAGCCCCTCACATTAGAGAGTCAAACCAGAATGACATAATTGAATTAAATCCGGTCAGGGTGATTGCAGTTCCCAACGGGAGAACTGACAATCAAGGAGTAACTCCCATCAGGAACATTGCCATGCATTGTCCTTGGTCCCGAGCAGAGTTAAGGTCAATTATGTCTGAATTTCCCGATCCCAGAAAAGATCTAGTCGGATGGTTCATTAAAGAGTTAGGTAACGCCCATGAGCCCACATATAAATATTGGCGAACAGTGCTACGAGTGTGTTTACCCTCAAATATTGACACCACGAAATTCATATCAGACAGTAAGTTAGATGCAGAAGTACCCCTCACTGATGAATACAATCAGGAGAATGTAAAGCAAATCAATCTGCAACTAGCAGTGTATTTCCCTACTGTTGTCAAATGGAATAAAATTTTCTCCATAAGACAAAAGGAAGGTGAAATGGCATCCGAATATTTCCATCGAGCACTGCAGGAAATGGCTAGATACACTGGGATCGAGGACATTAAAGATAATGCACATCACAGGGAGGTAGCTGTTACTGTATTAATGGACGGGTTAAAGGAGGCATTAAGAACAAGAGTACGAACCTCTCTGCCTAACTGGAGAGTTATCTCGGTGGCTGCATTGAGAGAGTCCGCTATCGAGCACGACCGGAACATCAGTAAGCACAGGGAGTCTCAGAGGGATAAGCTGATGACAGTAAGTATAAAAGCTCTTACAACAAAACCACATCAGCCAAAACTCCAGACCCCTGATGGTAAGTCACGGTCAATAATATGCTTCTATTGCAAAAAGGAAGGACATTTTGCAAGGGACTGTAGGAATAAAGGTACACATAACGTACACCGACCCCCTAGACCAGAATATGAACCACACTACAATTCACATAATTGGGATCAGGGACCATATAGAAGAGATTATGAGCCACATAGAGGTGAAACAAGGAGGTACCCACCAAGGAGGGACTGGTAGGCCTCCGAAAAACCACAGCTACCCCCCTCACATATTGTAGCTGCCAATGCGCTGCGGGAGGGTACCAATACACAATAGGGGTTGGGCCACACCTGTAGTCTGCAGCCAGTGAAGTTGATTGCTAGCCTTGGTAGTGAACCTGAGGTCACGGTTGATGTAGCTGGTGTACCATTACCATTTCTTGTAGATACAGGGGTGGCCAGGTCAATGTTGAATTCCATATCAGGTATAAAGACCATGGGAAAAATGATTTCGGCAATGGGAGTAACAGGAACGGTGCAACAATACCCTTTGAGTAGACCTGCAGAGATTACGATAGGGCCCTTGCAAACCAAACATTCTTTTCTGCTGGCTGCATCGGCCGCGACTAATCTACTTGGCAGACACTTATTGTGTAAAATGCGGTGTGTTATATATTGTATTCCTGAGGGTGTCTTCTTGGATATACCTGAGAACCACGCTCAAGAAGTGCAAGATATATTAGACACCCCTCAATGGCTAATGTCACATTCTACTGTTATAGACAAGTGTCCATCAAAGGTAGAGGAAATGATCTCACAAATACCGGGTTCCCTTTGGACCAAAGATGGACAAGACACTGGATTGATGGCGAATGTAGCTCCAGTAGTAGTACAAGTAAAAGATGGTGGGATAGCTCCAAAAATCCCCCAGTATCCTCTGAAGCCAGAGGTAGAGTTAGGAGTGTACCCCGTCATAGAGCGGCTACTACAGCATGTCATCCTAGTCAGGACATCCAGCACCGCCAATAGTCCCATCTTCCCTGTGAAAAAGAGTGGGGGGAGGGGTTACAGGCTAGTGCAGGATCTAAGGGGGATAAACAAGATAGTTGAGAGCCAATTCCCCGTAGTGCCAAATCCAGCTGTCATCCTCATGCAAATTCCCTCTACTGCAAAATTCTTCACTGTCATTGACCTCTGTTCTCTTTTCTTTTCTGTCCCTCTTCACCCTGACAGCCAGTACCTTTTTGCCTTTACATACAGGGGAGTACAGTACACCTGGACTCATCTCCCCCAAGGTTTTGTTGACAGCCCGAGTATTTTCTCCCAGGCCTTGCATGACTGTTTACAATCCTTTCAACCTGAGAGTGGATCAGTACTAATACAGTATGTTGATGACTTATTGTTGTGTTCTGACTCACTCGAATCATCCTTGAAAGACACGAAACAGCTTCTGTTTTATCTTTCCCAAACGGGACACAAGGTTTCAAAGGATAAGTTGCAGTTGTGCACTCCCAGGTCTCCACTTAACTTATCACCCTTTGAAATTCTTTTTGGTCGACAACCTCATGTAATGATAGACCCCCAGGATGATTTGAAATGTAATAATGAAGTGACTGTTAAATATTTGGTTGGGATGAGCCAGCAGCTGAGAAATCAACAAAGAAATTTAAAGCTGGTGATTCCTGACCTACCGAACAGTAATTGTCATGACATTGAGCCTGGGGATTATGTGATGATTCGAAATGACTTACGCTCAGGTTGCCTCATAGACAGGTGGGAAGGACCATATCAAGTCTTGTTAACCAGCACGACAGTATTGAAGGTCGCCGAAAGAGAGACTTGGGTCCACTCGTCCCACTGCAAGAAGGTTGCTGACCCAGAGAGAACAAAGAGCAGACTGTAGAGAATCTCGTATCACTGGAGTGTTTGTTGCGGGAAAGTTGAGAGGCAGGACTGTTGAAGGGCATCTGAGCACAGAGAGCAACAAGATCTAGAACGGTTGTCGCACCATTTTCTTTTTTCACCTCCCGCTGCAATTTCCTTTCTTTTCTCCTTCTTACTTTCCTTCTTTCCCCTAACGAAATGGATCGATCACAAAGGACTGCGTTTCAGGTTCTGTTAGTAATTCTGTTTTTGATCAGGACAATTTGTTTTGTTGAGGGTTCCAGAGAGGTCGAGCAGGGATCTAGAATGGGTTCTGATGGCGAGTACGAATTTGTTGGATCTCAGGAGCAGCACATCACTCGAGTAAAGGCTGGTATCAGTAAGCGCTCTGGTAGTCATGGAGCTCGGAGGCACTGTGAAGGGTTATTGTCTGATGAATATTGTATTTGTTGGAATTGTGAGAACATAGTAGAGGATGGGTGCATCCAGAGATGTCAGTCCAACCTTAATATCGACATGGACCGCCATCTGTTTAGTGATTACCACTCACTAGTGGGTAAGGTCTTAAACCAGACAGAATGTTGGGTGTGCTCACAGGTACCTCAAGGTCAGAGTAAGTCAGGATTAGTACCATACCCTTTAGCAATAGATGAGGTACTCGAATTACGGGGTGGGAGACCGGTGGACAAGAAATTCAATATCTCTAGGCCCCCTAGTTTGAAGTTCCACCAGTATCATGTAGACAGGTCTTTACTGTGTTTTAATATTTCCAATTACCGAAAACCGGGAAATTGGGAAGTGACGTGGAATAACCAGACAATGACCTTTTCACACAGAGCTGATAGGATACCCATAGACTCTGAACTTGTACGCCAAATAGCCAACAGTGGGAGATATTTTCGGTATAGGTATACCCGTGGAAGCAAGACCATGTGGGTTAGAAAAGTATCGTTAGGGTATTGTGCCCATATCACCCAGCCCGACACTTGTACTGAGCAGATGGGAGAACTAGGGATTGGTTTCTTTACTTGGAAAGTTTGCAATATGGTGATGTTACATTTTGTCCCCTATGTTCTCCCAGATGATGCCTATTTCATATGTGGGAGGAAGGCGTACAAGTGGCTTGTCCCAAGCTCAGAGGGACTGTGTTATATTGGGAGAGTACTACCGGAGGTCATGACCATAACCCATGATAAAATGAAAGACGTTAACCGCAGTGCTCAGGCTCCTTATACTCATACTCACTATGAACACATCATCAAGAGACACCTCATAGATAGGGCAGAGCACGCAGCCTCTGATTTGATCCACGAATCCACCGGGATTCAGTTCCTTCTCGCATTAGATATTACCCGTACTGCCAAAGGAACTATAAATTATAGGTATATCCATGCGCTAGCGAACTTGATAGATAATATCACTGAGATGTATGAGGACACCTTCAGGTACACAGGAAGGGAGTTACAAGCCTACAAGAAGGAACTGATTCAGCACAGGATGGTCCTTAATTATAGAAAAAAAGGCATTTGTTTCCCCCAGCACCCTGAATGATAACCGTAACCAGATATAAATTCCACATGATAATAGAATTCAGAGATCTTCGTTACACATATTTGCGCAAATGTGTGAATAAGCCCCAAAGCCACATCAAGGCGTCTCTGTATATTTGGGGTCCCTAGCGCTATATCTAGGTGCATGGTGTGGCACCCCAAAACACCAGCATAAGCCAGAAAGCCCAGCGTAGCATACCAGTGAAAAAACTATAGTGTTAATAAATTAGTATTTAGGAAGCCGAAGCTATAGAGAAAGTGATACAAAAATGAAATGCAATTAAAATAGAGAAATAGTGTTAAAAAATTAATAAGTGAAAAGTGTTAATAGAATGTAAAGGTATGCCACACTAAGGCCATCCAGCTCAGCCAGTCCAGAGGCACCACACCTCACACCTCCATATATATGGTCCTTAATTATGTCACAGCCGTGACAGGTGGGTACTGTGTTACTCTGGCAACTCAATATGGTGTGAAGTGTTGTACATATATTACAAACAGCACTGACGACCCAACGGAGATCATCGATACATCCAACCGGAAAAGACGTCAGCCCTACCCAAAATGTTTATGTGAATGTATTTTTATATATGTGTCTTATCTTCATCTCTGCAACCTCCAGTTAATGGCACACATAGTCGACAGGTGATATCCACATATACTAGCACTCACATATGTTTCCCCCTCCATGTATCATCAACTAAATGTGCACCCCATTTGTTGGAACAAGAAGCCGAAAAGAGCTCGGTAGTGTTTGTTGGCCCATTTACAGACCCTTAATACGGGATGAGAAGGATTTAATGTATACTTCGCAATACCTCGAAGCTTATTTAGAACATCTACGGCACGATGATACATGCCCCTCAGACAATGGATTCATACATACATGCGTTTACTATCCCACTAGGTCAACAATTTCCCACCTACAACTCTCCCCCGACCATCCAAGCTTCTGTAGATAATGTATAGATATTTTTCCTGTTTATTGATTAGGTAGTGGCAGTTATTGGTGACTGCCAAAGGGTGGACTGTCGAAGTCGAAAAATATTGCAGTACACACATCACGTACAAACTACACACAGATGGCCTCTGTGCGTGTACTTGTTCTGCCGTGCTTGCGCATATTCGCAATTTGCATATGGTCGCTCCCGCGGTCCTGGGCATTAGTGCGTGGTATGAGTATTTACGGTAGAGTTTGTGAACGCATGGAAAAGCCATCAAAACACATTACATATTTAATCCAAATAGTGCACAATGTACACATAGTCTCCCTGCACCACACCAGCAAGTTACAACAGTTTAAATGGTATCAGAACAAAGGGACTCACCTTTACAGGATAGGAGGGGACAGAACAAGGTTATAAGGTGGTGTTTGGTATCCAACTGTAGGGTATTTTAAGGGCAATTTTCCGGTGTTGTTTTGCAGAAGATCGCACGTTCCTGCGAATAGTTATGCACAGGAGCAGAATATAAATATAAACTGTATTTACTGTACATTTAGTATGCGGCGGGAACCCAGAGGAGACCACCCACAAGTGCATCTGGAACAGACATCACCCACCTATTCAAACCAACCTATGACCTCTCCTGTACTGTAAATGACCATCACTGTGTCCAATGGACAAAGAGATTACAGTATCTATTGTGTTAAGTTTTGGAAGATTGTATAAAAGAGCCAGCTGCATGCCTGGTCATAGACAGACTCTAAAGGTTATCTACCCAGATGACTGAGGACCAGACTGGGAAGCGCAGGTGAAAAACCAAACACGTATGTACCATTGACTGTAGCCATTATTCTATTGTATTGTATTGCTTTGTTATTGTAACCCCCTTTCAGTAATAATATGTTGTGGTGTCGGAACCCGGCATTTTAAATACAAACTGGTGTCGTGTTTTCCTTTCCCTGCTAAGGTTATAAGTGTATTACTATCATATGTATAGCTGTTAAGGGCTCAGAGTATCTTTGGGTGTATACGCACTGAGTGTACTTTATACAGCCAGCGCAGCGTTTGTACGCAAAGTACGTACACGGTACGGGGCTCTGTACGCTAATGGTGTAATAAGTACGTAGGTTGAGGATTAAGTACAGCGGCCGTAGCGGCTCCATTTAAAGTGTATGAAATGTCTTTTTAAAGTGTTGCTTTTAGTCCTGTAAGTAAACCAGCGTTTACACCACTCCCCCAGGGAACCCTGGCCAGGGGTGACTAGTTGGGGGGTTTGTGATGCTTTGGCCGCAGGGACCTATATAAAAGTGTCCCCCGGCTGCGGTATCGCCTCCCTGGCTAGTGGAGCCCGGTACTGGTTTCAAAAATACGGGGGACCATTGCTTCTTTTGTCCCCCGTATTTTTGGAACCAGGATCGATCCAAAAGTCCGATGCTGGTTGCTTAAATACAGGGAACCCCAGTACATTTTTCCCCCTGTATTTTTACAGCCAGGACCGGCTCAAAAAGCCAGAGGCTGGTTATGCTTTTGGGGGGGGCTGCACGTCATTTTTTCTTTTTTTTCTTTTTTAACACTTTCTTTAATGTTCCATACATAAGCATGCACGGATCTCACTGATCTGTGAATGCTTCTGACTAAGTAATAAAAACATAATCTAAAATCTGCATGTTTTTATTAGTAAAAATCGCATGATCCCTTTACTAAAAACTGCAAATAATCGCATGCGAATTCCGTTTTAACCTTAACATTCACACCCTATTACATTGCGATTTTTAGTAAAATATAGCAAGTTAGAAACGTGCAGGTTTTTTTTTTGACACCTAAAAAATTGCACCCTATTACATCTAGCCTCATATGTTAAGGATATTAGGTCGACAGAGTCAAAAGGTCGACATGAAAAAAGTAGACAGTACAAAAGGTCGACATAAAAAGATAGACACAGGTTTTATTTAATTGTACATGTTTTTGGACTATTTCATACCTTCTCTATCCATGTCAGCATAGAGCCCCGCGAAGGTGTGCCTTTCTACAATTGGGGGTCCCAGATGACAAAACTATCCACACAAACCACAAAAATGCAAAAAAATAAATAGTGTCTACCTTTTTTGTGTCAACCATTTTTATGTCGACCTTTTGACCCTATCGACCTTTTGTACTGTATACCTTTTCATGTCGACCTAATGTCTGTCTAACATGTGGTGTCTATCTATTGACTGTCTAACTAGGCACTGTCTATCTATCATCCCACACCCATGCTGTGCATACACACTGCCCGATCCGTCAGGGACTGACGTCACAAACTGGGCGGGCATTTACACACGCCCACCCAGTTTAGCTGTCAGTCACCGATGGCTCCTGCAGCTTGTGTACGGACGGACGGCTGACCGCCTGTACACACACAGACCGACGTATAACAATATATTAGCTGTGCAGCAGGGCCGACGCGATAAGTCTCTGTAAACGACGGAGGTCACAGACCTATTGCTCGTACACACTGACCGATACAATATATCGGCCAGTGTGTATCCTGCTTTAGATGTGACAATCCACTGTTTTAAATACTGTAGGCACCAACATAAATAACATTCAAAGTTCTGCAAACTTTGCAGCACATGGTGATCTTGGCAACACTGACTGTGTCAGATCACATATGGCGTTATTACTATTATTCCAACAATCAGTTGGAAAGTTAAATATTTTGTATCTAAACCTGGGTACAAACCTATGCAATCCTCAGATCGTTCATTCAATTTCAACCTTTTCATTTGATATCGGAAGTGTGTCCGATCATGATTTGTTGGAAGAAACCCTGTTCAATCGGGTGGTCGCATTTTGTGTGCAGTTTAATATTCATCTGATTTGACAGGGCCAAGTTGTACCTAAAATGCAGTGTGTATGCACCTTTGACCATTCTTGCGATTCTACACCTAACCAGGACTGCCTCTGTGGTGGTGCGTAATTAAACCACATCAGGAAGCTTTCTGTGTGTGACCCTCCTCTTCATTCAAATAGTTGCACTTTTTTGTATGTTCTGCAAGATTTCTTCGGACCATACACCCACACATAAACCCTTTACAAAACACATATACTCCAATCAAGGACTTGCTGCTATGTATAGTTCCACACTTTGCTTGGATGTGTACTCATGCCATTCAAAGTGGCCAAATGCATACTTTAAAACCTTTCCCCACCATAAATACCACAATCCTATTTTCCCATATTGGTATAAAATGTATTGAGGTTAATTTCCAGTTTATTTATATACAGGTTGAGTATCCCAAATACGGAATATTCCAAAATACAGAATTTTCTCTCACGTCCTAGGGGATACTGGGGTCCACATTAGTACCATGGGGGGTATAGACGGGTCCACTAGGAGCCTTGGGCACTTTAAGAATCAATAGTGTGCACTAGCTGCTCCCTCTATGCCCCTCCTACCAGACTCAGTTTAGAAAATGTGCCCGGAGGAGCCCGTCATGCTCGGGGAAGCTCCTGAAGAGTTCTCTGCATCTATTTTCTGTTTGTTGTTTTCGGCCAGGTCTGGTTGGCACCAGACTGCCTGCTTCGTGGGAGTTAGGAGGGAGAACGGCCCAACTTCCTAAAGAGTTAATGGTCCCGATTCTCCACTGACAGGACACTGAGTTCCTGAGGGAGTCATTCGCAAGCCCCCACAACGGCGAGCGTACCCTCCTGCAGCACGCTGCCACCCCTAACAGAGCCAGAAGATAGAAGAGTGGTGAGTACAGCACCAGCGAATGGCAGCACAAGGGTAGGAGCACAGCGCTGATGCAGCCTGTGCTCCAGGGGACTCAGGAGGACATACACATAAGTGTGTCCCGCTGTGAGGGGCGCGCTGAGCCACCAATGATTACCCACACTGGCCAGCAGACCTGACAAGGGTTTTATCCTTCTGTTAGGCACACTAATACCTCAGGCCAGTATAAAAAGACTGGGAAGCCGCGCGCCATTACGGGGGCGGGGCTTCACTATGAGCGGATCCGGCAGCTCACCAGCGCCATTTTCCCTCTGCAGCTTACACTGACAGGAATCACAGGGAAGCGCAGCTCCTCCACAAAGATTCCATGTCTCCTCAGCTGTACCAGGGGGTCTTAGAAGGGGGGGGAGTGTTGTAGTATACTAAACCCTATTAGGGGACCCAGCATGGCGACCCAGCTGAGTTTTTACTTGGCTACAAGGGCGCTGTGTGGCTGGCTCCATTTTCTGTGTCTCCCTGCGGGCTTTGTGTGGGTTAAACTGTGTTTTCACCTTCTGTGTGTGGGTGTCCCTTCACATTACCATGTCCAGGGACTGTGTTTCTGTCCTCCCCCGGAGACTCACTACCCTGTACTCAGGATAGTGCATATTCTCAGGCTAGTGGGGCTGAACCCCCATGGCTAGATTCCATTAAAGGGATGATATCCAATATTTCTACTAAATTATCCCATACTGAGAAAGAGACGCAATTCTTAAGACAGTCTATGGATGACCTGATGAATAGAGATTCAGTTCCCATACCAGTGTCTCAGGCCCCTGCCATTTGCCCACAAAAGCATACTGTGGCCCAGCTCATGCAGGCTGATACTGATGACGATACATCAGACCCAGAGGAGGGTGAAGTAGATGCGAGTGGGGGGGGGGGGGGATGCTGTCCTGCACAGGGAATACAGGCCCTGATAGAAGCTTTCAGAAATGTCCTGCACATTCCTGACAGGGTGGCAGAGATAGAGGAGGAATCTTATTCAACTGTAAAAAAATAAATTCCCAGCAACTTTTCCTGCATCAAAGGAATTGAATGCCCTGTTTGAAGAAACTTGGGCTAATCCTGACAAAAAGTTTCAGATCCCTAAAATATTAATTACATCCTTTCCCTTTCCTCGGGAAGATAGAAAGAAATGGTAAAAACCCGCCGATTGTGGACGCATCTGTGCCTAGGTTGTCATGTAAGATAGTCTTACCTGTTCCTGGGGCAGCATCCTTGAAGGACATGGCTGACCGCAAGATTGAGACCACTCTCAGTCTCAAATCTTTATACACTGCTGCTGGGGTGGCCCAGAGACCCACTATTGCTTGTGCTTGGATCACTAAGGCCATTGCTAAGTGGTCAGGTAACCTAATTGACGGATTAGATTCCTTACCCAGGGGGGAGATAATTTTACTCCTGCAGCATATTCAAGACTCTGCCGACTTTTTGGTGGAGGCCATAAAGGAAATTGATTTGCTCAACGCACGCACCACTGCCATGACAGTGTCAGCAGGCAGGGGCTTGTGGCTACGCCAGTGGACTGCGAATGCGGATTCCAGAAAAGGCATGGAAAACCTACCATTCACAGGTGAGGCCCTTTTTGGAGATGAACTGGATAAGTGGATATCCAAGGCTACTGTGGGTAAGTCTACATACCTTCTTTCCGCAGCACCCCCAGCTAGGAAAACCTACTCTGCTCCAACTAACTCTGCAGTCCTTTCGGACAGCAAAATTTAAAGGCAAACTCAAAGGTTCTTCTACAGCCTTCAAAGGCAATAAAAGTAAACCCAGAAAACCAGCAGCTGCAGGTTATCAGGAACAGTCCTCCGGATCTGCTTCCTCAAAGCCTTCGGCATGACGGTGAACTGCACTGCCTGGAAGACAGGCAGGTGGGAGTCCGGTTACGTTGTTTCAGTCACATTGGGCAACATCTTGCCAGGATCCCTGGGTGAAAGACCTTATCACACAGGGATACAGACTGAAGTTTCAGGAACTCCCACCTCACAGATTCTTCAAATCAGGCTTACCAGCTTCTCCAGAAGCAAGTATGACCTTACAGGCAGCCATTCAAAAACTGGTACAGACTCGGGTCATTGTCCCAGTTCCACCTCAACTACAAAATAGGCGTTATTACTCCAACCTGTTTGTGGTACCAATACCGGACGGTTCGGTAAGACCCATTTTAAACCTCAAATCACTGAACCCATACTTGCGGGTGTTCAAGTTCAAGATGGAGTCTCTGAGAGCGGTGATCTCAGGTCTGGAGGAAGGGGAATTTCTGGTGTGTCTGGACATCAAGGATGCGTACCTTCATATTCCGATTTGGCCGCCTCATCAGGCTTATCTAAGGTTTGCACTACAGGACTGTCACTACCAATTCCAGGCCCTGCCATTTGGCCTCTCCACGGCACCGAGGGTGTTCACCAAGGTAAAGGCAGAGATGATGATTCTCCTCCGCAAGCAGGGAGTGAACATAATACTGTACCTGGATGACCAGGTGATAAACGCGCCATCCAGGGAGAGGTTGTTGGACAGCATTGTCCTCTCAACCCGACTGCTTCAGGATCCCAGGTGGATTCTGAACCTACCAAATTCCCACCTGTAACCGACACGGAGGCTTCCGTTCCTGGAAATGATACTGGATACGAAGGAACAGAAGGTCTTCCTTCTATTGGGAAAGGCATTGGTAATCCAGTCGATATTGCGGGATGTTCTAAAACCAGCCCAGATATCGATGCATCTATGCATTCGCCTTCTGGGGAAGATGGTCGCTTCTTACGAGGCTTTGCAGTACGGAAGATTTCATGCGAGGCTCTACCAGCTGGATCTGTTGGACAAATGGTCCAGATCGCATCTTCACATGCACCAGAGGATACGTCTGTCGCCAAAAGCCAGGATTTCTCTTCTGTGGTGGCTTCAGACTTCAATGTCAGAGGTAACCAGAATTCTCCTCTGGGCAGAAAGACACGCGGTGGTGCTGTCGGCAATCTTCATTCCGGGAGTAGACAACTGGGAAGTGGACTTCCTCAGCAGACACAACCTCCACCCTGGAGAGTGGGGCCTTCACCCGCAGGTGTTCTAGTACTTGATGTCGGTGGGGAATTTTAGTACTTAATGTTCTAGTACTTAATGTCGGTGGGGAATTCCACAAATAGACATGATGGCCTCTCGTCTCAACAAGAAGCTAAAGCAGTATTGTTCCAGGTCGAGGGACCCACAAGCAGTGGCAGTGGACGCTCTGGTGACTCCATGGGTCTACCAGATGGTTTACGTGTTTCCACCTCTTCCATTGATCCCAAGAATTCTCAAAAGAATAAAAAAGGGAAAAGGTTCAAGCAATTCTCATTGCTCCGGATTGGCCAAGAAGCGCCTGGTACGCGGATCTACTGGAGATACTCCTAGAGCACCTGTGGCCTCTGCCTCTTTGAGAGGATCTTCTGCAACAGGGGCCGTTTGTCTATCAAGACTTACCATGGCTATGTTTGATGGCATGGAAGTTTAGAGTCAAATTCTAGCCCGGAAAGGCATTCCGGACATGGTTATTCCAACCCTGATCCAAGCCAGGAAAGTGGTAACGACTAAGCATTACCACCATATTTGGAAAAAAATATATCTCGTGTGAGAACAGGAAATTTCCTGCAGTGGAATTTCAACTGGGATGTTTTCTCCTTTTTCTACAGTCAGGTGTGGATGTGGGCCTACGTTTGGGCTCCTTGAAAGTCCAGATTTCGGCCTTATCCATTTTCTTCCAGAAACAATTGGCTTCCCTCCCTGAAGTTCAGACATTCTTGAAGGGTGTTCTGCACATCCAACCGCCCTTTGTGCCTCCCACGGCACCTTGAGATCTTAACGTGGTGTTGCAGTTTCTACATTCAGAATGGTTTGAGCCTTTACAGAAGGTTGACGTAAAGTTTCTTACATGGAAGACTGTTACACTGTTGGCCTTAGCTTCGGCAAGGCATGTGTCGGAATTGGGGGTGTTGTCTCACAAAAGCCCCTATTTGATTTTCCATGAAGATAGAGCTGAACTCAAAACTCGTCAGCAATTTCTTCCTATGGTGGTGTCTGCATTTCATATCAACCAACCTATTGTGGTTCCGGTGCTTACTGACACCTCTGCTACCTCAAAGTCCTTGGATGTTGTGAGGGCTTTGAAGATCTTTGTGAAGCGGACAGCTTGTTACAGAAAATCTGACTCGCTGTTTGTTCTCTATGATCCCAAGAAAATTGGGTGTCTTGCTTCAAAGCAGGCTATTGCTCGCTGGATCAGGCTTACTATCCAGCAGGCTTATTCTATGGCAGGATTGCCGGTTCCCAAAGTACAGACCCACTCTACTAGGTTGGTGGGTTCTTTCTGGGCGGCTGCCCGGGGGTGTCTCGGATTTACAGGTCTGCCGAGCAGCTACGTGGTTAGGTTTGAACACGTTTGCTAAGTTCTACAAGTTCAATACTTTGGCCTCTGAGGACCTTCAGTTTGGTCAATCAGTTCTGCAGGAACCTCAGCACTCTCCCACCCGGTTTGGGAGCTTTTGTACACCCCCATGGTACTAATGTGGACCCCAGTATCTTCTAGGACGTAAGAAAAAATAGGATTTGAATTACCTACCGGTAAATCCTTTCCTTGTAGTCCGTAGAGGATACTGGGCGCCCGCTCAGTGCTTCGTGTTTCCTGCACTGTTACTTCGTTAAGTAATGTTAGTTCAGCTGTTGCTGTTCCTGTTAAATTTTGGTTAGTATGGTTTTCCTCTTGTTTGTGTGTGCTAGTTCGAATCTCACCACTTTTCTGTTACATCCTTCCTCAGGATATGTCCGTCTCCTCGGGCACAGTTTCTAGACTGAGTCTGGTAGGAGGGGCATAGAGGGAGGAGCCAGTGCACACTATTGATTTCTTAAAGTGCCCATTGCTCCTAGTGAACCCGTCTATACCCCCCATGGTACTAATGTGGACCCCAGTATCCTCTACGGACTACGAGAAAAGGATTTACCGGTAGATAATTAAAATCCTATTTTTTGAGTGAGATAGTGAAACATTTGTTTTCTGATGGCTCAATGTACACAAACCTTGTTTAATACACAAAGTTACAGTGTATAAAAAAAAATATTGTATTAAATGACCTTCAGGCTGTGTGTATAAGGTGTATATGAAACATAAATACATTGGGGTAAATTTACTAAGGTGGGAGATTTTTAGAACTGGTGATGTTGCCCATAGCAACCAATCATATTATATCTATTATCTTCTAGAAGCAGCTAGATAAATGGTAAGTAGAATCTGATTGGTTGCCATGGGCAACATCACCAGTTCTAAAAATCTCCCACCTTAGTAAATTTACCCCATTGTGTGCTTAGACTTAGGTCCCATCGCCATGATATCTCATTATGGGATGCAATTATTCAAAAATATGGAACAATCAGATATCCAAAATACTTCTGGTCCCAATCATTTTGGACAAGGGATACTCAACCTGAATAAAAATTCTAAAGTATTTATTTCATGAGTCAAATTATATGGCAAACACATATACAACTCCAGCAAATTTACAAAAAACAAAACAAAAAACAACCAACATATAAGGGCCTATATACACACATCTCCTAGTATGAATCTGGAAACATATAGTGGTATGTGTCGGTCATATGGTGCCATGCCAATGACGCATCACGTGTTTGGGTTTTTTCTTGGATGGTTTTTACTGTGTTTAATGCTGCAAGATAAATACAATAATACAAAAGAAAAAAATAACTGAACTGCATTTTTCTATTTTAATTTTATCAGGCTGAGGACAAAGGCCTCGAGTGAAAATCTGTAGCAATTAACAAGGTAACCCGCATTCTGTGCCATATGTGCCTGCTATGTAAAATCACCCAACATACGAAGTGCCGGACTAACCATAAGCAGGCTCTGACACTGTTTTAATAAGGTTACAATATGTAAGTCTTTACAAAGTTGGCACCTGTATTCAAGCAGAGAATGTTAATAGTGGGCATTTATTCATTCTACAATATATTTCATTTTATACAAATATACATTGAGTTTCCCACCAGTTGTATGGGGTCGATCCTATTAGATCCAAGGGGACAAAGGAGTGGAAACACCAGCAACAGCGCCGCATCCCCCCATCGCCCTTCCCCATCCTTTCCTTCTCCCTCGCAGCCCAATCAGCACTACAATGTCCAGTTACAGCTCTGTAGAAATATTGTTAACTGTAATCTGCTCTCTCAGTTGTAGGATATCTATCTGTACAATACTAAACTTAAATCTTTATTATAGACATTATATACATGCTATTGAGGGGAAAGGGGAGATTGGGAGAAACCAAACACAGGTAATGATTATTCCCTACACAGGGTAGGAATTTGTGATGTGATCCACAATAATTTAATCAAGTGTCTGTATTTATTCTATGAAATATCTCATGTGGAGGTGCACCCCGGAGAGTCAGGTA
The DNA here is from genome assembly GCF_028390025.1 of Pseudophryne corroboree. NCBI lineage: Eukaryota > Metazoa > Chordata > Amphibia > Anura > Myobatrachidae > Pseudophryne > Pseudophryne corroboree. Next base: position 355,143,123 of record NC_086452.1, on the reverse strand, counting down.
ATATGATACAAAGGAAAGAAAAAGAAACTCTCTGCTTTTGGGGGCATTCTTATGTTGTATGATATACTTAAAAATTAACTTTTACTAGATTGATTAAAAAAGGGGGTGAGTATATCAAAAGACAAACAGACATATGGGGTAAAAATTGCAAGGAATACCTTTATATCTATCTATATCTATATGTAATGTCTGTGTTTTTGTGTTTGTCTTTTGGTATACTCACCTCCCTTTTTTAATCGATCTAATAAAAGTAAAATTTTAAATATATCATACAACATAAGAGTGCCCCCAAAACCAGAGAGTTTCTTTTTCTTTCCTTTGTAAGACATTATATACAGTAAAAAAAAACAAAAACATTCAAACACCACAACGATTGAACCAGTGCCTCACAGTCTCTTGCTATATTTACTTTCTCCAACATGGTCCACAGGTTATCCACAGGATAACATTGGGATATGATGGAGCGACAGCGAATTGGCACCAAACGATCACAAGCTTTCTGGCCTCCCAGGATGCAACGGGCTCATCCATATAATCCCACCCACCGACTCAGTCAAATCAGTTTTCTGCTGCGGGGTACACTGGGCTCCACAAGTCTGGAAAATGGGGTGTAGAGTAGGATCTAGATCCGAGGCACCAACAGACTCAAATCTTTGACTGTTCCCAGAATGCACAGCACCGCCTCCTATATCACCCCGCCTCCCAGCACAGGAGCTTAGTTTGTCAGTTGGTGCTGCAGTAAGCAGGCACTTAACAGAGGGGCTGCTCCAGGCAGCCCTGAGAAAAGCTTTTTATGAGGTAAAAAGTGAAGACTTCAAGGGCAGCAACAGTGGTAAATGTTTTGTGACATTCTCTGCTGCAGCTCCAGCTCTCCCCAGCGGCGCTGTACACTCCCGAGCCCTGGTTGCCGGGTAACTACAGCGGAGGCTCCGGTTTTCTTCATGTTAGACACACATGGCTGGGGCTCTCCAGGATCGCGTGGCCGTGCTTCAGGAGGTGGTAAGTGGGTCCCGCTCGCGATCCGGCGCAGTCAGTGGGAGGCGGGCCGCACGCGCTGGCGGTGGACACTGCGGCAGTACAGGCGATCCCACTAGATCACCAGGGCATGGGCGCAAGTCGGGTTTTCTCTCTAAACCACTTCTTATATCGCCCACAGTACCCGTCGGTTTTGCCAGCAAGGGGGATAAGGCTAAGACCTGAAGCTCCTTCCACAGCCCCAGGGCGCCATTTCCCGCAAATGTTCCCGCCCTGGAGCTGCATATCTGTCTTTTCCTCACTCCCAGTCAGTGTCTGCGGCGCCATTATCCCTCAGCTCACTGTTCCTGGGACTGCTTGGGCAAATCCTCCTATGTAAAGCCGCCTGGTTGTCAGCGCTGTGCCTTTACATGACACTTAAGTATTCTACCTGCCTTTTTTAGTCAGTGTTAGTAAGAAAGAGTGCACTTAGTCAGGGTTTTATAGTACAATTACCCTGTGATATACATCCAGTTCTTACTGTGTACTGTTATATCTATTGTTATATAGCTGTGTAAGCTAGTCCAGTGCAGTATTATTGTCTGTAATAACCTCTGCATTGTACAAACTGTGACTTTCTGTGTGTGCATTTGATAGCTGAGTGGTGTCCATCTCGTGTCTTTCACTCAACTTGCTATCCCTATATTCTATAACCTGAGGGGGCTTGGTGCGTCAGGTTTTATCTAATATAGGATTTTCACAAAGATATACTGTATTACGTATTTTTCTCTGTGATTTGGTCACCATATCTCTCCTTTATCTCTGCTAGTGCTGACTACACTGCGCAGGGGTTTGGGATATTGTGCTGCTGATAATTGTACTGTGTAACCTCATACTGCAAGTTATATCATGTCTGCTTCTGAGGGTAACGGTTCTGGGGCGGAACACACTGCTGGTGTTGCTAAAGCCACAGGCACATATGAGGAGAATATAGCAGCTGTGGGCTCTGGTTCTGGGGGCTCCTTGCCCCCCAGTGGGACTGTGGCAACGGAGGCACATACTGACCCACCGTGGGCCGCTTTTTCCACGCTTCTGCATACGCTAGTTCATAAACTAACACCTCCTATGGGACCCGCAATGCCAGTACAACCGTATGTGGGCCCTGTAGCTAACCCGCCGTGGGCGGACGATTTATCTGCACAATTAAAGAAGTTGAACCAGTCCTTGACTACTAAAAAGTCTGACCAACGCTCGCCTAAGTCCAAGAGGTCCTCTAAGTGAGCGCTCGTCTCCTTACAATCCACTGCTGTCACTGACACCTCGTCTGATGAGGACGGCACTTACACTGATACGGCTGATGGGGAGGGTAGTTCACATGTGGATGTTCCTGACCTTTTGGAGGCTATTAAGTTAATTCTGCAGATTACGGATGATCCCGAGCCATCCGTGCCTCCTAAGA